>NC_140970.1:78627819-78782819 GCF_056783735.1 Eptatretus burgeri
GTCATTGGGAAAGTGTATGTCAGCTATAATCAAGAAGCAAAATGAAGTACAGCAATTTTAAATCTATTTGTGCTATTTTTGAACAGGGCCATTACAATTTGCAACAAATATTGTTGTGCTACGAAATAACTGCTCATTGCAAGTCAACTTCATAAGAAACTCCATTGTAAAGGAAGATTATTTTGATTTGTTTATCGAACATGCAAGAAGAAAGACTTCACACAATCAATATCCAAATGATTTGGATCTTCACCAAAATCTAACAAATTTGTCTTCATACACCCAATGTGTCCACCAAGTTTCATCCTAATCCGTCCACAAATTTTTGAGGTATCCTGCATACAAACAAACAAATGAAATTGCTCGTTGAGCAAGGAATTGCCGGAATAACTTTGTCGTATCTCCATGATCTCTGAAAAAAAAAACCTGGAAATTAATTTGGTTCTAAGAAGTCAATAGTGCTACTGTTTAATGAGTTATAGCACTTAGCTTGGTCATGATCATAACTTGGAAGTCAATCGGACTTGAAATGGCGTTTTTATCGCAATTTGAAAGTTTTGACCCGACCCCCCTGACATTCGACCCCCAACCGCTAAGAAGGGTGTTGGTGTGACACCCCGATGAGACATATGGTTGGATGCAGAATTGGAAGATGCACATTTTGGATTTGGTCTGAAGTCGATACGACCATTTTAGCGGACGTTATTGCGAAAATAAGAATTTCGGTTTTTCGGTGACCTTGACCTTGACCTTTGACCAAGATTCACCAAAAACGACAAGTGTCTAAGTTGGACCATGGCCGACGTCTGTACCCAGTTTGGTCATGATCGCTGAAACGGTGTGGCTGCTACAGGGTGAACAAACACATAGACAGACACACAGAATGACACACACAACCGAACAACATAATTGCCGAAATCCAAAGGATTCCGGCAATTAACAAACAGACAGACAGGGGAGAAAACATAACCTCCATCCACCTTCGGTGACGGAGGTAATAAAGCAAAAGAAACAAACTCAAGACTTGGGGACAGGTTATTGCTTTCCTAAAGTTTTCCTTAAAAACCAGACCTGCACAAAGATTTCCTTTCACCATAATGGAGTTCAAGTAAAGGCCCGGTCACACCTTGACGTTTTAGCCAGCGATGGCAACGTGTTAAAATGTATGTAAAACGCTGGCTTACGTTGAACTTTTGATGGTTTTTTTTAAAGATTCAGACGTATTCATAGCGACTTGGTCTTATGTATAACGCATTGGTAACGGACACAGAACGTTTCGTTGTGTTATAGATAACTTATACCAACGAATGCTGAACCTGTTGTCGGCCTACACAACCGATGCCCAACGATAGTCTACCTTAGGCATAGCGCGTTGCACGCATCGCCGACGATGTCGTGACGTAGCCTATTAAAAGGCTGACGCACAACGATTCGAATCATAACTGCCGTAGAAATGGAAGTGACAACATTGCGGTCACACCTTGGCGATCTTGCCAGCGTATGCCGACCTAAGAAAAATGTGTCTAAAACGTTGGGGCACGTCAAATACGGTATGAGTAAGTTTGGTATACGTGAGTAGAACGCTAAAGTACGCTATCATACGTCGTAGTAAGTAGAGTACGTCAAGAAATTTTAAACATGTTCAAAATTTTTGGACGTACTCGGCGTATGACACACGTTCCGCATGCGATGGGGATAAGTTTTACACACGATATGTGGACGCTTACACACGTCCACAAAGGCTACTTATAAGCTACTCATAAGTCGAAACACATCGTGGTAATGTCTTTTTTACGCGAAACTTATTTCTAACTTATGTTTGACGTGCTTTGAACCAATTCTTTACATCGTCCCAACACACATCGACGTATGTAGACGTATTCCAATGACGTCTTCCGGTCGACAAAAAAGAAATAAATTAACGTGTTTCTAGCTTACAACTGCCATATAAAGACGTGTTCCCAGCGGTTTTGGGAATTGGTATATAAAAATGCTGCTCATAAAAGGGGAACCCAACAGTGTTTTCGAGTTCTTTTTGAGACGATGTCCATGTCAGCAGTAACAGTATCAGTATCAGTATTAGTATTAGTATTAGTATTAGTATTAGTAGTAGTTTGTTCATGTTGGCAGTAGTAGGTGAGTGTGAGCGGGAGGGTGTGGGTTATGATGGATCGTCCTTGCGTCCGCGTGTCCACGGGTAGGAGACATCTTTTCACCATTGTTCGAAGTTTTTCGCGGCTAATTTTTTATGGGGCTTTTTCAACAATGAGCTATAGCTTGTTTTTCCGATTTAGGTCTATTCATAACGGGTTGGACAAATGCACAATGAACGAATAATGTGCATAGAGCGCTTTGATTACTTATAGATACGATATACCAACGAATAATTATCGTGAAGCCGGCCTTCACAAACTATGCCCAACGATAGAATAACTTATCCATATCGTGCGGCAGTTTATCTTTGCCGGTGATGTGGGGTTTGCTATTCATAGGCTGCCACTCAACGATTTAAATGGCTGCATCTCCTCTATTGAAAGTAGACGCTTGCGCTCAACAATTGGATTTTTTTGACACTCAACGACTTTTAAACGGTACCACTCAGCTATTTTCATTGTTTACAATGAACGATTTAAATTGCTGTCACTCGCCTTTGTTTTTTGACACTGGGGTTTGGAAATTTGAAGCGTTTCTTCTGAACGTGTTAAAATGCTCAAACTCGACTATTTTAAATAGACGCTGCCGATGGACAATTGGAATCATAGCCAAGCTAGACATCAAAGTGTGAACATCCTCGTCATGCCGAAGAAAAGTTTTAAGAATGCTGCAAATAAGTGTCCTGGCCGTGGCCGTGGACGCTGACGCAAGGACGCTCCATTATACCGACGTCTTTCAGCCTATGAGTAACTTAAAAGTAACGTCTGTCGACGTGTGGCAACGATCGCATAACGTGCCAACAACACGTTAATCATAGGTTAGAAATAAGTTTCGGGTATGCTAAACATTACCTCGGCTTGTCTCAACTTATGATTAACTTACAAGTAGCATGTGTTGACGTCTGTCAACGATCGCAGACCGTGCAAACAACTTGTGGCCAGCGTAGCGGAACGTGTGGATCATACGCCGGCATACGTCGTGAAATTTCAAGCATGAAAAAATTTGAGAACAACCAAAAAGTACAACGTTTAAAGCCAACGTACAACGACGTATGGCAGTGTTTTTCAGCGTGCTCTCAATGTTATCAAAACTTACCCATCACATATTCAACGTGTGCCAGCGTTTTAGAAAAAAAATTCAAAAATCGGCATACGTTGGCTAAAACGTCAAGGTGTGACCGGGCCTTAACGATTGATTAAACGAGAAGGGCACTCTAGATTCTAGAAAATTGCGACGCCACCAGATACGCCTCCGCCTAAATAAATTTTTTAAAAAACACATGGGTGCTGAAACACATGACCGGTGACATTGATTTTTTTCCTCCATACAAGACTCAAAAATTGTCAAACTGATTGGATAAAGCGTTCGATGCATACAATTTTGACGTTATAACCAAGCCACACATAACATCAAAAACAAACAAACAAAGAAAAAAAAAATCACATTTATTCCCCAGGAGTACTTGACATGTGCCAAATTTCAATTTTTTCCATGGAGCGGTTTTCAGAGATACAGAGGTCCAACGTTTTTCCTTTTTTCCAACATGGCTGCTCCACCACATGACCTATGATGTCATAATTATCATTATAAACATTCTACATGCCGAGTCACTCCTCGGGTGAAAATTCTCTCTCAATCGGATAAGCGGTTGCAAAGAAAAGAGAGAAAATTAGCACGGATGGACGTACGGACATGGTGGACAACATGAAAACATAATGCAAACAGTGACTTCATCAGCGAAGGCATAAAAAGACAAGACATTATACAGTGTGTAATTGGAAGAAGAGGAAGAGCTTAAGCAAAGCACAATGCAAGACATTAAGATATGTTGGTGTACCTTGACACGAACAAAGACATGAGAATGCAATGGACAAACCAACGGTATATGGGATTTGAAAATGGAATCTCAACATCATGAGACAAATGCTCATATGGCTTAACAAGATATTCTCTTCTTCTTCTTCTTCTTCTTTCGGCTGCTCCCGTTAGGGGTCGCCACAGCGGATCATCCGTATGATCCGCATAGTGATTTGGCACATGTTTTATGCCGGATGGCCTTCCTGACGCAACCCTGGTCGCCTCTTACGACACAGGGATATGGTACAGCTATTTTAACCGGGGTATACACCGGCCCAGTATACTGGTACTCATTTCGCCGACCTCGGAAGGATGACAGGCTGAGTCAACCCCCTAGTGTATTAGTTCAGTGGCCCAACGGGGCTTGAACTCAGGACCTTTTTGGATCCCAAGCCGCTGCCCTAACCACTGCGCCAACACCAGGCTGCTTAACAAGATATTCTCTCTGAGTGGTTAAATAAATCACACAGAAGGGAAAAAAAAAAAATCTGAATAACTCAAGGTGCTGTTAGTCCAGACTTTAGGGCTCAAACTGAGATCTGCACCACTCTCCCTCCCACGCTCGACACTAATAAAAACAGTTCCCGCATTTCAAACGGCCCTACCCACAGCATCACAGTCTTTGCCGAACTGCTCACAGTGGCTGCCAAAAATTGCTGCTAATTGAAATAGCTTTCTGGGATGTAGGTTCAAGGACAGACAGTTGGAACAATTTATGGGCTGCAATGTTTAATGAGCTGTTGAAGATTACCCCAACGAGCACTCTGACCATACTTCCCCCGTTCCCAAACTGCATATAAATGAGAAATAAATGACAAAAGCAGAAAACACCATTGCAGAAGGTGTTGCCTCACTTCGAATACCATAAATCTTCAAAACAAATCCAAACGGTGAAACTTTGAGAAATTATATCTCACTTGAAGTCCTCTCTCACTTTCTTCTGGTCTTTCCTCTTTTGCCATTTGACCTTCCCTATCACCACCTGTTTGCATGGGGAGGGGCAGTTCAGCAACTCTCTCCTTCTTACCCTCCTCAAATTCGAGCCTACAGCCAACTCCAAAGTTAGTCCCCATTTTTACAGCTTTAGATTCATCTGTGTGCATCTTTCCTTTCATTTTCCTCCCGACATCGATGCAAGAAAGCAAACCCTTTTGATCCGACTGTTTACTACACCGAGCCATGAGCTTTTCATTTCGCTAAAACCCTTTCATTGTCCATCCACAGCTTTCTTTGCCCACATTTACCCGATTAATTAGTGTGCCTGTCTGGGCTTAGTCCTGTCACATTATCAGTGAATCCCCGGTGTTGGCTTAATGGTTAGGGTGGTGGGCTAGGGATCATAGGATCCTGAGTTAAAATCCCTCTTTGGCTATCGAATTAATTCCAGGTGGGGCTGACTCTGCCCGTCATCCTTCCGAGGTCGGCGAAATGAGTGCCAGCATGCTGATATCCTGTGTCGGAGTGGCAACCCATCCAGGATTGTGCTCAATAGCCAAGGAGACTGCTTTGGCAGCATCGACGCTCTGCACAGAGTATGGTCCCAATGGATGGATGGATCATCAGTGTGTGATCTTTAATGCTGTACTATGGAACTCTCCTGGAAGCCATTTGAACTCGCTCCACGTTTTAATAACAATTCTCCTCTTTCATTAATATGTTGATCAATCTCTGGTAACCACCAATAGCTTCCACAGTCAGAGCAGCTCTCTTGCTCCATGAATATATGACTTGTCATTGCAGAGAGGTTGCGACATCTTTTATTTAGTCGTCATTTAGTCATGAGACATCATTTAGTCACCGACTGACCATCTCACTCGACCTATCGCAGAGCCTATGTGCCAGCCAACAATTGCAAAGCGCTTTAACAACTCGCACTCAAACCAGCTTTTGGGGATAGCGATGCAGGGTTTCTGTGCAACGATTCACCTCAAATTATGCCATTGTCGTGGATAAACTCAGGGTCCACTCGGGGTTCAGCACATCAAAAGAGAATCTTTAATAACACGTACGTGGAGCGGACATCATTGAATGCCTTGCCATTAGTGTTCTCTGCTGCAAAGCATTTCCATGTCCATTCATCCTCATACCATCTGAGGCACTGCAAGGCCAATGCATTTACTCTTTCAGTTCTCGGTACATCTCTTGGTCTTTCGAGCTCGCAGTACACCTCAAATTCCCCGATAAAGCCCCTGTCACACCTTGACGATTTAGGCAGCGTCTGGCAACTATCAAAATTTATCTGAAACGCTGGCGTACGCTGAACTATTGACGGTTTTTTCAGTTTTTGGTGTATAATAACGAGTTGGACGTATGCATAATGTATTAGTAACGTACACAGAACGTTTCGATAACTTATAGATAACTTATACCAAAGAATGCTTAGCGTGTTGTTGGAGTTCACAACTTATGCCCAACGATAGTCTAACTTATGCATAGCGCGCGGCAGCGTATCACCAATGATCACGTGGCGTAGCCTATTAAAAGGCTGTCGCTCGACGATTCAAATCATAACCACACTAGACATCGAAGTGTCTACTCACCATGGAGTCTGAAACACTGACGGGTTCCTCCTGTGAACCCCATTTTTATATACCAATTCCCCTAAACGCTGCCAATACGCCATTATACGGTAGCTGTAAGTTAGAAACACGTTCAGTAAGTTCTGTGGTCGTCCGGAAGACGTCGATCAAATACGTCTACATACATCAATATGCGTTGGAGATACGTTACACATAGGTTCAAAGCACGTTACTCATAGGTTAGAAATAAGTTTCGGGTACGCTAAACATTACCTCGACGTATTTCGACTTATGAGTAACTTACAAGTAACGTGTGTCGACGTGTGTCAACGATCACATAACGTGCCTACAACTTATGGCCAGCGTATGCGGAACGTGTGAGTCATACGCTGGCATACGTCAAAAAATTTTGAGCATGCTCAAAATTTGTCGACGAGCTCGGCGTACTACGACGTATGCCAGCGTGCTTCAGCGTGCTCTTCATGTATACAAAACTTACCCATAACGTATTCGACGTGTGCCAGCGTATTCGCCAAATTTTTCATACGTCGGCATACGCTGGCTAAAACGTCAAGGTGTGACAGGGCCTTCAGTTTGAAAAGACAAATGAAAGCTGCAGGTTTTTCTGACCACCAGCGAGAATCAAGTTCATCAAGCAATGATGCCCTTGAATCGTGGTCTGTTCTTTCAGGGAAACAATGTTCCTTTTCGGAAAAGTTATGCGTTCATGATTCGAATAGTACAATGGGGACGTCAAGGTCACCAAAATCCTCAGATCTCAATTGGGTTGATCATCAAATGTGAAAAATATTTATGGCCTGAATGAACACTCCAAGACATTTCTCCAACACCTATTTCTCCAGAAACCACCATTGGTCACAATCACAGCCCTACTATCGTCGGGCTGCGATCGTGACAAATGGTGGTTCAACCTGAAATTAGGCACAACCAACAAACAAAGATCTCCTCTGGTTTCTCAAGAGATCTGATACGAAGCAGATGAAAATGTCATGCGATCCTGTGATTATTTATTTGCAATGGTTGAATAGTCTTAAGAACGATAAACTCACCGAGCACGACCCGCAAATAAACAGCCAAGCGCCCAGGCAACAAGACCGGTGGCTAGAAGACCGGGGATCCACAGCTGCCCAGGCAGTCCAGCCACCTCCAAGGTTCTCCACATGACCTGCGCATTGCCCAACAGCCTTCATACATCAAGTTGCCTCTACAACATTTACAGTAGTGCTTCAAAACGTCAAGGAAATAGCTTTGATCATCTGTGACCGAAGTCCTCAGCGAAAGCACCAAATAATATGAGGAAAGAAATTTTTTAAATGAAAAATAAAAATCGAACTGATGGTGTTGTATTTGAGCCATATTCTAAACAAGCAGCAAAACTTATGTACGTGTCAGCGAGGTGTAAAAATTAAATATTATTTTGTCGATTTGTACCTGAGAGCTCGTCAGAAGAAGCAACCAGAGAACATGAAGAACAGTTATGGCCTTGCTCAAACCATCTGGTTGGCTGTCATTGTTGTGAGGTTGGTGAAACCATTCAGATTCTTCAGTGTTCCTCTCCTTACTTGTTCCATCGTGTGGCACGACGACCTGACTCGTGATCATGATGGCAAGGAGCACGGCACTGCAGAGGAATGCAGCCACACGCAGGATAACCACATGTGTGGGTATGCGTCGCTCGGTTGCTCTCTCACTCTGCAAGCGCACAAACAGGAAGGAGTTCAGTTGGTTCAATGAGGGTTGGAGTTTTTCTGATTCGCAGCAGGCATTGCAGTTACGGTGACTTCAGAAAGTATTCACACCTGTCGACTTTTGTCACATTTTGTTGTTACAGCCTGAATTTAAAATGGAATAGATTTTACATTTTTTTGTCACCAATCTAGATAAAATACGCCATAATGACAAAGTGAAAACATGTTTTTAGAAATTTCTACAAATTCATCAAAAATGAAAATCTGAAATGTCTTGAGTCGTAGTCCAACCCCACCCCCCCCCCCCCCAGTCAATATTTTGTAGAAGCGCCTATGGCAGTGATTAAAGTTTCGAGTCTTCTCAGGCATGTCTATCAGCTTTGTACATCTGGATTTGAGGGATTTTCCCCCATTCTTCCTTGCAGATTTGCTCAAGCTCTATGAAGTTGGAGGGGGAGCATCAGTGAACAGAAGTCTTCAAGTCTTTCCACAGATTCTCAATGGGATTCAAGTCTGGGCTTGGGCTAGGCCACTCGAGGACTTTCACGTTCTTGTTCTGAAGTCATTCCAGTGTTGCTTTGGCTGGATGCTTGGGGTCTTTGTCCTGTTGGAACGTAAACCTTCACGGCAGTCTAAAGTCTTTTGCACTCTGAAGCAGATTCTTCTCAAGGATTTGCCTGTATTTGGCGCCATTAATTTTTCCCTCTATCCCTACAAGTCTCCCAGTGCCTGACAATGAAAGCATCCCCATGGCATGATGCTGCCACCTCCATGCTTCACGTTAGTGATGGTGTTGGAATATAGTGTTCATCACCTCTTTTCTAGAGTTCAGTGTGCCCGTGTGGGGTTCAAGCATCACAAGAACTCAAAGTGATGAGATTGAATGACTCCAGAAAGGTGTGCTCAATTATATTGCATACCCATCTGTTCAATCCTACGCTCAACAATCTTGTGATTTTGATGTACAATTGTTGAGTGAACACAGGAATGAGTTTCTCTTGCATTTTGGACTTGGTCTTCTTCAGTATGATCGTCAACGTGGCATTCTTCCTCCCTCCCAACCACTTCCACCCCTCCTCCTCTCTCCCCCATCATCCTCGCCCTCACCCCCCCTCCCGGAAGTGTATAGAGATGTTTGGTGAGGCGTAGCTCTCCACACCCCCCCTACTCCCCCACCCCTCCATCTCCCCCTTCCCCCCTCTTTCCTTCCTTCCGTTCTCTCCCTCCCTTCCTTCCGTTCTCTCCCTCTCCACCCTTCCGTTCTCTCCCTCCCCTCCCTTCTCTCTCTCTCCCCCGCCCCCCCACCCCATCTCAATATTTGAGAGGCTGTCATGAGAGCCCCCAACAAATACAACCAGTCAGCGAAGCGACGGGTTGTATTTGCTCGTGTATAATATTTGTTTGAATTGTGTATCAATTTAGCTTGTGATCTTGGTGCTGTTACAGTTGTTTTCGCACGATTTCTCTTGCTATTCTGATGTCAACCTTGTATCTACCGGTCTTCTGACTCTTTACCAAGGATGTTGGCTTTAATAAACTGAAATGTTTTGAGTTGATCATGAGCAAAATGAGGTACAAAATGAGATTGAATCAGAAAGTGTCTTTGTAATGATTCAAAAGAGTCATTGAAAGCAAGCAACCTTTAAGGAAAATTATAAAACTATGTCAGGAGTAACGTAGCAAATACGCAGATTGACAACAGTCAGCAATTCAATCACAAGTTCTGCTGATGACATAGCAAGGATTACTTTTTTCATTGCAGTCTTCATTATTTTAAGTGGGGGTGTGGGTTTCCCTTTGTTTTCGAAGAAGCAGCCACTCATATGAAACATGTGAACTACCTGGTCGATTTGTTTAAATAATGCAGAAGCTGCTTACCCAGACAGCGACGACACCCAGACAAAAACCCACCCAACCACTTCCTCCCACCCAACCTGATCATTCCTTTCCGATCATAATTCTCTGCAGACGACTGTAGTTGGATCTGTTACCAACTATAGTATAGGAGAGTACTACTCTCATATACTATCATTCTAACTGTAGCATTTTGCCTGTGTGCAAGATAGCAAGCACTGTATCGGCATGAACTCCCCAATTTAACATCCCTACCCTGGCCTAATGTTGGACCCCAAATTTGATTGCATTCGGAATGGTGGGTCTGGAGAAGAAAATTTTTGAAATAATTTACTAAGTCTGCCATTTTGACCGAAACGAGCTTTGCACTCCCTGTTAAGAGTTGGAAGCAGAACGTTGCTGCCAGATTTCAGCCAGATCGGCCCAGCAGTTTGGCCGGAGAAATTAAAATAGGAGACGATAGGAAGGATGGATGGACTGACGGACGGACGGATGGTGCATGATGACAATACCTTATCTGGAATTCCAATTCCAAATAAGCTAAAAATGCCGTCAGGCCTGGTTGCCGACAATTATGGCTCGCATGCCTGCAAGAGGAGACCTCAGTGACTTTGAAAGAGGGGTGATTGTTGGGGTGCGTTTGGCAGGAGGTTCAGTGGCAAAGACAGCTCAACTTGCCGATGTTTCATGAGCAACAGTATGGAAGGTGACGTCGGCATGGAACTCTGAGGGAAGAAATCATCAGCAAAGGGCAGCAGTGGGCAGAAGTGCATACTCCAGAATCATGATATCCATGCATAAATTTGAAGTGCAAGACAAAACTGGTGAGCAACTGCAGATCAATTGACAATAAATTTTAACCTGGGGTGAGAGTAGCCAGTTTCATAAAAAAAACGGTCCGCCGAGAACTCCACAGAGTGGGATACCAGTCGGGTTGCAGTGCACAAATCGCTCATCATACCTGGCAATGTACATTTGCAAGCCAGTGGTGTAAATAGCACAGGCAATGGACCACCAAGCAGTGGAGAAATGCGAAATGGTCAGATGAATCATCCTTCACCATGTTCGTGACAAACAGGTGAGTGCACATGTGGCACCAACCAAAACAAAAAACAAAAAAACCCGAAAAACCGCCCCCCCCCCTCCCCCTCTACAACCAGTGCTTGGTTCCAACCAGTGAAGGGTTCTGGTGGATCTGTGATGTTGTGGGGTAGATTTTCCTGGCTTGGGTGCAGTCATTCCCTTAGAAGGGAAGGTCAATGCCAATCACTACTTAATGGTACCAAGTGATCATCTTCACCCCATGTTGCAGTATTCCTTTCCTACCAGGAGAGGTGTCTTCCAGGATGACAATGCCCCCATCCACAGAGCATGTGTGGTCACCAAATGATTTAATCAGCATGACACTGTTGTTACATGTCATGGCCTTCTCAGTCACCAGACCTAAACCCAGTCGAGCATTTGTGAGATATTCTGGAACGACGCCTGAGACAGCTTTTTCCACCTCCATCAAACAGGTGCGAGTTGATCGACTTTCTCGTGGACGGATGGTGCTGCTTCCCTCCTGAATAATTCAAGATGCTGGTGGACTCTATGCCATGGCGCATACAGACCGTACTTGGTGACCCAACGCCCTATTAAGTGACTTTACGTTGGCGTTTCCATTTTTTGTCCACTACCTGTAGATTGTGTCAATATGTGTCTCAATGATATATTGACCGTTTTTACAGCCATTTTTCCCTGCTGTGCAGGGGTTGGGCTTTTTCTTGAGGCAATGTTTTATGGCCGGATGCCCTTCCTGACGCCAACCCTGGTCGCCTCTTACGACACACAGGGATATGGTACACCTATTCTAACCGGGGCATACACCGGGACCAGTACACTGGTACTCATTTCGCCGACCTCGGAAGGATGACAGGCTGAGTCAACCCCCTGGTGTTAATTCAGCAGCCAACAGGGCTTGAACTCAGGACACTGGGATCCCAAGCCGCCACCCTAACCACTAAGCCAACACCAGGCTTAATATGTGTCTCAATGAGGATGTAAAATTAGGTGAAAGAAGCAAAAAAA
Source organism: Eptatretus burgeri (assembly GCF_056783735.1). Classification (NCBI taxonomy): domain Eukaryota; kingdom Metazoa; phylum Chordata; class Myxini; order Myxiniformes; family Myxinidae; genus Eptatretus; species Eptatretus burgeri. The sequence continues at coordinate 78,639,983 of NC_140970.1, forward strand.
CAGGATCCTTCATAAAACGTTGTCATCGCAGTCGTTGCTGTAGTTTGTTCCTTCCATGTACGATTATGTTTTTATTTTGCTTTGAGAAGTATTACAATTGTTAAGTGGAGGATATGGGGGGTGGGGAGGGTCCATCCCGGCAAGACAGCTTTGAGGCAAGTGTGCGTGCCTCTCGGCCATCTTGCCAGCCATATATACATATATCCAATGCGTTATTGTGAGTGGGGGCAGTGGAGGGGGTGGGGGGGGCATAAAAACATCCTCCAACAACATGACACAAGCAGTGCAGTAGTTACCTGAGCATGGATGGTGGAGTAGAGACCGAGAGGTATGTTTAAGTGCACCAAGCGCCTGCGGATCTGTCGGTCTTGGTGTTTAATATAATAATCAACAGCAGTTTGGCATGGTTGGCAAAGCCGGTAGATCTGCTCCAGGTAATGGCGATAAAGTTCAGCTTCAGCATCGAAGTTGGCCTGCAAACAGCCAAAATTCACTCGTGATCATTAGGAAATATATATATATATATATATATATATATATATATATATATATATATATATATATATATATATATATATATATATATATATAATATATAAGAAATAGATAAAAACTCTTGTAAAGTAAAGTAAAGTGTGTCTCACTGAAGGCAAAAACTTCTGTCTGTTAATGATGAGTGAAAAGCTGGGCTTGCACACTTCCCCTTTAGAGTTATTGTCTTTGGACATCTCAGTCTCCAATTCATCCTCCATTGTAGTGGTTAATCCTCTCACTGCTAATGATATACCAGGGTTGTAAAATACATTTATTTTTGCTGGCATGACTACTGTTAGCATTTATTCACATATTTTACTTTCCAGACTATTTGTGATTTAAAACTTCCCAATCAATCTCAACCTTTTCTGATCTCATCCTTTCGCAGTGAAGGTTGGTTCCGAAGGGCTGCAAAGAGGCTTTTCCGGATAAACTTTGGATCAGGCCTTTCGTCCTGCTGATGATTGCATCAAATGCGAAGCAACAGTGTCCAGGACTGGTTCCAAATCGTTCCAAATCGATGTTTGACCGTTGCTCATTATAGGAGGTGGTCCAGAGTAATGCACCGTGGAGATGACTGACATGAAGCACCTGGTCGCTGGTTGTATAATTCTGGGATTTCAGGTATAATTTGAAAAGGTTTCTCACAAAGCAGAATAATGGTGCAAACAATGTTCGCACCTTCAATAAAGGCATCCTGCATGTTGAATGTCTCAGAAGATTAACTTTTTGAGCAACACTTGGCTTCTATTGGACGGGCACATACGTGCGGGTGGTACCACTGCTGAAAGGCATCACCAAACGGTGCACCCTTGTGAATTCGGACCAGATTTGAAGTGTTTACCAGCATAAAATGGTCTTCTCTAATCAAAAGGTATTACATGATGCTTAAAATGCACAGGCAAGTGTTCACAGAAGGAAGAACCAACTTAATATTCCACTTCAAAAAGGTGCCACACCCCATCGTGAGAAGTACTGCGACAGCACACGTGACCACAAAACAATAATTATAACAAAAACAAAGCTGCGCAACAATAACAACAATGTTAATTACCATAACAAGCCCTTGTTTTAATCCATCCATACATTGGGACTATACTCTGTGCAGAGCGTTGGTGCTGCCTAAGCAGTCTCCTTGGCTATTGGGCACAATCCTGGACGGGTCGCCACTCCACCGCAACATACCAGCAAGCTGGTACCCATTTTGCCGACCTCAGAAGGATGACAGGCAGAGTCAACCCCACCTGGTATTAATTCAACAGCCAAGTGGGTTTGAACTCAGGACCCAAGGGTCCCAAGCCCACCACTCGAGCCATTAAGCTAACACCAGGGATACTTGTTTTAATCCGACATGATAAACTTCACCAAAGATACATGCCAGCTGTTCCAAATAAGACAACCACCAGAGTTGCTGTCAGGATGCTAAATTAATAACCCTCACAATGACCTGCAGGATATATTGCAGCTGCTCAAATGCCGAGTCATCCAAACTGGGCAAACTTTCATCAAGTCATAGCTAGAGTGCGCACAGCTGGAGCTGGGCCGAGACCATGGCACAAACAGGAGGCATAGGTGGTCCGATGGAAGCATCAGGGCTTATTGAACACCTGCGACCTTTCAGCATGACGGGCTCAGGCAGCATTAGCAGGGTTAAGGTCAGCGAGCACCTGCTGTTCCAACAGTGACACCACTGCTGCTGATTCCAATGAAAAAACAAAAGCACATGGACCAGAAAAGAAAAATAATGAGATAGATCTCTCCAAACACAACAATTCCAAGGGGGAAAGTGTGCAAGCCTATCATTTTCAGCATTAGTCTCATTGGTTTTAGCCTTCAGGCATCATCGGTAAAACATTAAATTTAAAATGTAGAGCGACAGTGCATACTGCATATTGTTGGACACCAAGTCGCACATGGGATGCAAAATGAGGCAATGTGATGTAGATGCATAACCCGGTATGTCATCAGTGGCAAGAGGGGAAATCCCCTCCCATCGCCCCACTTACGATTCAAAACGCAGGTGAGACAGCTAAAAGGTGAGTGGACATACCCAGAAAGTACCCTGCCAGCTTAACAGTTGGATGCAACTGGGAATTCTCAAAAAAAAAAATAATAAATAAATAATCGCTCGTGAATTCACGGGCATTTCTGAACTTGCTGAATCACTTACACACTCAGCTACCTGAAAGACATGCATAACCAAAGGGTGCACATTGACACAACATGAATGTCACATGCTTTGGCGGGCTCCTCCATGATATACTCACGATCCACAGCAAACATGACCGTTTGGCCACCGTCTGCTTCACCGAAAGAGCTTCGACAATGGTCGATATCACTTCTTGCGCAACTTGCTCAGGATACGCTCTTACAACATAACATTTTAGAATTGAACTGTAATTTTTGCATGCTTTCCAATAAAATGCCGATGTCAACCTTGAGAACTGGCAACGTATAATAAAAGCATCAAAATGAGTTTCATTCATATTTTTGGACAACAAATTAATGGCCCTATTTGTTGGGATATTTTTCGAATATGCTCCATGATGTGATCGAGGAAATTCTCACTGAAAGCATATGACAAAAACATGGCCCTATTATTACCTGCACCACCGAAGGTGAACAGAGGTTGTGTTTTCACCACTGTTTGTCTGTCTGTGAGCAGAATAACTCAAAAAAGTTTTGGATATATTTGTCCAAAACTTGGTGGACAGGTTGGATGTGCAACAAGGATGAATTGATTCAATTTTGGAGAATAGAAGATCTGGATCTGGATACGAGAATTTGAAAATTTGTTAAAGTGATTCTTCACCATTGAGAGATGGAGAGGGGGGGGATCTGATATATAGCATGACATCTCAAACGGTTGTGGATGGATTATGACAAAATTAGGTGGATGAATTGGGTAAGTGACAAGAACAAGCCGATTATAATATATCGGTTAAAGTTTGGATGCAGATCTGGCCTAACAGTGGGAAACAAAATGTAAACTGTTTAGCTTCGAGGCATAAGGATGGTGGCTTCTCGTAAAGTTGGTAATCAAACCAATATCTGTCATTAATTAACGGGTATGTTAAGCCGGCTGTCTAGTTTGATAGCATCTTACTGGTTGGTAAAAACAACAATGTTATTTAGTACAGTACAGCACTATGTTCCAGTGCAATGGTAAAATAAAATAAAAATAACAGTCTGAATGTACAGGGCCACTGCATTAATGGCACAGCTGCACATTAGTAATAACGCAACCATCAGAATGAATTTGTGACCAAATCATCATCAAATGGGTACTCGAAAGAAAAGATGGTATCAAGTTCCCCTGCTGTTTACGAAAACAATCCGTGGAGCAGATTCCACAACTACCAACCCTGGTAAGTTCCTCCCCCAAAGTTACAGAAATTAAAATCCAGCTGAAGGCAGCAGCATTTAAACATTCAAATTCTACGCTAACTGGTAACCAAACTTGGCCTCTGGAAAATTGACACTTCATGATTGCAAGTTGAAGTGAAAACCCAGCAGGTTCAATAATAACCTTTCGAATAAGGGGAGGGAATCTGCCTGTCCATACTTTGACGTCACTGGATGATTAGCAGAAACGAGGATCAAAACAAACACTCGCAAGACAACTCCCATTAAACTGCGACAATAACTAGTTTCGATGGTTAAGCGTCTAAAATAAACAACAACGACATAACTGTGGTCACAACCTGCGACACAAATATATATATACATACATACATACATACATACATACATACATACATACATACATACATACATACATACATACATACATACATACATACATACATACATACATACATACATACATATCCTTAATAGCCTGGTGTTGGCTTAGTGGTTAGGGTGGTGGCTTGGGATCACAGGGTCCTGAGTTCAAGCCCCGTTGGCTGCTGAATTAACACCAGGGGGTTGACTCAGCCTGTCATCCTTCCGAGGTCGGCGAAGTGAGTACCAGTGTACTGGTCCCGGTGTATGCCCCGGTAAGAATAGGTGTACCATATCCCTGTGTGTCGTAAGAGGCGACCAGGGTTGGCGTCAGGAAGGGCATCCGGCCATAAAACATTGCCTCAAGAAAAAGCCCAACCCCTGCTCAGCAGGGAAAAATGGCTGTAAAAACGGTCATATATATCTCCTCCTATATGAAGCATCAACGGTCCACGAAACTTAGCGGTATTGTACTTTGTATAGATGACTCTGCATCGCTATACTTTTTAGCTCGCTATACTGTTTGGGTCTAGAACCTAACCAACCCCGATAACCATGAGGACCTAAAATTAGGGGGGTTAAAAAGCGAAGCCAAGGCCACCGAGTATGAGCTATGCAGCCCGAGGTGCATCACCGAAGTGCAGTGCCATCACATTCCTACCAAAGAACAGACCAGTGACGGCAGGTTTACGATATCTATACGACTGTATAATGGAGCAAGTGTCTGCGATTATGTATGTATGTATGTATGTATGTATGTATGTATGTATGTATGTATGTATGTATGTATGTCAACTCTTCACCCATTGGTTGGACAGCTGACCTGATGTCACCCACAATTGTAACCTGAAATACTTAACCTGAAGTACCCACAGGACCCAAAAGACACCCCCCCCTCCTCCCGAGGACCCAAAACAACCGTGAGAACCCAAAGGACCCTGAGGCCTAAATGACCACGAGGACCCAAAAGACCATAAAGACCCAAAAGACAAAAAATACCAAAAACACCATGAAATACCCTGAAAACCCAAACGACCGAAATGATCCTGAGGACCCAAAATACCTGAAAGACCAAGAAGACGCAAGAGACCTCAAGGACCAAAAAGACAATCAAGACCCAAAATACTTTGAAGACCCTTAAAGACTCAAAATACCGAAAATATCCCACAAATCCAAAATACTTAAAATACCCTGAAAGACCGTGAAGACCCCAAAGACCAAAAAAGACCCTGAATACCGCAAAGACCTAAAACCTAAAACACCCTTAAAAGACCCAAAAGATCTAAAAGACCCCAAAATACCCAGAAGACCCAAAAGACCCCACAAATTCAAAATACCTGAAAGACCGTGAAGACCCAAAAGACCAAAAAGACCCCAAAGACCTAAAACTTAAAACACCCTGAAGACCCTTAAAGACCCAAAATTACTAAAAGACCCCAAAGACCCAAAATACCCCAAACACCAAAAGGCCCCAAAGACACTAAATACCACAAAGACCAAAAAAGACCCTCAAACACCGTGAAGATCCCCAAAACAACCTAAAACACCCCAAAGACCCTTAAAGAACCAAAAAACACCCAAAATCTCAAAATACCCTGAAAGACTCGGAAGACCCATAACACCCCGAAGACACTTAAAGACCCAAATACCACAAAGACATAAGACACCCAATATACCCCGAAGCCACCAAAGATCAAAAAGACCACAAAGATCCCGAAGACCCAAAACCTCAAAGACCCAAAATGCCCAAAAGACCTTGATGACCCAAAAGACCCTGAAGATGACTCAAAAGACCCTGAAGACCCTTAAATACCCCCAAAAACCCAAAGAGCCTTAACACTCAAAAGACAAAATACTCAAAAAAACCAAAGCCAAAGCGAAAAACCAAAAAAAGAAACCAAAGCACCCAAAAGACCCCGAATACCGATAAGACCCTGAGAACCCCAAAGATCAAACATAACCAAAGGACCCAGGAGATCCAAATGACCTGAGAACACATAAGACCACGAGGACCCAAAATGCATAAAAGACCCAAAAGACGCAACGGGAATATCTAGGACCCATGGAAATTCAGCATGATATAAAATAATGTAAAGTGTGACTTTAGGTTGCCAGCACCACCCCCCCCCCCATTCCTACACGCACACACACACACACACACCCAAGTCCTCAACCCCCTCTCCCGACTCTGTCCTTTCTCTGCCGCCCTACCACCACACCCAAACTCTGTGCTCCCCTCCCCTTTTCTTCAAATCCTCAAACCCCCTCCCAACTGAAAGTCCTCAAGTCCCCCCCCCACACATGCTTCAAAACCCTCAATCCAAACTTTGTCCCCTCTCTGCCTCCACTCCCCCAACCTCACTCTGTCATCCTTTCCCCTTTTCTTCTTCAAGTCCTCAACTGCCCCAAACCCAAGTACTCAACCCCCCTCCCAACATCTCAATCTCCCTCTTCCAACTGCATGCACCATCACCCCTGACTCTGTCCTCCCCTCCCAATTTCTTCCTGTTCTTAACAACGTTACACAGGGAACTTTGGCGCATGAGAAGGCCATTCGGCCCATCATGCCTGCGTTGTTCCTGTCCCTGTTTGTTAAGAAAAATGCTAAAATTAAATAAAGATGGAATGTTAAGTTCACAATCATTTCCCCCTTTCTTTACTTATCCTCACTATAATTCATGGATCAGTGTTTGTGTGTTTGTTTGTCACACTACTCCTGTGGGTTGTGGGCCGATTACATCCAGACTTGCTAGATAGGATCAGCATGACCCCTCTTATTAGTGTAGGGGGGTGTTTTATCTTTGCCGGTGGTCTTGGGGGGGGGGGGGGAGTGGACGGAAATTCTCCATGTAAATGTGTCATGTAACACTGCCTCCAAATGGGGGCACATTACAAGTCTCCACCCTTTACAGTTCAGTAATCCTGTCCCAACGTTTTCCAGTGCAGTGTGGTGTTTTCAATTATAAGCACTAGAAGCACCTGCTCCCTCCGGGAGCCGTCAAGGGGGTCATGTTATGACATTTATGCCTATTTTACTCTAAGGGGTCCCAAGATTACACACCCAAAAAATGGTTGCGATCGGTTCAGCCGTTTTCGCGGTACCTGGGAGACAGACAGACAGACAGACAGAGGATTATAGTAAGATAAGATACGTTTTTACTTCGTGCACATAACTTCATGGGTTTTTTGGGGGTTTTTTGTGTGTATACAGAGATGTCAGCTGCCTATACACTGCCCAAATAAAGGTATGCGTCAGAAGAACGTGTTGCATGCTTGGAACAAGATCGCCCATCGGGCGATAGAGGAGTAGCAGCTGAAATGTGAATCCTATTCAGGTTCCTCCTGATGACTTCATGTTTGCTTTTTGCTTGTTCAGATTCCTTCTGATTAATCCAATGCAGGACTGTACCTATTTGGTGTTTCGTTTGATTTGAATTTAATATATTTTAATCCCATTCTAAATTAAATAATAATAATAATAATAATAATAATAATAATAATAATAATAATAAACATCATGGGTCAGGGTCAGGTGTCCGATCAAAGCGGGATGTCTTGGCACCCGGTCATCACTGCCAGCAGTTTCAAAGTGTCAGTTCTAATTATGTCTCTTATTAATTACGTAACACACCAGTACACAAACCACACAAAACAAGTCCTGGCGAGGGTGTGCAATCTCCGATTGCTTTTTCTAGTTTTAAAAGTTGTTTTAGGTATTAACACAACATTAAAGCTCAGTGTATTAACGACCACATTTGAATAACTGGGATTTGATATCTTCTTCGTGTCGCTTTTGAATCGTTTGAAATTGTTTCGGATATTTTTCCTCTTCAATTTTCCTTTCTGCATCAGGCACAGTTTCTTTTTTTCTTTCGCCCTGCCTTTCTTCTTCTGCCAATCATTTGCCAAACAGCAGAAAAGTTCCATGCCAAAATGTTTCTTATTACTTTCAAATCAAACAAAGAAAGCTTTTTGATGATGCGGTGGTGAGATGAAGGCACGGCTCATGTCTCGCACGATGAACAACAACTCGACATCGATGATACCACGTGTAGTGGGGTTTAGAAATAAAAACTTGCACACTCTTTGATTGACCACAACGAGGACGCATTTCCCGTGTGAATGAGGCCTTGTTTATTCCCCTCGCCTGCAATTTTATTCCAAATTTGCCCGGTGGACAAAGGAGCTTGGAAACTTACGGCAACGAGACGAGGGTCATCGCCAAAATGATGACAATGGTTGCCAGGATCTAATGGTCTATCGCAGGCCTTGGTTTTGCCCTGAGAGGGGATTGACCTTGTGAGTGCAAATCGCCGATGCCAGTCCGTTACATCGGCCTCTTTGTGGCCGAAACGGACGTTGAACATTTGCCATTTTTTTATTGACCAAACCTTGATTTGGTGACGTATTTGTGTTTTCCATTGTGCTGTTCTCACATATTTGGTCTTCATTGATTCTTTCAACAACAAACCATTTCCATGGATTCTCCCAACTACGCACTATTCTCCATCATGACGTTTCACACACATGATAGACTTCATCAGGGGTTACTGGGAGCATCACCACAAGACTCAAGTCTTACAATAAAAACACAATCATATATATATATATATATATATATATATATATATATATATATATATATATATATATATATATATATATATAATGTGTATATACTACGTGCTCACCATTAAAGACTAGTCATGTTAACCAATAATGACACTACTGCAAGGTAAATAAATGAATACATAAATAAATAAGAGTGGTATTCAGGAATAACGACACTAATTTTTCCCAAAATAAACCCAAACGAATGAGTCGTTTCAAACATTATAAAACACTGCCATACAAGTGGAGTTCAACAACAAAACACCGCCGTACGAGTCGTGTTTTCACAGATCTGGGAGGAATACCAAAGGATGATAAACTTGATGCACACAAAAAAAAAAAAAGGACTTGCCTCATGTTCTTTATTTAGTCGTTAAAGTGGAGGAGGGAAGTGGAGAGAAGCAGGTCACGTGATCACAAGACTTTGATGGCAATGATGGGAAAAGGGAAACCAAACTTATCTTTTTCTTTCAAGCAAAGATGTTGTAAACGGAGCTTTCTTACCCATCCTGGAAATCTTATTGGACGTGCCTAAGGCAAAAATTAAGCTTGTGCACAGTTCGTTCTTGAAAGGAACAATGAAGAAATGCGAAGAAAAAAAAAAGCGAATATGATGAAATAAACTCACGGTATTGACAAAAGGCACAAACATGCTTTCCCAATTGTGTCACTTTAACAAACGCGGAGACTACAAAGACGGAGAAGCAAGGCCGTGACAATGACATCAACCGAACGCCAAACTTCCCACAGCGACGGCCTCTTCAAGCTAGCCAGCTAGCCTCGCGAGGAACAAACTACCCGACACATGAGGATGAGCAATGTGGCGCCAGGCCGTCTCTGCACAGATAACCTTGAGCGCAGCATCAGATGGGAAAGCTGTGGTGATGCATATCATCACATCGCATCACCCTATTCCTGCATCAAGTGCTCGGGATGGTTATCTCAGTCTCACCGCAACATGGAGCAAACTGCATTTATAAAACAACGACCGCTTACCAAACAGCACACATTTAACTCACGATCGGACAAGTGCTGGGACTACGCTGACATCTGCTGGACGATGTTGGGAAGCTGAAGCAAAATGGTTTCAGGAAAATTAAGCTTTTACTTGTATTTATTGAAATGGCAGGCTTTGTGGTTGGGGTGGCTGGCTTAGAATCTTAAGGTCCTGAGTTTGAGCCCCATTGGCTGCTGAATTAACACCAGGTGGGGTTGACTCAGCTCATCATCCTTCTGAAGTCAGCAAAATGAGTGTGCTGGTATAGAGGCACAGCCGCAATTTCAAGTAATGATAGGTACCCCGACAGCCAAGCTATCATACGCAAGAACAGAACAAATTGAAAATGGCAACAGTTCTTTGCAGTAAAAAAAAAAAAAAAAAATATTTGATATTTTAAAATGACACGTTATAAATGAAAGAAAAGAAAATTGATCGAGAGATGTCTGATTTAAATGTTCTGAATCAGTGACACAGTCTGCTCTGTTAATATTCTCTCAATTTTGTGAACACTCTCCCTCACACACACAAACACAAAGCTGTGCATTCAAGTGCGGCCTTTTTGCACTTGCAACACTTCAGACAGCTCTTCTTGCACTTGCACGATACTAGCTCATAGCAGGTGTGGGCTGCTTTGTGTAGCTTTGTCCAGTGTGGCTCGTACACCCCCTCGTCATTCTTGACCCAGCCCCAGCTGGATGGAGGAGGCAGCTCCGGCGTTGGTAGCAGTATTTGACCCCACACATGGCCTCCTTGGTAGGCCACCCTTTTCACATGCTCCTCCAGAGCTGCCTTGATTGGTGGGATCAGCTGCACGTTGTTCTTCTTCGCGAAGAGTTTCTTCCGGGCCTTGTCAATGTCGTTGCACGTGCTGGTTCTGTCATAGAGCAATATGACGAACCTCTCGATGGTGTGCATGACATCGTCTGGTATGCCACTTGGTGCAGAGGATAGCTTCAGCAGTGCGTCTGTAAGTTCTGGCAGAACGGTCCAGATTGTCCAAGCAGTCTTCTTAGCATGTCCAGCAAAGCTAGATACAATGTCACACCCAGTCAGAGCGTGAAACATTGGGAATGCCTGTGCCTTCTCTGGTCCTAGGCCAGCTGCTATTTCGTGGGCTGCCAGGTACCGAAAACTCTTCCCAGTGCCAAATGCTAGCCACAGTTCATCTTCTGGTTGCAGTCCCTGGGCCACTGACAGCCAACACCACACCATCGGTGTCAACTGTCTTGATCAGTATCTTGTGGTGACCATGGTTGGCTGCATGGGATGCATGCAACAACATTCGACTGTCAGCTTCTTCGTGGCTGCATGGTGCAAGCAAGGCCAGGTCTAGCAGCGGTGGCTTGCTCAGGACTGCCTCTCCATCAGTGATAACCAGCTGCTTGTCATCCTGGTCAAACCACCTGAAGATAGCTTCTGATAGGAACTTGAACAGCTCGGTCTTGTTGGTGTCCACTCGGAGGAAGTTCTGCCATTTTCCAGGTAAAACTGCTGCTCTGACTACGCGTCTACGCACTCCTTTTCCACGCTTTGGAATCCGTCTTAATAAGAGGAATTAGTCCACTTTAACATTTTTTTCTCAACCAAATCAAATTGTTACTTTCTTTGACCATTATTGGACCTTTATTAGTAAATAAACTTTCACTAGCAACCTGCATTCCTCTCCAGTAAAGCAGATATGTGTCATAACAGTAACCACTGGTGGCCATTTTGAAAAATGGCTGCCACAGCCATCAGCGGCTGAATTTGAGATGGCCCAATATCCAAATCTGTTCATAATATGATAGGCTACTCGTGTGCCAAATGTGGTGCTTTCCTCACAAAATGCACAATTGTTCTGCTATATTTAGCTAAGTTGCCCCACTAAAGGTTGGTGGTAAGCGACAGAGGTCTCCAAGCAACCTGTGATGAAATGGTGAATGACAACAGGAAAAAAAAAATCTCCTTATGACGCCACAGAAAAATAAATGTATTGTGACGGTTTTCAGAGACCACGGGGAGACACATACCAGCACATAAGGGACCCCCAGTTTAATTATATCTGTAGTTGTTTGTTCAGCTAAATCATCTCTCCCCTCATGCCAGTGGGAAGGGAAATGAGTTGTGTTTGTGCGGAACATTCAAACCCCTTTGTGATTCTCCTCCATCTCTCTTTCTCTCTCCATTTACATCCATCAATGACTTTCTGTGGTACATCCATACACGCTTTGCAACACCCAATATTACACGCAACATTACAAAACCAATCAACCAACATCAGCATAAAGTGGCCCTGGACCACGAGTACGAATCCAATCAAGCAACAAACATCATCATGTAGCGCAGACCTGCACGTTCTGGTCGACGACATCACTGGAGGAACTGGACTGTTGACTTGGTACCCGGTCATCCCCTGTGTTGCCAGTGTATAATCCCAATTGTACGTTGTGCGTAATATTGTGGGCCGATTACATCCCGACTTGCTACATAGGATCAGCATGACTGACTAACCCGAAGTTAGACTAACCCTAACCCAAACATGTCATGCTGGTCATGACAGCATCAGATCAGCATAACTAACCCTAACCCTAACAGCTCGGTTGATTTGATTGACTAAGTGGCTTATGTGCTCGGGGTAAAAGTTTTCATTGTGACACGATTTGCCTTGAAAATACGTGATTTTTGCTCATCATGATCTGCCTTCCAAACTGCCCAGGCAGCAAATTCAATTGGTTAGAACATTGTGCGTAAATAAGGGATGGGAGTTCTGCCCCGCAGTTTCGTTATGGTTAGCCATTCGCCAACATTTCACCGACAGTATCGCTCGGCCGTTCTGATTAACAACAGAGGAGCGTTGGAAAGCACAGGCCTTATCTGGGGTGATTAATTTGCTGGAAAGGTAAAGTGGAATTTGGACACTGGACCCTTCCTAAATTAAGTGTCTCAGATAGTGTCTGTGGTTGCTTAACAACCTGTCGTGCCACCCAGTTATCTACGGTTCGTCGGCTTCAGGGTCATCGGTCGGTAAGTGGGTCTGAGAACTACCCTTGCAACCTCAACGCACCGAACCAATAACATTTGTCAGGAGTGAGACTGGACCTGAGGCACCACTAGCGGCATCTCAAAATTTTATAACTGAGCCCAGCAAGGGTGGAAATTAAATTAAAGCAGCTATGTTGAACAAAGACAGGCAGAATCAGGTGGGTTTGATAGAGGAGATGGAAGAAGCTGCGTCTGAGAATGACAGTGGGAGAGGGAACAATGGGAGGCACAGCAGAGGCGCCCATAGTGGCTGATGTCCCCCACCCCCATTCCCCGAAAAACGCAAAGTCTACCTTGGAAACTGTGCCAAGAGATAGCAGGTTGGTATCGCCATTGCAGTCCACCATGAACCAAATAATTGTCATGATGAGCTAGATGAGTGCTAACATGGAGAGGTTCGGGAATCACATGAAGGATGCGATGGATGGGCTAAGACAAGGAATGGAGGGAAAACTGGATGCAGGACAGGTCGAAGTAAAGGCCGACATGAAGGCGATGGTCATTGACATGGCAGTGAGGATTGAGGCTGTACATGGAGACCTGAACTAAGTAAGGGAGTGTGTGGGCAGTGTCCTGCATGACATAGTGGTGGGTCAGAACAAAATGACGGAAGAAATGAATGAAATCAAGACAGAGCTAAAAGGACTTACAGAGGGGCAAAAATAATTCGAACTAAAAATTGAAAACAATACGGGGGCGATAGGTGAATTAAGGACCCCCAAAAAAATAAATAAGGGAAATGATAGCAATAACGAAAGAATGCATGACAAGACGTGACAACACAGAAAATAGGAGAGATGGGACAGGCAACAGACCCCAAAAATGACAGCAAATGTAAAAAAATAGGGGCAATACCCCTGGGCGCTCGCTCACCTGGTAGAATAATGAAACTGAGGGGGAAGTAAATGTGGGATGGAATCAGCATGGATAGGTTCTCTGTGGAAGGAAATCCCAGACACCAGCAAGTCAAATTGAATGGGAAAATGTTAAGCCCACGTAGGAGCACTCATAGATTTGTGCTCCATGTGAGGGCACAGGAGCACGAGATGGGAGCATCAGGGGGACAGATTAGAAACAGATGACCTTGAGTGGGTACGTAGAGTTAAAAGGAACATGCTCAGTTTAAATGGGAGCCCAAATGTTCAGACCACCTCAGTGCTAATCCATCACTTGATACCCCACAAAATAGATATGATGCGTCTATTTCTGATTTTCGAATTCTAAAGGAGGTAAAATTGTGATTAAATGTCAAAATCTTGTTCTTCTTCAGATTATCCATGATTTCGCACACAGAAGTAGACCACCAGATCCGTACTGTGTCCGGGTTACATTGCGGTACGATTTAACTCAAACGGTGAAGAACTTTCGATTTTCCACAAATATGCTGGGTCGATGCATCCTTGGTGCTTGTAGAGTAATACAAACTTGAACACACACACTTTTTGCTAATCTAATGAAGTTGAAGTGAGAGAAGCCATAAAGATTTTAAAGAATAGAAAGGCACCAAGGACGGATGATATAAATGCTGAACTGTACAAGTGCACTGTTAAGACATCAACAACAGTTTTTACACAAATTATTTCATGAAATGTACTGACAAGAACAATCAGACGTGTGGAAAGTTGCACCGATTGTTAAATGACAAGGAAAGGAGACGTGAGTGAATGCGGTAACTGGAGAGGTGGAACTCTTCTGTGCACTGCAAGTAAAGTGATCTGCAATATAATTCTGAACAGGATACAGAAGGTAGTGGATGGAGGATCAAGGAAAGAGCAGGCATAGGGTGGTTTCTAAAAGGAATAGAGTGTGTAGATATTGAATTTTAATTCCAAGAACATTAATATACACTACTGTCAAAAGTTTTAGAACACCCCCATTTTTCAGTTTTTACTGAAATTTAAGCAGTTCAAGTCCAGTGAATAACCTGCAATGGTACAAAGATAAGCGGTAAACTGTCAGAGGTTACAAAAACATAAGTGTAGGTTTCCAAAAACTGAAAAATAATGTAAATTTCAGAGTTGTTAAAAAAGGCCCTTTTCAGGGAACAAGTAATGGGTTCGCAACTGCAGCTGTTCTGCAGCTATGGAAGTAAATTAAGCTTTGAAAGTTGATGCAAACAATTCCTGCAGATGTCCCAACTTTTGTTGATTAGTTACAAACCCTCTGTCTGTAGAAAAGCAGTGTTGGAACAGACTGTGTTGCTGCACCCTCTGAAGCATTATTTGGACAATATTGTACTGCAGGAAGTAGTATATTGCAATCATAATGGTGAGAAAAAGACAATTAACAAAGGAAGACAGACAGACCATTATAACCGTTAAAAGTGGAGGTCTTTCCTTCAGAGAAATTGCAAAGCAAGCCAAGGTGTCAGTGAGTACAGTTTCCGACACCATCAAAAGGCACTTGGAAAATGGAGGAAACTCTGACAGGAAGAGGTCTGGCAGACCCAAAGCCACAACACAATCAGAAGACAAGTTTCTGAGAGTCAACAGCTTGCGTGATAGGCGGCTCACTAGAGAGCAACTTCAAGCACAGTGTAACACTGGTCGAAGTAAGGAAGTCTCAGTTTCAACTGTGAAGAGAAGACTTCGAGCTGCAGGTTTGACAGGTCGAGTGGCAGTAAGAAATCCATTGCTAAGGTGGCAAAATAAGAAAAAAGAGGCTTGCCTGGGCAATAAAGCAACGCCAGTGGACTACTGAAAACTGGAAGAAGGTCTTATGGACCGATGA
This sequence comes from Eptatretus burgeri, assembly GCF_056783735.1. Lineage (NCBI taxonomy): Eukaryota > Metazoa > Chordata > Myxini > Myxiniformes > Myxinidae > Eptatretus > Eptatretus burgeri. The sequence continues at coordinate 78,655,605 of NC_140970.1, forward strand.
ATCGAAATTTGAAATCTTTTGTTCATCACGCAGGGTTTTTGTACGCCATCGAGTCGGTGAAATGATGGTTCCTCAGTGTGTGACACCAACTGTCAAACATGGAGGAGGAAGCGTGATGATCTGGGGCTGTTTTGCTGGATCCAGTCGGTGACTTGCACAGAGTGACTGGCACCCTGAACCAAAAGGACGACCACAGCATTTTGCAGCACCATGCAATACCCTCTCGTCTCCACCTAGTTGGTCAGGGGTTCATCCTACAGCAAGATAACGACCCACAACATACCTCCAGGCTATGTCAGAAGTAACTTAGAAGAAATGAAGAAGATGGTCGGCTTCAAATCATGGAATGGCCAGCACCGTCTCCAGACTTAAACCCCATCAAGCTGGTTTGGGATGAACTGGACAGAAGGGTGAAAGCAAAGCAACCTCCAAGTACAACACATTTGTTGGAACTTCTGCAACAGTGTTGGGAAGAACTTTCCGAACAATATTTGATTTCCATTGTGGAAAGAATGCCACGAGTATGTTCGGCTGTTATATTTGCAAAAGGTGGCTACTTTGATGAGCCATAAATTTTTGATTAAATTTTGTTCAATAAAACGATTCCATGATTTCTTTTTTATCTGCAATTGTTTATATGTTCTATGCTTTAATTTCAGAGTACATTGAAACATTAAACTGATTAAATTTCAGTAAAAACTGGAAAAATGGAGGTGTTCTAAAACTTTTGACCGGTAGTGTACAACAATGCAATGAATGGAATTCAAGACTTGCAATGACTTTCGTCGATTTTGGGAAAAGCATTTGACAGAGCAAACAGGGATGTCATGTGGAACGTAACAGAAGGGTATGAAAAACCTGGAAAGTTCATCAGAATGATAAAGAACATATACAATGGATACCAATGCAGTGTGATCTGCAACGGAACGAAGTCGCCCAGAAGTTGAAGTCACAACACGATTCAGATAGGAATGCATGCTGTCTCCATTTCTTTGGACTGGGTATTGTTACGGTTGTGGAAATTCGCAAACCACCATTCAGGTCCCGTAGGTGAGGTAACTCTAAGTACATGTGTAGTTAGCCCCAAACCCGTTGTGTCGAGGGAATTTATGTGATTCATTCGGGGTGCGACGCTTTTAGTTAGGCGTTTTTCTGTTCTATCTTTATTTTGAATCAACCGCCAGAACCATCAAACCACCACCGATAAACCCTCCGCCACCCTCACCTCTCTCCTTCTACGGCCATTCACGCATCACCTGTGAACACTGAGCACCGGGCTGTCTTGGGCTCGTTCAAGCGATACGCACCGAGCCGCGAGTGCAAATAGCGGCCTTTCTGAGGGAAAATTCGGATCAAGAATGCTACACGCCCACTTCTGATCCGTCCAATCAGCAAGCGCGGAGCGGCTTGGCCCCGCCTCCAGGCACGTCCATGTGAAATCGAAATATGCAAATTCTAGGATCAGGGGAGGTTCACGCCCACTTTTCCTCCGTCCAATGGGCGAGCATGGCTCCGCCCCCGAGCTCATCCTGATCCGGAAATTTGCATATGGGTTCTCCTGCCGGCCTATAAAATGCCGAGCGCAAGGCGGAGTGTGGCAGAGAGTTAAGGCAGAGTTTTGTGGCAGAGATAATCGTGGCAGAGCCAGTTTTGTGGCAGAGAGTGGAATCGGGAGGCGAAGGCGTCGAGTTGGGTTCTGCAGTCGGCTGAGGAGAGTTGTGGGAAGAGGCCAAGGAGCTTCGGTCCGAGGCGAGAAGGACGGCGGTCGGCGACGAGGTCGCGGCGGGAGATCGCTCGTCGCGGGACCTAAGCCAGTCAGCCATTCTCCCTCCCCCAGAGCATCAACAATTCCCCTTTTTCCCCCGCGCTGAGATAGTGCAACCAAGGGGGCCCCGTTCCCACCCCACTCCAAATGTCGTGCCAACGAAACCCGCGAAGGAGCGCGGAGTCGGGGCACAGCCACGCGACCACGTCTGCGGCTCGCCCGCCAACGCGCCACGAGGACATGGGTAAGACCCACCCGGTCTCGAGGACCTGGCCGCTCATTCAGGTCCCGCGCACATATTGGCCTGCAGGCCCGTCTGCCCCCTTGTCTATGAGGGTGGCTTCTTTCCTTTGCTTTTGAGTAAATGTGTGTCGGCGCCGTGTCTTGTAAAGTAGAACTGTGTAAGTGTTGCCGTGTGTACGCGTATTCGGTTGTAACTCTGCGTCGTTGTTTCTTTTGTTTTCCTGATATAGGTGCATTCTGACTGTTTGGCTGTATATGTGTGCTTTCCGTGTGTCGCGTAATAAAGTGCATTGTGTGAACTGTTTTCCCGTTTCGCTTCGTCTTTTCTTTATTGACTCTCCATTCTGCTTCACGTAAAAGGGTTTGTAGTGGGCTTAAAACGCCCGATAATTAATCGGAACCGTCGAGGCCGACGATAACACCGCTCGGTTATCCCGATAGCACGGAATGGACCGCTTAAGTGGTTCGTGTCCGGAGTCGGCCTGCGGCGAGATACGATCGCCCGGTCAACCATCCGCGCAGGTACTTAGGTAGATTGAATTTGGCGAGCAACCCTATCCTGCGCGGGTGGGCAATTGGCACGGTCGTGGTGGGGTTAAACCCCCACTCGTGGCTCCCGGCGTTGTTCCGAGAGGGTCACGACGGAATTATCCGTTCCGGTGGGCAAGGCGGCCGCCATTCGAGTCGAGCGGCCGATCGCACGCCGGCGGGCGCGAATTCGCAACAGTATTAAGGATGACAGAACATGCCAGATATGGAACAGACCAGGCTCAAAGTGATCATCTGGAAGAACTCAGCTTTACAGATGACGGCTGTACAAATAATGTAAGTGAAAGCGAATAGGCTCCAGTAGCATGCCCTGCAAGTACGACTGAAAATCAACAACAACAACAACAACAACAACAAAAAAGAGAGCATGAGAATACATGGATCAGACAACAATCCCATCATGTGCAATGACTTGGCCATGCATGATGTCGATAAGTTGATGTACGTCGGGTCTATGGTCACTGTCACATGAAGGAAGCGGAGGGGAAGGTGAACTCTGAAGTTCCACAAATATTATAGAAAGCACGAGTGGAATTTACGAGGATGAGAGAAATCTGGAATATAAAAATAATACAACACAAGGAGGAAGTTTCAAATTTGTGACAGTCATGTAAAATCAGTTCTACTATTTGGCTGTGAAGCAGTGAAAGTCACCAGTCATTTCACAGAAACTACAATCCTTCATCACCCCGCACGGGAAGCACAACGCGGGGTTAAGGAAAATGCAATTTTCAAAAATGACGTCATAATCAGCCCCAGAATGCTCGGTGCGCATGTGCCGAAAATCTGAGAAATGGTGGTGTTCAGGCACCATAAAGTATATACTGCAGTGTGTGTGTGTGTGTGTGTGTGTGTGTGTGTGTGTGTGTGTGTGTGTGTGTGTGTGTGTGTGTGTGTGTGTGTGTGTGTGTGTGGGTGTGTGTGTGTGTGTGTGTGTGTGTGTGTGTGTGTGTGTGTGTGTGTGTGTGTGTGTGCTAGATAAGGATTGGTACCGAGAATGGCTACAAAGCTTCAACAAGAAGCCAAACATACTTGGACAGTTCGTGAGAGAATGGACTGTACCTCTGCAGAACAAAACAAACAAAAAAAAAAAAACTTGGAGAACTTTCTCAGCTCGCCGAACAGGCAGCCACCTGCACTGCAAACTCCCGACCATGTGGGCCGGTGCAAGGCCCGAGTTGACGGACGTGTACTAGACAAACCCCCAATGGATTGCCACCATTGAATGGACTTTGAACCTTGTGGGAGTGCCTCCTGTAAACATGGCAGGCTTGGCGATTTATTTAATGGATGTCGACAATTGGAAAGACGATGCTGTGAATCATTACCAAGTAACGGTAACCAACCTCTTGGCAAAGGACATGTTCACGACATTAAAATACACATAGCTTGTGCCAGCTCTCTTTACGTGGGATTTGGATGCATCAGGTGGACACCATATCCGGTTTGGGTGTTTCTAAACGCAAATAGGAAGGACATGTCTGTACAGGGTAATTTTAAAATGATGATATTTACTATTAATCATGTTGAGAAGGGGTGGGAGGTCGGAGCTGTATTTGCTGTGAGGGCTGTTATTGGATTCGCTATATAAGAGATATCCCTTATTGTCGGGTTTTCCGGGTGTGTGTGTGTGTGTGTGTGTGTGTGTGTGTGTGTGTGTGTGTGTGTGTGTGTGTGTGTGTGTGTGTGTGTGTGTGTGTGTGTGTGTGTGTGTGTGTGTGTGTGTGTGTGTGTAAGTGTGTCTGCAACGCGAGGCTCAACAGCACGAACCAGCGAACCGATTTCGATGAAACTTTGCCAACAGGTGGAATATATACTGGGAATGTGCGCATTTGAATTTCGTTGCCGAGCAACCACCCGTTGCTGTGCAGCGGCCGAAAAACCACGTACAGTATTTTCAATAATTGTCCTTCAGTTTTGAATGTGGAGAAACGAGACTTCGGAATTAAACACTTCGAGATATTCCGAAAATTTTACTCGAGCCGATTTTTGATTGAGGTTTTATTTTTCAAATGGTAGTCCTTCAAATATCGGGTGTCTATTTACCGTCATTTAAGGTGTGTATACAGTGTTTGTAAGGAACTACACCGTCGTTCCACCTTCGATCTCTCCTCGATCCAAACGTTATTGACCAAAGTGAAAAGGATCCAAAATAAATGGAATCACCGGCATTTCTGTCTTTGTGTATTTCTAATAATATAATATGTTTATTTATTTACCGAAAACGATTCCACGATCCACACACCACCTTCAAATATTTATTTATTTACCAAAAACGATTCCACGACCCACACACGACCTCCAATTATTTTTTATTTATTTTCCAAAAACGATTCCACGACCCACACACCACCTTCAATTATTTATTTATTTACCGAAACCAATTCCACGACCCACACACCACCTTCAAATATTTATTTATTTACCAAAAACGATTCCATGACCCACACACGACCTCCAATTATTTATTTATTTTCCAAAAACAATTCCACGACCCACACACCACCTTCAATTATTTATTATTTAAAGTGGGCGTGGCCTATGAAAAATATTGTGTGGCTCAGGAGGTGTGGTAAAACAAGAGCATTGAGAGAAGTTTATCGGGTTTTCCGTGTGTGTGTGTGTGTGTGTGTGTGTGTGTGTGTGTGTGTGTGTGTGTGTGTGTGTGTGTGTGTGTGTGTGTGTGTGTGTGTGTGTGTGTGTGTGTGTGTGTGTGTGTGTGTGTGTGTGTGTGTGTGTGTGTGTGTGTGTATATGTGTGCACTGCGGTAACTCACTTGTATTTTAACAGGTAATGATAGGAACTCAACACCTGTCAGTCTCATCCACAGATATTTCTATACATTTCCTCCACATACAGGAGTCCTATTTACATCCAGGAACACAACAGCTATGGTTAACCATTTGGAAAGTGCCACTCTTTCTTTTAAAAGCTGAAAATTATATCAAAAATAATATTTCACTTATAGGTTTTTCCCTATTAATGGCAGGTTAAAAAGAGTCACACATTTCTCCCAAGCAACAGCAGGTTAGAACCTTGATAATATCACAAGCTGGTCAATCATTTGGAATATGTCTTTCAATCCCGACAAATCTCCCACTCTCACAATCTCTGCAAGAGCACTGTCTGGCAAACCTCCCCCCACCCCCACCACCCCCGGCACTCCCTTCTATCTACTTTCTTCACAAAATACTCTTGAGGAAGTTCAGTCATTCAAACTCCTGGGTCTCACAATCAGCCATGCTCTTTCTTGGGCAAACCACATTTCAAATTTGTCCTCCAATGTCAGCCAACGAGTGGGCATCCTCCGTTGTGCAAAGTCCTTCCTTAGCAAACCTGAACTCCTATCCAGAAACATGTCCTTCATCCACAGCTTGATGGAGTACTGCTCTCCCCTTTGGGCTAGCTTCCCTACTTCACACCTTGCTCAGCTTGATGCTATGAAAACCAAGGCCTTGAAGATTATTGGAATCTCTCACGATGAAGCTGAGTCTATGGGCCTATCGCTTGACAATCGCCAACAGGTTGGTGGTCTCTCTATCTTATACCACCTCCTTTCAGGTCTTGCACCCTCTGCTCTCTGTGCTTTGTTCCCCCCACCGCCCCCCCAATCCCCTCAAGGCTTCTGCAGGGCACACACAGTCCACCATCGATCCCCTTCTGGTTGAACTACCTAAATCCTGATCACTGCTCAACTCCAGGAATTAATTCCTCTTTTCTCCCACCTGTGGACCAGACTTCCACGTACTCAATCTCCATTAAAAAAACGAAAAAAAAAATAAAATAAAAACCCCTCCAATGTCATTCTACCCACCAGGCCTTCAAGACAGCTGATCACCACCATCTCAGATTGTCTCCAATCCAGAACCATGACCTCTTCCACCCTCATTAACCATGCTCCCTCCAACCACCCCAATCCCTCCTCCTTGCAAATTTAAAGTTTTTCCTTCCTGAGAGCTTCCCTCTGTATCCATATTATCCACCCAATGCATCCTCTCCTGCAACCCATTGTTTGTCCAAGTCTGTCTCTATCTTGCCCTTCAACCCTGCTGTTGGAGTTTCTCTCCTCTCTCAACTGTTCCTTTTGCCATGTGGTGTCCTGATCAGTTCAGTATACTAATACGAGCTCTTCAACAAACCTCGACTATGTGCACAAAACACACCATCTCAACGAAAAAAAAGTTGCCGTTCACACTCTAATATAGATAACATAAATATAGATCATGCTTGGAAACGCAAAACTGGAGTTGAAAAGACCTTCCCATGTCCTTTTTCTCAAGACTGCATGTGGTAAGAGAGAGAGAGACAGACAGAGCGAGAGCAAGAGCGACAGTTAGAGAAAGAGAGTGAGAGTGAGAGTGAGAGAGACGGAGACGGAGATGGAGACGAAGAGAGATACAGTGGACGCTTGTATGTTGAAGGAGTGTTTGACGACCCACAATAACATGGTAGCACATGATGGAATCGGAGCTGCGGAAGCTCAAGAACACTTGGACGGGGATCAATCCAAATGCCCAAGAAAGATAAAAGAGGATATATTTCTTCAAGAGGTTCTACATGCCGTCAGGCAAGATAGGATCGTAAGCAAGGAAGCAAAAGTAATAACATATCAACACAAACTATTGATTTATTACAGGTGACATGTAGAAAGGAAACATCTGAACATGTGTGTGTACCTCATTGCAGGGTTGAAAACGAGCAAGGTTGCGTATCTTCAACTGCTGATTGTTGACACAGCGACGGCACAGCAAATGTCGGCTGCTCAGCCATTGCGCCGTCCCCTTGGAGGTCTCTCCAACCGCCCAGCGGCCACCTAGCACTGGGTGGTTAAGGAGTTCTGAGTACTGGGCTGGAATGGGCTTGTTGTAATCTCCATCCTGCAATTGGTGGGATACAAGGCAAGTACAAGTACAAAAGATGTAACAAGTGTATACGTCACAAAAATAATTACAGACATCTTCAGGTAAACTACATGTTTTACAGAAGAACTCAGAGGTCATGTACTCACCTGGAAGCTGTCTCGTCTACGTTTGAGTCCACACTCGACTGTAAACCGTCATTCCCATACTTCATGGACACGGTGTTACAAAAGGGGCGTTATACTTCAACGAAGTCAGGTTTGCTAACATTCAATGGTGGACGTTAAAGATCTCTCAGTGCCTTTCACAAAAATTGTCATTGTGTGCTGCAATCCTGGCCAAATTCCAAAATCCTGCCCAGTGCAAGCTTCGTTTTCCTGAGCGTTTCGGGAGCACCGATGCTCTGAAAAGAATGTGGCCACAAATGCAATGGACAAGATGGTGAAACCAGGATTCCATACCTCACGGAAGCCATTGTACTGCTCACAGCTGGGGCAGTCCCAGCAATCACGGTTCCCATAAGGTACATGTGTGCACTGGCCACAGAACCAGCACTCCACCCATACTTCCTTCAAGATGCTGCACACAGACACACCAATGATCACAACATGCGCCGACACAGCCAGTGACGCCAATCTAAATAAAGCTTTCGGAGCTCGAGAAGACACCGACATAGTATTTTGTGCATAAAAATCTCTTCTGAAACTTTCTAGAATTCTACGAGTAAATTTCTGCCTTAACATTCCCCCTGTTATCTGTACCTTCATGGCGCAGGTTTCTCCCTTTCTGTGTGAGGACTTTTGCTTCCCAACTATTAACCCTTTTGCAATGGTGGTTCCTGGTTCTCTTTTCTACACCTCCCAATTCATTCCAGATAAAAACCGGGCGTAGTGGCGTGCGCCTGTAATCCGACTACTCGGAGGCTTGGGTTGGAGGATCGCTTGAGGACGGGAGCTCTGCGCTGGGCTGCGCTATGAGAGGGTGTAGGGCAGCCCGGAATCATGGCGAAACCCAATCCTTATCCCTGTGTCGTAAGAGGCGACCAGGGTTGCGTCAGGAAGGGCATCGGCGTAAAACCTGTGTCAAATCGGTATGCGGATCATAACGGATGATCCGCTGTGGCGACCCCTAATGGGAGCAGCTGAAAGACGAACAACAACACCAATTCATTCCAGATAAAATGCACCACTCTTGTTATGGAGGAATTATGAGCTGTTTTTTTTTTTTTTCTTCTTCTTCTTCTTCTTAATGACGAATAACAAACGAATCCACAAGAAGTTTAAAATGTTTCTGTGCAATACTGTCAGACCAGGCTATTCGCAGGGGATCCGTTCCTGCAAGATGCCACGAATATCGAATCCGCGAATGTCGGGGCATTGGTTCAATGGAAAAAGGGGGGATAGGTTCCTGACAGTTTGCGATTCATGAGGAAAAACATCAAAAATCCTGTGAAAAACAAACAAACAACAAAAAAACTGCAGAGATAACCGAGCAGAGTTATCGTCGACCTCGACGGTTCAGATTAGTTACCGGGAACTTACACCCACTACCAATCTCTTAAGTGATGCAGGATGGAGAGTCAATAAAAAGAAATGAGACGAAGCAGAGGGGGAACAGTTCAACAAGCAAACATTTTATTGCGCGACACACGGACACGAAGCAAGCACGTATATTCAGTCACAGTAATAATAATAAAAGGCACGTATTCAAGCACAGAAAGAAACAGTAAAAGAGATACTACCGACTACGACCGACACACGGCAACACTTACGCAGTTCGACTTTACGGACGGCGCCACCACAAGCATTTACACAAAAAGCAAAGGAAAAAAAAAGAAGTCGCGACTTCCCTTTTCGTGGCTGGTGAGTCCCTCTCCCACCACCATCAGCGTGGTCGCGCCTGGCCCCGACCTCTCTCGCGGCTGGCGAACCATCTCCGGCACTCCTCATCCGGACGCGCAGGTCCACCTCACAACCGGCGCTGCCGCGTCTCCCGTCCGTGCCTCCGTTGACAGGCCGCTCACCAAGCCGCGAGCGCAGGACCTCTTCCTCCGACAAGACAAGCAGCGCCAAGAAGAAGACGACGTCCAGCCCAGAAGCTCAAACAACCCGAAGAACACAGGAACTCTCGAAGACAAGGAGACAGGAAGCCTCGAAGACAACTCAAGGTCCGTGCTGTCCACCTTTTGTAGCGTGGGGCTCCGCCCTTCGCTCCGCCCCGTTTTTGGCCCCGCCTCCCTTCAAGAAGCCTCTCGAAGGGGGGCGTGCCCTCTCGCTCTCCCTCCACCCCGCCCCGTGCGGGGGCCGGTGGAGTCAGTTTTGGCTCAGGGCCAGGGAATTATTCCCCCAAAAAGAGGCCCCCACCTTTTCTCACCTTTGACCCCCGGCTCGGATCGCACTTCCACCACACCGAGCGCGGAGAATTTAGACGGGAGAAACAGGCGGGAAAAACCCCCCGAGCATCGTTGGTGGTTTTTGTTCTTCCGCGGAGATCGTGACCGCACGGGGCTTATTGAATGGCGAGTGGCGAAGATGTGGTAGCGTAGGTGGTGGAGGTGGCGTGGTTGTAGTGTGGTTGGCGCTGTGGTGGGGATGGCGTGGTTGTTGAGATGCTGTTTGTTTGAAATAAAAGATAGAACAGAAAAATGGCTAACTCAAAGCGTCGCAGCCCGGATGGATCACATAAATTCCCTCGATACAACGGGTTTGGGCTAACTACACATGGACTTAGCGAGATAGCTCACCTGAGGACTCTTTATGGTGTAATGCGAATTTCCACAACCATAACAGTATATATACTAGCGATATCCGTGCACATGCACGGGATAGCAGGACAACACAGCTGGTAGCAGACGACAGACCGTACACGGGGAATGACAAAAATACGCATTGTGCAAAATGCAAGTGGTACTATGGAACGCCAAGACTTCCCAAACATTGTCGGCATGTCTGCTAAGTGCCACAGCAATTTCATAGGGATCGTGTGACGGCGAGCCGATTTTTTTAGTGTGCAAGCTTGGTATGATAATAGAGATATACACACATATATATAGTTGCGATTCTGCAAAGCATGCGCTCCCCAGGGCAATGGCACACAACATATAAAGGTCCAAGATGGTCATTTCATGAGCATTTGTGAGATAGCCCTTCCCTTATGTCTAGTGTGTTTATGGGGCAGAATGCATTGTGTGGGCTTTCAGGCAGGTCTTTATTTACTCCACTTTGCACACACGACCACTCCGTCATGCATGCCTGCACAAAAACAGCTCATTTGCATACACATGCCCTTTTTCACATTCAAACCTCATGCCATTGCCCAACACACGCTCATCTCAAACCTCCTCCGACCACGCACCTTCGACACCCTTTCCTCCTAAGCGAGTGGGAAGCGTGGGCCCGTCGGCCTTGCCAGGTCCAAAAGAGGTTGCAAACTCCTCAAACTTTCTTGCTTTCTCATTTCCTCAAGTACGACTGATGGCACCTGTAATGTTAATATTTGTCAAAATTGTAAAAGTATTCGATCGGGTTAGCTCTGTACTCTGTCCTCTTTCGTAAATACTTGCATTTATTTTGCCGCACACCATGAATCCTTGCTTTCCCCTGCTGTACATATTCATGTGCATTAAAACCTTTGCTTATTGTTCCACATGCCCTTCCTTGCCCTTGCTTAATAAATAAATTGCTATCATTGTGGATGCACCTATTCAGTGGTGTCTTTTCCTCCATTGGTCCAGCGGAATCTGCACGCAGTGTTAGCCGGGAAGTTTTCCCACACCGATTGACTCGTTAACCAGTGCATACTTTGCAGCTCTGCTCAGCTGCAACTGATGCAGTAAGTTCCATACAAGTACACATCGAGGGTACGAGACCCCCCACCCCCGCTTTGGTGCAGCCATCCACAGGTAAAGTACCACATGAAATAGTGAAACCCTGCCAGGATTGGTAGAAGCAATCGGTGTTCGTTGTTGTTTAACAAGCCGCCAGAGCGAGGAGTTATCCGTGCTGGGTGGTCTCAGGACCATGCGTTAGGGAGGGACTCAAGCGCTTCCCCTCATGGTGAAACTCAAATCCCGGATCTGTAACAATGTATACATCATGACATTTCAAAAAGTTGAAGCCGAGTTGTGACAAAACTGGATGGACGAGTTTATTAGGTGATGAGAACAAGCCGATTAGATTTTGATTCAGATCCGGATCCAGATCCAGCCCATCAGTGGGATACAAAACGTAAACTGTTGAGCCTGGCGGATGGATGTATGCGCTCAACTGGGTGCCGTTTTAGTTTAGAGAGATGTTATGACGAGTGTCAGATACAGGGAAGAGATCAATACATCTGTTGTCGTCCCTCTAATCCAACAGCAATGTCCCCAAGTAATCTTCATGCTTAACAATTCCAGCCATACCGTACCCATTATCAACACTGCACTTCAGGAAAACATCAATCACATGGAATGGCCTGCATGATCTCCGGATCTAAATCCAATTGATCATGCTTGAGCCATCCCAGGGACACATGGTTGCAGTTCGCAGGTCTGTCCACAAAAAATAATAATAAAAATAAAATGGTGAAAAATCCGACAGCTTTTCTTATTTGGTTAACAAGACATGTACAAGCTTGTATTCGGGTCAATAATTGTGATCACAAGTCAAAAATCCAATGTTTACTCGTCGTCCTCAACCAGGATATCAACATAAAATACAATACAAGCCTCAAAACCTTTGTTGCAAATTTTTTGATGAGCACATACTGTATAACCAAACTGAGATTTTGTTTGAGAACAAGGATCAGAAATTTGACATTTCAACCACAACATCGAAACACTTGTATCTGCAATTCATAGCCCAAAATCTCAAAAAGTGGAAAAGGTAAGGAATGGAATGCAATTTCAAAAAGAGTGTATATTATTACAATTCTTCAATAAATTAACAGGTCAGCACAACAGCTTGGTTGCTCTCCAGCGCTGCATTTGATTCCTGATGAGGTCATCAAAACGAACAATGCCGTTCTCATACAACCAGCAGGGGTGATACACTGTTGACCACAATGTCCAATCAGATCAAACTATCCCAATTGTACCATCAACAATTACAAGAAAATAACTTTTCCAAGAGTAGGCCTTTGGGCTAAATACAGCATGCAAATCTTTATTAGTAGATGCAATGGGATATGGAGGGAAAGCATAATTGAAAGTCGAGGTGCTACTGAAATTGCCTGGGTGCTCCTGCACAGTTGGCCTCAGTCGAGTGTGTATGTTGCCAATAAAGCTTCAAGTTTCGTGAGCGTAGATTTTAAAATGAATCCACCAACACTGTATTTAATGCAAGCGTAAAAATCATTGCCGACGAGCTTGCCTCAACTGGCTGGATGATTTCAACAGGAGAGAACATGTCCAGATCCTGGCTGTTCCAGAAACGACCTTGGTGAACAGAGATACAGTCAAACAAACATGATGTGGAGGCGACATCGACATGATGGGCCAAGTGACCGATTCTTGTGCCGAAGGTGACATTAAAGCTGTCATTGTAGCATCGTTTTAAACGAATCAAATAAAGCTATATTGAATGCAGGTGTAAAATCAGTGCTTACAAGCTTGTCTTTGCACGCGAAGCGAAACGTGGGGTCGAGCAATTGGCTCACTTTGTTTGTCTGCCCGTCTACAAACGTCAGTTGATGATCGAGGAACAATTTAATTTCAATTTAATGTTATATTTTCAACACTAATCAGAACATGACGCCTGTAGTTAAGCAGTACTTTGGCTCTGAGTTTTGCCCGGTTGCGCGTGCACAGAGAGGGGCGAGATAATTGTTTTCGTCCGTCTGCCAAACAAAAGTGAAAATCATTCCAAACAGGAGAAACTATTTTTCAAGACATCATAAAGGACACAAACAACAGGCACGAATAACTCATGCAACATGTTAAATAAGGCGGTGTGTAAGACGCTGCATCGATGGCGGTAAACTTCCAAAAAAAAAAAAAAAAAATCTTTTTCTGCAACCTTTAAAATCTTTATTTCAATTGAATTATATACTTGAACACTGAAGAACACAAATCACCTTTTTGGTACTTTCAAAACCCTTCCGTTTCACATTACTGTACGTGGACAAAAAAAATATATATATATATATATATATTACGGAATTTTATTTCATCTCGACCAATCAAATTTGCTGCTCGCAAACCCCGACCGTGTCCTTTCTTTTCCAAGACTGTGTGGGGTTAAGAGGTTCCATGAACTCTCTAGTTTCATCTTTGATGATTAAAGTATTTTCAATCATCTGCCATATCATTCTTGGCCAATTCGACACATTCAAAATGTTCAGGATAGTTTCCTTTTCATGAAAAGTCTTATTGAGGAGCTGAAGGAGAAAGGAGCGAAAGAGAGGAAGGTCGATAGACCAATGGCAAGGCAAGGAGATAATACAATGATGCACTGCAGTGTGTGAAGAAGGGCAGCAGGTAGGAAAGGGGGCAAGGGGCCACTGGGTGTACAGTGCCAACATGTGCAATATCTTCTCAAGTCCTTGCAATTCACGCAAAAGTACGCCGACACTTCTTAATGTCCTTGTCCTGCACGTGATGTGTTCAAGCTCCTCCATGAGCCTTAGATCGCTGTAAAAGAGAAGAATGAATTCAGATGACACATGATAGAGGGTACATGACACCAAATGGTCCACCAATTCAGAATTCAGGAAAACAAAACAAACCTGCTCGTAGGCACAGACTTTTATTTTTCTCATACAGGTACTGTATATGCCTGGTGTTGGCTGAATGGTTCAGGTGGTGGGTTTGAGATCCTGAGTTCAAATCCCCCTCGGCTGTTGAATTAATACCAGGTGGGGTTGACTCTGCCTGTCATCCTTCTGAGGTTAGCAAAACGAGTGCCAGCTTGCTGGTATCCTGTGTCAGAGTGGCGACCCTTCCAGGACTGTGCCCAATAGCCTAGGAGACTGCTTCGGCAGCACCGACGCTCTGCACAAAGTATGGTCCCAAAGGATGGATGGATGGATGGATACAGGTATCAAAGGTCATGGAAGAGCAGAACAACAGGGGACCGTAGATCAACAGACAGGATGGGTTAAAGGGGAACCCAGTGGGACAACAACAAACAGGTCAAGGTGCACCACAACATAAGGAGAGGAACTGCAGGAAAAGGATGAGAACAGGATCTGACAGTGCAGTGAAGCTCAGTGGTGGACGTAGGAGAGACCGTTTGAGGAGGTAGTGGACAGCATACTTATAATCCTGGAGGGAATTGCTCAAGACAATGGACACAAGAATGGAGGACAGCAAGGAAAGAGTTTGTGGCAGAATGAGTGTGACCTGGAGGAGCAGGCCTTGGGTGGAGAGGAGAGAACTTTCTCAAATACGTACACATCATATAGAGATCAACATCCTTAAGAAATGCAGCCACAATGATAAAGGCTCAATCGGGAGTCCAACATTGAAACACGTCACACCTTTTCAGCAATGATTACTTCTGGAACGAGAAGGGCACTCGGAAGAGCGCATACAACCGTCACACAATGCCTGACCCATGAGAACATATCTGGCCCATTACATTTTTGAAATATCAGGCGATGTATCGTTTTTGGCCCTATCTCTCAATGGTGAAGAATCAATTTCAGAATTAAATGATTATCGCATCTGCTTCCGGATCTCCACCAAAATCGAATCAATTCGTCCTTGCCACACACCCAACGTGTCCAGCATGTTTGGTCTGAATCCGTCCACAACTTTTTGAGATATCGTGCTATATATCAGTTTAGCTCTATCTCTCAATGGTGAAGAATCACTGAAAAAATTATTCGATCCGGATCGGGATTCGGTTCTTCACCCAAATCTGAACATTTTGTCCTTGTCGCACACCAAACCTGTCCACAAAATTTCACCCGGATCCGTCCGCAGCCTTTTTGAGATATCCTGCACACAAACAAAGACAAAGATAGACAGACAAACAAGCCGGTAGGAGGCGATGGGTCGCTGAGCATGGAAACTACAAGATATAGAGCAAAATGGATGTCATATAGCGGATAGGGAATCACCTGAAGATTACGCACATCAAATCTTATCCAGGTCCATCTTCTGATAACTACTTGGTATCCATTTGAATGAAAAGTACCGAAAATGCGGTTTGAAATCGGAAATCCCCAAAGTTCGAGGGGGTGCTGTGGGTGAACAAAGATATAAATCGAAAATCCGGCTCGATCGTTTGTACACAATGTATTCCAGACAATTAGTGTGAATTTTCATGACCATCTGACCATAATCCAAGGAGGAGTAGCATTTGGCGCGAAGGCTCCTCCAGCTCTCGCATATTATCGATTTTTGCACTAATTGACCTTTGACCCCTGACCTAAGAGAAATCGGTCAATATGTCCTGAGGCAAAGTTGTAGTACTCATTGAGTACCATGAACCTGCAAAGTTTCATTCGTATCGATGCACTCACCTGGTCGCTCGGGGGCCTTCAATTTTCGCCAATTTTCGCGCATCCCCTAAATGTAGGGGGCGCTGCGAGTAAAGTATTCCATATATCACAAAAACCGGAATATATTTGATAGAGCATCACCTGTAGATCATTCGTGCCAAATTTCAAAACCCTACGTGGGATAATGGCTTTCGGAATAGATTTCGCGTGAACGGTACCGATTTTGAAGGTTTTTCGGTTGTTGCTAGGGAACCAAAGCGTCCCTAGCAACCATCACAATTTCCAAAGCACTAAGTCATAAGATGTACCTACCACCCGAGTTTGGTCAAAATCCGCCCACGTTTACCACCAATTATGCTGATGACAAACGAACAAACACCCAAACAGACAGAATTACTGACAATAAGGGTCACCTATTTTGGAAGCGGAAGCAATAAAATTCGGTGGGACAAGAGTTCAGTGTCCATTTTAAATGGACCAAATTAAAGCCTGATGACACAATTATATTGACTTGTCTGGACAGTTCCTAACCAGACTATAAATTGTCGGATCAGTGCTTCGCAGGCAGGAGCGTGCATCAAAAATTGCGCCGTCCTTTGGGTGCACGTTAAGCTGGGCGTCACGTCTGCATGCATAAGCTGGTGGACATTAAAGATCCAATGGAGTCTTCCACGACGAGTAGGCGAGCCATCTCCGGCACCCCCAAACAAACAACAAATCACCTTCAGTTGAAAGTCAGGCCTGACGAGCCGATTTGTGAAACACTTGGGGCCAAAATCCTCACCCCGCAGCCAACCCAACAAGAAGATGGGATTGTTTGTGGCCATGAAAAATAAGCCATATATCTGGAGGACTCATGGAACCACCTCACCAGAAAGGGTCCAAACAAGGCAAGCAGCACAACCCCATGCCAGCTGGAATGGAATGACATGTTGAAGAGGTTAAAAAAAAAACCCCCAATGGGAGACAGCTGCATCAGTTTCATGGAGAGACCAGGCGTTGTCCTCTCTCTCTCTCTTTCTCTCTCTTTCTCTCTGGGAAAGGTGCCAGCCAAAGGATCACAACACCTGTCAAATGTCAAGACCACAACCACACACCCCCAGGAGACCAGCTGTCACAGATATGACATTGATAGCCATGCACAACAAACAGAATCACCAAAAAGTGATATTTCAACAGGAAGTAGACGTACGTCATGTGGAGTGGAACAAACAAGACACGGTTGGGGTGGTGTCGTGGTGACACACACACACACACACACACACACACACACACACACACACACACACACACACACACACACACAATTAGAAATAGCCCAGAGAAATCCAGGAGAAAGAATAGGTGTATATAATATTCCAAGTTTGTGAACGAAGCTCGACACGGGACCCATCTATTTATTACGTACGCAAATATTGGCGGATTTAACTCCCGATCCCTCTCGTTCCCCCGCACTGTAGCAGGTGTGTGTAATAAATAGATAGGTGCTCTGACTGCAGGGAAAATTCCAACTGTGCACGAAGTAGTTCTCTTATCCCTGCACAAGTACTCGGCGCGAAACGGAGGAGAAAGTCGGAAAATCCGAGGGACAACAAGTACAGGGCGTGGAAACGCAATGGAACACAAAGTTTACCAGATTTCTGAGCGCCTGAACTTGCGGAGCAGGGAACCAGAGACGTAGGCCACGCCGAGTCCGGTGCACAAAGCACCGGCCAAGTACCACGACGATACGAACTGTACGTCCATGGCGGAACCTTCGAGCTTTTCGCGGCTAACTGTTCGCTCCGATCGTCGCTAAAGAATGCCGAGAAGGACATATGCTCCAGTCAGGGCGGTTCTACGTGCACATGGCGGGAGATGGGGAGGGGGGATTCCGCGTGACGTCAGCGATCGTCACGCGAGGGGCGGGTCTACAAACACACGTGTTACGCCATTGGTGAATGCTTATCACGTGATCGAGAGCGTCATTTGCCCTTCGGTTTTTTTTTTCCCCTCCCCCCTGCAGAAGAAACACGGAATCCCATTGAAGAATATTCCGTTCAATCCACACCACTTGTTGTGTGTCCTCAAAATATGAGAACAATGACAATATGGCACCGACAACATGAATAAGAATGAAATATTCACGAGCAGAAACTCAATACAGTTTGTGAATCATTAATTTCACGATTTCATTGAAGCTTTAAAACATTACTCGTTCGTGAGCAGAGTACCCACCCGACGGACGATCTTGCTCCAAGGATGCAACACGCTCTGCTGACACTTGCCTTTATTGGGCGGTGTATAGGCAACTGACAGCTCCGTATATGCAAAATATAGAAACACACATATACTGTATATATATATACAGTGTATATATATACTTATAATTATAATTCTTATAATTATATATCTATCTATAATTCCAGCAGTCTGTCTGTCTGTCTGTCTGTCTGTCTGTCTGTCTGTCTGTCTGTCTGTCTGTCTGTCTGTCTGTCTGTGACCGCTGTTTCTCGACAACCACTGGTCTGATCTAATTGAAACTTGCCAGATATATTGCTGGGGACCTGAGTATGTGCCTTTTCAAGGTTTGATATTAATCGGACAAGTGGTTCCCAAGTTATGGCCATTTATTTACCAAACCAATGAAAGGACACGTTGCTGCGTAGGCCGGTGCGCGGCCGGCCGACGATGACGTCACGGCCGTGCGGTTACGATGGGGATCGGTGCCTCAGTTACCGTGGCGTAGGAGTGGCAATGATCAATAGCAGCGAATGTCATGGCAAGCAAAGACAGGGAGGTAAACTTCATTATAATTTTGATTTTAATTAACTCTGTGTGTAAGTATCACAGCAGTTGTTACTTCAATGCAAGCGATAATTCGTGGAAAGCATGTGAACATTCCGTGCAGGCATGCACCACTTCCGGATAGTGATGATTTATTGTCTTCTAATAATTTCTCGATTTCTTATGCGCATTTATAGATAAACACAATGCCGCAATCCAGTCGTTTACGAGAGCGAAGGAACGGCCTGTGTGGTTGTTTGAAAGTTTTTTTTGGCGGGGGGGGGGGCGGGCTCGCACGTACGGGCACGCGAGAGCGAAGGAACGGCATGTGTGGTTGTTTCTGGCTCACGGTTTGAAAGTTTTTTTTTTCTTCTGGGTTTGCACACAGCCACGCACATACGGCCACGCACATACGGGCACGCGAGAACGAAGGAAAGGCCTGTGTGGTTGTTTCTGGGTCACGCTTTGAAAGTTTTTTTCTTTTTCTGGGTTTGCACGCACGGCCAGGCACATACGGCCACGCACGTACGGCCACGCACGTACCGGCACGCAAGAGCGAAGGAACGGCCTGTGTAGTTGTTGTTTTAGTGGGGCAGATAACAGCAATTTTTGAGAGGAATCATGCAAATGATGATACAAGCATCAAATTTGGCACATTTGTTCTCCAGGGGATTCTAATCAAATCTGCCTGATTGGCCACTTGAAAATCCAAATTTTGAAAAATTTGAAGAAAAAAAAAGAAAACTTCAAAAAAGTCAAGATGATGAATCAATGTTGGATGCTGGCTGAGATTGGTGAATGTTTCAGAAACATCATCAAAGACGTTCCAAGTCTGCCATGCAGTTTTCTTCCCTTTACCGCGGAAGGCAGCCTGATGCAATGTACGTAATATACAGCAATATGTGTGGCAAGTTTCTTCCCTTTTGTCCGCAGCCTGATGGAGTAATGCTCGCCCCTCTGGGCTGGTGCTCCTGCCTCCCACCTTTCTCGGCTTCACGCTGTAGAAACCAAGGCATTTCGGATCATTGGCATCTCCCGCATTGAGGCTGAGTCTTTGGGCCTCTTACTCAATCACCGCAGGTTGGTCGGTGGTCTTTCTGTCTTCTACCATCTCCTCTCCAGCCTCGCCCCCCTGCTCTCTCTGCGATTTGTCCCCACCACATTTATGCAGGGCGCTCAAGGTCCGCCAACAACCCCCTTCTGGTAAAAACTACCAAAATCACGAATCACTGCTCACCTTCACTCTTTCATTCCTCTTTTTTTCCCGGCTTTGGAATAAACTCCCTCACTCTATTCATTCCCATTCTTCCCTCCAGGCCTTCAAAACAGCTGTTCACCACCACCTCTTATCATCCCCCATCCAAATCCTCGATCTTTTTTACCCCCGATAATTCACACAAGCTCACCTCCTTCAAATTCCCTGCTTTCCTTCCTGAAAGTCCCTGTAATGTCCATCTTCTATTCCCCATGTTCCCCGTCCCATCCCTCAACCTTCCACAGATCTCCTAATGTCTCTGTTCCCCACTGTTTTGTCCTTCCCACTCCCTCCCTTCCTGTCTCATACCCCCCTTGATGTGCATTGTGTGTTAGCTCTCATACGAGCCTCGACAAGGTAAACAAAAAAAAAAGGCAGACATGACGTCACATCCAGTGAACGCATGGAAGTATGGGATCCCTCTAGCTTTCTCAGGCCCGATTGCAGAAACTACCTCATGGACTGGAATCCATCGTGGCCAAAGGCAATCCACATGTTCTCAAGACCTAGTTCCTGTAAGGATGGCAGTACAGATATTGCTCTGACTGGTACGTCCGTGTCATTAGCCTTCATGATAATGGACTTGCTACCATCCGTCGTGTACAAATATTCGAGTGTCAGCTTCTTCATGACAACATGGAGACACAGCATCCAGTGACTTCCTTGTGTTGCTAATGGCATCTTCTCCTTTTGTGACAATGACTGTGCTTGTCGTCTGTGCTTCACACATCTTTTGAGCAAGGAAGTGAAACAGCTCGGTCTTGTTGCTGTCATCTCGAAGAAAGCTTCTCCAGTTACTTGGGGTCTTACTGGTTCCTGTCACTCTTCTTCTGATTATTTGCCCCCTTTTCGACCTTGCCTCGGACTTCAGACTTGACTTCTTGTACACATCAAACACTACGTCCACCCTCTCGTACCTGGCACCATAGGATTCCACTTTTGGGATGATGTCTTCTTTAGCATAGTCATCAAATATCTTTGAGGTGCGTGGAGGTCGGGCATTGATAAGTGCTGAGCCATCAATGATGACTGCATCTCCCCTTGGTTCTCTGTCTGGGATGTTCACTTGCGCTTCAAGAATTTCAGCCAGCTGTGACTTCAAATTTTTTTGAAGTTTTTTTTTTTTTAATTTTTTCAAAATTTGAATTTTCAAATAGCCAATCAGACAGATTTGATCAGAAAGTCCTGCAGAACAGAAATGCCAAATTTGATGCTTGTATCATAATTTGCACGATTTTTCTATCCTCTACACTATTTCTGGCTTGCGGTTTGAAAGATTTTTTTTTTGGTTTGCACGTGCGGCCATGCACGTACGGCCACGCACGTACGGCCACGCATGTACTAGTAATTCTAATTCAAAACACCTCACTGCACTGGAAAACGTGGGGACAGGAATACTGTACTGCGCTATAAATGGTGGAGACTTGTAATACCCTCCCCGACCTGGAGGCGGCACTACACGATACACATTTTCATAGAGAATTCGCGTTCCTCCCCCTCCTCCCCTTCAAAACCACCAACAAAGATAAAAAACACCCCCATAGATTAATTGGGGTCATGCTGATTCGATGTAGCAAGGCAGGATGTAAATGGCCCAGAACTGTGGAAGGAGTCGTGTGACGGACAGATACACACACAACGGTCCCATGAATTATTGTTCAGATTCCAGCTCTTCCATGAGCCTTGGCTCTTTTTTTCAAAAAAAAATTAGTGAAAATGTTTTTAAATTACTTCATTTGCCATCGGAAATAGTGAGCCAATGTGTTAGTTTAGGATTCAAAAGAAACGTACCAATTAGCCATCACCCGCCTCCAGCCAACCTGGATCGATGGAAAGCAAAGTGACAATTAAAGCGTCCGTCTACTTATTAAATACAAGCAGGGATATCCGGCATTGCCCGATGCTGTTCTCATCCTGTTGCCATTTTGAAGAAATGAAATTCGGTTTTTATTTAATTTTTTGTGAGGGGGGGGTGGGGGGCCAAAACACTTCCCTTCACCCACAAAGGAATGGGGTTGGGGATCATTTAATACTACCTTTCACATAACTACAAAGGCTTCGGCAGTATTGAGAGATTACGTTTAAAAAAACAATCCAAAAACAATCCAACTTCTTTTTTATTTTTTTATTTACCTTATGCAGACGTGGATTGTAAGCCTGTGTTAATGTAAGGCTATTTTACCGTTTCTTCCATCGCCCACCCCCTCATTTAGTATGTACCTGGGAGGGAAATCAAAGGTTATTTCTCTCAAGGAAAGTCAACGGATGCACGTATCACGTGCTGTTGCTTGAAACGTCGAGGCAAACAATTCTTATTTGATTGTAAGAGGTTGGATAACCCATTATGAATCATTCTTATCCTCCCAACTGCAAATCCTTATTTGATAAATAAATAAATAAATATATTGTTATGGTCTTGGGGAGATCATGATGGATGGACTGCCTCGGGTTACTCGCCAGACTCACCAGAATTGCAGGCCATTGCACACGAATAACTTCATGAAGTGGCGGGTAACCGCTAATCGACCGCAAACGCCAATAACTCAACCACGTGACTTAGGGTCCTCCATCTAATGAACCTTTTACCTAAGGGCCACGTGACCTCATTACCGGGGAACACGCCCTCGATACGTACTTGTGTTAAACAGATTACTTTCTGGATCAGGTGCAGCTGAACGGAACTGCCAAGTACGGACCGACTACGAAGCAAATCTTTAGGGAATAATGTCCCGGCTAAGCTAGGGTGCAGGCCATGCTGGACCAATGAAGGAAAACAAGAAAATGAGATGGGAACATTTCTACACAGGGCATTTATTTACAACTAAAGTGAGGAAAGGTATGTGGCACAGTGAATGGGATTCATTGGTATGTATCGCAGGGAAAGCAAGGAATTTATGGGGTACGGCAAAAGACATCTTACAAAAGCAGACACAGAGCAGAGTTATCCCATATACCTTCTGCAATCATAATTTATGCGAGGACAGGTGTCATCACACACACACACACACACACACACACACACACACACACACACACACACACACACACACACACACAGACAATTATAAATAGCCCAGAGAAAAAGAAAGCAGGTGAGGTTTAACGTCCTCAATACCTGGCATGGTCAGCAGACCAATGCAACTCAGAACGCTTTTGGAGAGTAGGTGGGAGGAATACTAATTATGTCTAAGATGTGGGACTGGGAGGAATGACGTAGTGTGTTGTGGGAGTGCAGCGTCTCGCAAGAGGAAAATGTGAACGTGAGTCAGTACGTTCACTTCTTCGGTTCGGCCAGTAAAAGAACAATCGGGCTTCGCCCGCATTAATGGTCTTTTATGCATCCACAGTAGACGACGCAGATGGAAAGAAGGATAATAGAAAAAGATGCAGAGGAAGAAATTCCCTATCCTATCTGTGTAAATGTCTGTACCTATTGAGGATCACTGAACGGAGCGGCCCCAACTAGCGGCAGTGGTGTGCGACCCCCCCCCCCCACCACCCCACCCACTGCTTGGTCATGGGGACTTGCAGTGCCTTTCGCTCCATGCCGACCATCTCGCTGACTGTCTGCTTGACGATCCCGTCCAGCTCCGCATTCCTTTGGCAGCAGCACTGACAGCCTTGGACACGAAGGTGAGCAGCAGCAGCAGCAGCAGCGAGCAGGGCGAACAGGATGGACTCATGCAGGCAAGCAGGCTGACTGAACGACCCATGAGCAGGCTGAATGGAAGTGACTGACCCAAAAGGAGCGTGACCCAAAAGAGTGGAGGGCGAAGAGGGCAAAGAAGAGGGCGAAGAAGAGAGCGAACTGGCTCCGCTCTGCCCTTTTTATGAGCCCGGGCAAAGGTACAGGCCAAGGACCGGATCATGACGAGCTGCAGGCAAAATACCAGTACCCGATTGGGCCACAGCGGCTGTAGCCACGCCCAGCCAAGCCTCAGAGCTGGAAACTGGCTCAGTCACTCACCGACTTTGGCACCGATCGGAGCTCTGAGTTTTGCATTGGGCCGCGGTCTTCGGACACGTGCTCCGGCCCCGAATGTGCCATGCTCTTCATTCAAAAGATGGAATCATAGCGAAATCCTTGTGCTACCTGCAGGTCCCCTCATAAGCAGCAGCACACGTTCTAGCCCAGCGTTATGCTCTGGAACAGCTCAACCCACGTCCTCTCCAGATCCCTTTGAGGTTTCCGTGTGGATTTGGCCACCATTGGGGCAGTAATGGCAGTCACAGAGCAGGGCGCTCTTGTATTGACATTCTTCGTGAGAGCTGGTGGCAACGCTGTGTCTGTCGCAAGTGTTGATTGTCACGTGGCGTCCATGGTGAAGGCCAAGTACCACGTGGTGCTCATCGTGAAATGGTGAATAAAAGTCGGAATTTAGTGTGGGTTGTTGCGGGGGTACTTTTCCCAGTTGTAGGAAGTGGTTGGGGGTGAACTTGGTGAGGTTTGGTGAGCGGAGTGAAGTCTGAGGTGAGGTGGCGGTGGGAATTGGCACACATATTTAAACGGTGAATGGGCACTGTTGGCCGGATGCGCTTGCAGTGCAAGCATGCTGGAGACGCTCGCAGCGTGTGCTCATTCTTATTTGCGTGGCCTGCGTGCTTGCTTGCCTGATTCGTGTAAAAGGTTTAAAGGTCAAAATGGAGGATAGAAGAGATTTAAAAGACCCAACTACAAGAGTCCCATGCAACGCATTTTTCCCCTTTTTACCTACGAGACATATGGACGGGATTAAGAAGGAGACGAGTTGGTGCAGTGGTTAGGGCAGTGGCTTGGGACCAAAAAGGTCCTGAGTTCAAGCCCCGTTGGGACACTGAATTAATATATATATATATATATATATATATATATATATATATATATATATATATATATATATATATATATATATATATCAAGTCGAAAACACCAGGGGGGTGACTCAGCCTGCCATCCTTCCAAGGTCGGCGACATGAGTACCAATTGTACTGGGCCCGGTGTATGCCCCGGTTATAATAGGTGTACCATATCCCTGTGTGTCGTAAGAGGCGACCAGGGTTGCGTCAGGAAGGGCATCCGGCGTAAAAACCTATGCCAAATCATTATACGGACAACAAAACGAATTTCCATACCGGATCGGTCGAGGCCCTGGTTACCAACGACCGCCACCGGTACCGGTGGTCAGCAGGGTACCAGTGGAAATTGTGCCACTGCTGGGCGAAGGAGAAGGAGACGGTGAAGGCGAGTCCGGAGGCAGTGGGAGAGGGGGAAAGGTAGAAGTGTGCAGGTGAGAGTTGGAACTCTGAATGTTGGGACGATGACTGGCAAAGGGTGAGAGTTGGCTAATATGATGGAGAGAAGAAAGGTGGACATACTGTGTGTACAAGAGACCAAGTGGATGGGGAGTAAGGCTAGGAGTATTGGAGGTGGTTTCAAACTGTTCTACCATGGTGTGGATGGGAGGAGAAATGGTGTCGGGGTAATCCTGAAGGAAGATTATGTCAAGAGGGTATTGGAGGTGAGGAGAGTGTCTGACCGAGTGATGAGTGTGAAGTTGGAAATTGAAGGGGTGATGATGAATGTCATCAGTGCATATGCCCCACATATGGGATGTGAGATGGAGTATAAAGAAGATTTCTGGAGTGAGTTAGATGAAGTGGTGGAGAGTGTATCCAAGGATGAAAGAGTGGTGATTGGAGCAGATTTCAATGGACATGTTGGAGAAGGGAATAAAGAGGATGACGAGGTGATGGGGAGGTACGGTCTCAACAAGAGAAATGTGGAAGGGCAAATGGTGGTAGAGTTTGCAAAAAGAATGGAAATGGCAGTGGTAAATACATATTTCAAGAAGAAGGTGGAACATAGGGTGACATACAAGAGTGGAGGAAAGTGCACACAGGTGGATTACATCTTAAGTAGGAGATGCAACCTGAAAGAGATTTGTGACTGTAAGGTTGTGGCAGGGGAGAGTGTAGCTCGACAGCATCGATTGGTGGTTTGTAGGATGACTTTAGAGGTGAGGTTGAGGAAGAGAGTGAGGGCTGAACCAAGGACCAGATGGTGG
Organism: Eptatretus burgeri; assembly: GCF_056783735.1. Lineage (NCBI taxonomy): Eukaryota > Metazoa > Chordata > Myxini > Myxiniformes > Myxinidae > Eptatretus > Eptatretus burgeri. The sequence continues at coordinate 78,681,513 of NC_140970.1, forward strand.
AAGCTGAAGGAGGAAGACTGTTGCGTGAAATTTAGGGAGGAGGTGAGACAGGCGTTGGATGGTGGTAAAGATGGGTGGGATGATTGGGCAACTACAGCAGAAGTGGTGAGGGAGATAGCTAGGAAGGTACTTGGTGTGACATCTGGACAGAGGAAGGAAGATAAGGAGACTTGGTGGTGGAATGAGGAAGTACAGGAAAGTATAAGGAAGAAGGGGTTGGCGAAAAGGAAGTGGGATAGTCAGAGAGATGAAGAAAGTAGGCAGGAGTACAAGGAGTGGTGGCGAAAGGCAAAGAGAGAGGTGGCAAAGGCCAAGGAAAAGGCATATGACGAGCTGTATGAGAAGTTGGACACAAAAGAAGGGGAAAAGGATTTATACCGATTGGCAAGACAGAGGGACCGAGCTGGGAAGGATGTGCTGCTGGTTAGGGTGATAAAGGACGCAAATGGGAATGTGCTGACGAGCGAGGAGAGTGTGTTGAGAAGGTGGATGGAGTACTTTGAGGAGTTGATGAATGAAGAAAATGAGAGAGAGAGAGAGAGAGAGAGAGAGAGAGAGAGAGAGAGAGAGAGAGAGAGAGAGATGGAAGAGGTGGAAGAGGTGGAGATAGTGAATCTGGAAGTGGGGTGGATCAGTAAGGATGAAGTGAGGACTGCTATGAAGAAGATGAAAAGTGGAAAGGCGGTTGGCCCAGATGGTATACCAGTGGAGGCATGGAAGTGCTTAGGAGAGATGGCAGTTGGGTTGTTAACCAGATTGTTTAATAAAGTCTTGGAAAGTGAGAGGATGCCGGAGGAGTGGAGATTAAGTGTACTGGTTCCGATTTTCAAGAATAAGGGTGATGTGCAGAGCTGTGGAAATTACAGAGGGATAAAGTTGTTAAGCCACACCATGAAGTTGTGGGAAAGAGTAGTGGAAGCTAGGTTGAGAGGAGAGGTGACGATCTGTGAGCAGCAATATGGGTTTATGCCAGGAAAGAGCACCACTGATGCGATGTTTACTTTGAGAATGTTGATGGAGAAGTATAGGGAAGGCCAGAAGGAGTTACATTGTGTGTTTGTGGATTTAGAGAAAGCTTATGATAGGGTGCCAAGAGAGGAGTTGTGGCATTGTATGAGGAAGTCAGGAGTGGTGGAGAAGTATGTGAGGATCGTGCAGGATATGTATGAGGAGAGTGTGACAGCGGTGAGGTGTGCGGTAGGAATGACGGACCGGTTTAAGGTTAAAGTGGGATTGCACCAAGGATCGACTCTGAGCCCTTTCCTGTTTGCAATGGTGATGGACAGGTTGACGGACGAGATCAGACTGGAGTCTCCATGGACCATGATGTTCGTGGATGACATCATGATCTGTAGGGAGAGTAGGGAGCAGGCTGAATCGAGCCTTGAGAGGTGGAGGTACGCACTGGAGAGAAGGGGAATGTTAGTCAGTAGGAGTAAGACGGAGTACATGTGCGTAAATGAGAGGGAGGGTGGTGGTATGGTGCGGTTGCAAGGAGTTGAGGTGGGGAAGGTGGATGGGTTTAAATACTTGGGATCAACTGTCCAAAGTAACGGAGAGTGTGGGAGAGAAGTGAAAAAGAGAGTGCAGGCAGGATGGAGTGGGTGGAGAAGAGTTGCAGGAGTGATTTGTGACAGAAGGGTAGCTGAAAGAGTTAAGGGGAAAGTATATAAGACGGTAGTGAGACCGGCTATGTTGTATGGTTTGGAGGCGGTGGCACTAACAAAAAGACAGGAAGCAGAGCTGGAGGTGGCAGAGTTAAAGATGCTGCGATTCTCGTTGGGAGTTATGAGGATGGATAGGATAAGAAATGAGTGTATTCGAGGGACAGCGCAGGTAGGACGGTTTGGAGACAAAGTGAGAGAGGCAAGATTGAGATGGTTTGGACATGTGCACAGGAGGGAAACGGAGTATATTGGGAGAAGGATGTTGAAGATGGAGCCGCCAGGCAGGAGAAGAGGAAGGCCAAAGAAGAGGTTCATGGATGCGGTGAGGGTGAACATGCGGGTGGTTGGAGTGTCAATGGAAGATGTGGAGGACACAGCGAAATGGAGACGGTTGATCCGCTGTGGCGACCCCTAACGGGAGCAAGCCGAAAGAAGAAGAAGAAGAAGAAGACATATGGAAGGGATTATCTAAGATATATACGATTGAAATAACTGCCTGGGGATCGCAATATGTTGTATGCCATTATGTTGGAGAAATGCAGTTTTACAGCACTGCAAATATAAAATATATATATATATATATATATATATATATATATATATATATATATATATATATATATATATATATATATATATATATACACACACACTGTACATACATACATATGACCAAATTAAAGGGGGAAGGAGAGGAGGGAGGGGAGAAGAGAGAGAGAGAGGAAGGAGGTAAGGCAGAGAGGATGGTGGAGGGAAGAGAGAAGAAGATGGAGGGAAGGGAGGGGAGAGGACAAAGGGAAGGGAGAGGAGAGTATGGAGGGACAGGGGAGGATGGAGGAAGGAGGGAGAAGCTTGGAAGGGAGAAAAGGGGAAGAGCGAGGAAGGAGGATGGGGAGAGCGACACCTCAATAAACATTGTTATCCCCTACGGGAGGAAGGGGTGCGAGGAGGGAGTGAGAGAGAGGTGGGGAGGGGAGGGGAGGAAAAAAGAAAGAGAGAAAGGTGAGGGGTGGAGGTGGCGTTAACAGAGGATGATATGTTATGCTTAATGACCACACACACACACACACACACACACACACACACACACACACACACACACACACACACACACACACACACACACACACACACACACACACACACACACACGCACACACACGCACACACATGCACACGCACACCTTTGAGACTTGAGGTGGGAGCATTTTAAAACCATGCTATTTTCCTGGCAAAGGTCTGCCTGAATGCATGCTCGTACATACAGCGACCTTTGCACTCCACCGGTCGCTCACTCCAAATCTGATTTGTACATGCTACAGTCCCCTCAACATTGGAAAAAGGGTACGGGAGCAGGGACGGGGTGAGGGAGGGAGAGGGGTGAGGGATGTCGGCAGATGTGACGCCCAGTTTAATGTCCATTCGAGAGACAGCACACACATTGATGAATCACCCTGCTCCCAGCACACATGACATGTACATCATATCAGCGTGTATGTGTGTCTCGGTCTATGATTTGGGCACACCGTACATCATAAACTTGGTTATATTTGATCACTTAGGTTTGCATCATTTAGGTACGTAATAAAAAAACGACAGGTAAATTCATGTTTTCAATTTCGACCAAAAAAAGCAATCATTGTGAAATCAATGGCCAGCCTCGATCTTCCCCCATGAGCTTCATTGAAACGGTCCGAGTCCTTCATGCTCCAAAATTAACAATATTCATCCTCGAAGTTTATTGTGAAAAAAAGGAAAGGATAAGGGAAACTATTATAGCGAACACAGTGAGCTTCATACTTAACGCGTGCACGTGAGAGAATAGGAAACGGAAACGGAAACGGAAACGGAAACGGAAACGGAAACGGAAACGGAAACGGAAACGGAAACGGAAACGGAAACAACACAATACCCCTGGCTATTTGGAATCCGTGTCGTGAGACATGACCTTTTGCTTCCGGTTGTTGTTAAACGCTGTGCGGTGTATAAACACGATCGGGTTTTACTTCTATCTTGTGAATATTACTTAACGCGTGCACGTGAGAGAATAGGAAACAACAAAAACAACACAATACCCTGCCAATTGTGAATCCGTCATTGGCTATGACCCTTTTGCTTCCTTTTTTTTTTTGTTTCCGGTTTTTTCCATGGAGAATGATGCATGCCGGGAGATCATGACCGGAAGTATTTATTTATTTATTCAATTATTTTTTTACCAAAGTTAATTTTATACTTCCGAAAGTGATTTTTTTTTCATGACAGGAAGTGTGATTAAATAAAAGATGAAGTGACGTGCGATCACGTGACACGTGGCTCGCACACGAGACAGATAAAACTGAGATGCCGCGCTTGTTGGTGGGATTGTCCCTGGGGCATTGTCATTCACGGCAGTGGTTCACTTGGTGCTCCTTGAATGGTGAGAATTGAGAGTATACCGGACTCCGTGCTTATGCTGGCTAATCGTTGTTATACTTTGCGGTGATTGACTGCACATGTATTCCTTTTGTGTTTGTAGGGACGGCTTCAATCAAGTGAAATAAAGCCTTATACTCCGAAGGTTTTTTCCCTCACATTCATTTCAATTTATTTCACTTGATTCCTTCGGCTGCCTCAACCGACTTTGGACAAGATCTACAAGCCGGAGAGGTTCGATGCGGACCCCAACGCCACCGACTCGGAAATGAAGTGGACCCATTGGTACCGCTCCTTCTCACACTATCTGACCATCATTGAAGAGGGAGCCGACAAACTGGCCGCACTTGTAAACCATGTCTCGCCAAGTGTATTCAGGCTCTTTTCGGAGTGTGACACCTACGACGCAGCGATCGACGTGCTGTGGGCGCTCTACGTGAAGCGCAAGAACGAGGTATACATACGACATCTTCTCAACACACGCAGGCAAGAGGCCGGTGAGACAATCGATCAGTACCTGCAAGCTCTGAGGCAGTTGGGCAAAGACTGCAATTTCCGGGCTGTAACCGCCGAGGAACATCAAGATGAAGCGACCCGAGAGGCTTTCATCCAAGGGCTCAGGTCAGCCCCCATTTGGCAACGCTTACTGGAAAAAGCACAACCCAATCTTGAAACGGTTGCTGACCAGGCCCGAGCTATGGACCCGGCTCAGCAGCAATCTGAGTCATATGGGACACTGGTGTTGCTAATGAATGCTGCTACGGTGGAAACTCAAAGAACTCCCCGGGATACCTCCGATACTGAGGCTGGAGATAAACCCGAGGAATCGGATACCCAGACCTCGTCGAACTCCTCGGCAACTACTTCGGTTGGTAAATGCTTCTTTTGTGGGTATAAAAGACACCCCCGTAGCAAATGCCCCACAAGGGATGCCACATGCATGAATTGTGACAAGAAAGGGCATTATGCCAGGGTATGCAAATCTACTCTTAGAAGAAATAAACCCACTTCTGCGGCCCTCTACTCACAAAAGAAAGTAACAGCAGCTTCACCGGGGAATCTATCCAAAGTTATCATCAACGTATGAATTAACAGGCATATGGCCGAGGCGCTGATCGATACCGGTAGCTCTGAAAGTTTCGTCAACAGCTCACTAGCGAAAGACAGGAAATGGAAGATCCACCCGACAGACAATACGGTATGCATGGCCTCCACATCACTACAGTCCCGCGTACGAGGGTACTGCAATGTTGAGCTGGACGTAAAAGGCTACACGTATCTGGATGTAAGGGTACTGGTGCTTCGTGATTTATGCGCAAATGTAATTTTGGGTCATAATGTCCTCAAGCAGCACGCGAGCGTCGAAATACCCTTTGGAGGAAGCAAACCTCGTCTAATTCTAAACACTCTGACCACCGCAGAGGTATCGTCCCCCCTGCTGTTTGCTAACTTGTCGCCGGACTGTAAACCGATAGCGATCAAATCGTGACGATATACCACAGCCGATATGAACTTCATCACTTCTGAGACCAAGCGATGACTGGAAGAAGGTATTATAGAACCGAGCGATTCGCCATGGCGCGCGCAGGTGTTGGTGACCACCAACCAGAACCATAAGAAACGAATGGTTGTCGATTACTCTCAAACGGTCAATCGCTTCACCCAACTCGATGCCTACCCTTTGCCGCGCATAGACGAGATGGTCGAACGCGTGGCCAATTACAAAATATTCAGCACCATCGATTTGCGAAGCGCCTATCATCAAATTCCCATTCGAGAGGAAGACAAACCTTACAACACGTTCGAGGCAGGTAGACGCCTCTACCAATTTAGGAGGATTCCGTTCGGTGTCACTAATGGAGTAGCTTGCTTCCAACGAGTTATGGACATCATCTCGGATGAAAACCTCAAAGACACTTTTGTTTACGTGGACAATATCACGGTGTGCGGTAAGGATCGGGGGGAACATGATATGAATCTGGACAGATTCTTGAGCATTGCTAGAAAATATAATCTGACTCTCAACTACGAGAAATGCGTATTCTCGGCAAAGTCAATTGATCTTCTCGGCTACACAATAGCCGACAGCGCGATTAAGCCCGATCCTGAAAGATTGCACCCGCTCCGTGAGCTACCCCCACCCCATGACCTGCAGTGATTGCGTCGGGTGATCGGGATGTTCGCTTACTACGCTAGATGGATTCCCCAATACTCTGAGAAAATACATCTCCTGGTGCATTGCAAAAACTTCCCACCAGATGCCTTTGTTGTAAAAGCTTTCCACAGCCTCAAAGATGATATCAGTAATTCCGTGGTGCTATCGATCGATAGCACGGTGCCGTTCGTGGTGGAAACGGACACTTCCTATCATGCGATCGCCGCGACGCTCAATCAATCTGGGCGACCCGTCGCGTTCTTCTCGAGAACTCTCTCTGGAAGCGAGCAGAGACACTTGGCGATAGAGAAGGAAGCGTACGCTATTGTCGAAGCCCTACGTAAATGGAGACATTATTTACTGGGCAACCACTTCACACTCGTCACGGACCAGTGATCCATTGCCTTCATGTTTGATGGGAAAAATAACGGGAAAATTAAGAACGAGAAAATAATGAGATGGCGGATAGATCTATCTTGTTATAGTTACGACATTGTTTATCGGCCCGGGAGGGAAAACCCTGCTGCAGACACCTTCTCTCGGGTCTACTGTTCGGCGACATCCGGTCGGGCTTTGCAAGACCTTCATGTGTCTCTGTGCCACCCAGGGGTAACCAGAATGGCACATTTTGTGCGTAGACAAAACCTTCCCTATTCTATCGAAGATATTAAACAAGTGAGTGCTTCTTGCCCTGTTTGTGCTGAACTAAAACCCAGATTCTATGGCGCCACTCCCGGCAGATTGATCAAGGCCACTTCACCCTTCGAGAGACTAAATATCGACTTCAAAGGGCCCCTGCCGACTGAGACAGACAACGGATACATACTCAGTGTTGTTGATGAATACTCAAGGTTCCCATTTGCATTCCCGGGCTCGGATATGACCTCGGGCACTGTCGTGAAATGTCTCTCTGACCTCTTTGCGCTTTACCATGTTTGGGAAACCTTCGTACTTACATTCAGACAGAGGACCGTGTTTCATGTCAGCCGAGCTCAAACAGTTCCGATTTGAACACGGCATAGCAACTAGTCGAACGATGGGTTACAACCCACAGGGTAATGGGCAGGTGGAACGGTACAATGGAGTCATTTGGAAAGCCGTAACCCTGGCGCTGAGATCGAGAGGACTGGGGCCCGAGCGGTGGGAGGTTACCCTTCCCAATGCCCTGAATTCCATACGCTCTTTGCTCTGTACGTCCATCAATGCTACTCCGCACGAACGAATGTTTACTCACCAACGACGATATACCGGCGGCCAATCGGTGCCCAACTGGCTAACCTATCCGGGTACAGTGCTCATGAAGCGCCCAGTACGACAAAGCAAGTATGAACCGATGGTGGAGAAGGTCGAACTCATCGATGCTAATCCTGAGTATGCTCATGTTAGACTTCCTGATGGCAGGGAGACCACTGTGTCGGTTCGCCATCTGGCTCCCGCAGGTACTCCTCCCGCAGGTACTCCTCCCTCTGGTACCCCTCCCTCTGACATTCCCTCCCCAGGTGTTTCCCCCTCAGGAACTTCTCCACCCGAGAATGGTGGCGTCGGGGTTGATGTACACGGAGCTACCGCATTCCACCCGAGAGCGATCGAGGAGTCATCCCGGCACGAATCGAGGCTCCCCAAGGGGATCGGAAGCCTCCCTCAAGTGAAACCACCATTTACTCCCGGAGAGGTCGACGGATAAAACCCCCTCGACGACTCGATCTGCAAAGGGGATAATCGGCATCCCTCGATGACACCTTACCATGCTCCTATAACTCAAAATAATCCTCACTGCTTGAAATATATGCTTCTATAGCTTTGAAGTAATCATGGTGCGTTAGTTGAGCCTCTAGTTACATTTTAAAGATGGGGAGAATGTGATGAATTGAAGGATGTGACGCGCGATCACATGACGCGCGATCACGTGTCGCGCACAGATAAAACCGAGATGCCGCGCGGTCGGTGGGATTGTCCCTGGGGCATTGTCATTCACGGCGGTGGTTCACTTGGTGCTCCTTGAATGGTGGGAATTGAGAGTATACCGGACTCCGTGCTTATGCTGGATAATCGTTGTTATACTTTGCGGTGATTGACTGCACATGTATTCCTTTTGTGTTTATCGAGACGGCTTCAATCAAGTGAAATAAAGCCTTATACTCCGAAGCTTTTTCCCTCACATTCATTTCAGGAAGTGTTTATTTAGTATTTAACATCACCGGGAGTGATTTTGAAACTCTTTCCGGAAGTTTTAATTTATTTTATTCTTGACCAGAAGTGATTGTTTGTTTATTTATTTATTAAATTATTTTTTTTCCCAAAGTTAATTTTAAGAAAGATATCTCCCGCATCATCAAAAAATAATTTTTAATCGTGATTTACATTATTTGATCGCTGATCCCCAATCCAGGCCGAAGTAACCGGAAATTGCGTCAAAATCATCAGCTGTGCGGCGCTTACACGTACCACGGTATAGTCGGCAAGTATACAGTTGTGAACAAGTTATAGGTAAAGCCAGAAGCGAATGTAAGAATAATTCTACGTTCGCTTCTTGGCTGTGCCGATTCCATATTAGTTACTGTAAGTTTACGAATGAAAAACGATCGCACAAATTATAGAAAGAACGATCGTTTCCTCGTTCCGAATGACACGAAAACGCGTACCGGTAATCGAGGGTTTACCAAGATGGCGGCCGGTAGCGACACCGGGCTCCATTCGTCGTGAATAGCAATGAGCGTGCTATCTATTTTCAGTTCAGAAGGGACATCTCACCACAAAAAGCGACATAGGAACTTGTTGCGCTTATATCTTACGTCGATATACACCTCGAAACAATCAATGACACTTCCCGCACCAAGACAATCAGAAGAAGTTGAATGCTCATGATACCTCACTGCTCGAACAGAGTGATAACGTTAACGATCACGATCCGAGTGGTTTACCATACTAACTGCACGGCAATCGCTAATTCCGACGTGCGTCCTTTCTTGTGACCAGTTTCCGGTTATTCCTGAAAATCGAGCGACACTTGCGGAAGTGACGTCAGGAATACCTCATACGATTTTTTTTTGTGCGCGTTCAATTGTAATTCTCAGTAATTCTCACGCGCACCACTTGATGTCACTGTTTTAATTCCAAAACTCGCGTGTTCCGAACAAACGACGCGCTGACTGAAGTATCTCAACCTCAGTAGGAGGTTATTTAAGGGTTATGGTTTGTTTATACTTGCACCTGTTGTTGGGTTTGTCCAATTAGTGACCCTAATTTTTTTAATTGGACCTCAGAGTTGATTTCACGCCCGAGGAGGACTCCTGATACCATCACGTGGGATTTTCTCCCGTTTTCTGCCAATGCCCGAGCTGTATCTCAGATTCGGCTGGGATTTTGGGAATGAAATTTTGCATCAATAATAATGGTTATAAAAAGTGAGGTTAACATCTTTTTTTTTTGACCCTGACCTAATTTTAAGGCCATGACCTAATTGTTGAAATGTTTACTTTTTTTTTTTTACCATCCCTCAACTCATTTCTGTCCAATTGGAATTAAATTGCCCTCTCTGGATAGCTGAGCTGGAGTGAGGCATATTTCTGCTTAATTGACATCATGCACCTCCAGGCCTGGTGTCACACAGTCGGTGAATGACCATTGATATCCAAAGATTGTCCTGTGTGATAAATCAGAAGGATGTGTTTTCTGTTCTACTAATCAGACATCTCATTCCCTCTCTCCACCTCATTCACACCTTCCATGTTATTCCCACCCCCCACACCATTCCCATCTTCCATGTAATTCCCACTCTCCATATAATTCCCACCACAAACCTCATTGCAAGCCTGGTATTAGCTTCCTGGTTAGGGTGGCTGGCCTAAGATCTTTGGGTCCTCAGTTCGAGCCCTGTTGGCTGCTGAATAAACACCAGGTGGGGTTGACTCTGCTTGTCATCCTTCTGAGGTTGGCAAAATGAGTGCCAGCTTGCTGGTATCCTGCGTCAGAGTGGCGACCTGTCCAGCATTGTGCCCAATAGCCAAGGAGACTGCTTAGGCAGCACCAACGCTCTGCACAGAGCATGGTCCCAATGGATGGATGTATGGATGGATGGAGGCCTGGTATTGGCTTTGAGGTTAAAGTGGCTGGCTTAAGATCATATAGGCTCTTGCGTTCAAGCCCCTGTTTCTCCGTTGAATTAACACCAGGTAGGAATGACTCAGCCTGCCATCCTTCTGAGGCAAGCAAAACGACTACCAGCTGACTGGAAACACCATCAGTGATTATTGGTGGCGGGTTGGGATCCTTGGGTCCTGAATTCAAACCCCGTCAGCCGCTGAATTAATACACCAGGGGGTAGACTCAGCCTGTCATCCTTCCGAGGTCGGCAAAATGAGTACCAGTTCCAGTGTGTGTACTGGTAGAGGGGCACTGCATCAGCAACACAGTCACGCTTCAAGAAATGATAGCTACCCGGGCAACTAAGCTGCCATACGACCACCACCAGTCACCACGCATCATTGGTACAGCAGTGTTTCCAGAAAATGATGCAGCCAAGCAGTCAGCCATTGGCTGCATACAAACAAATAAATAAATGCCCCTCTGAGTTAAAGGTCAAGGTCAAATGGTGGTCTGAAATCTACAACATGTTTTTGTAATCACTCATTTTTGCCAATGTGGAATCGCAAAGACTGTTTGGCATTCCAAGATGTTCTTGCATCATAATAGTTTACTTGCACTGAAGTTGTGTGCCTGATATTTTCTTGGTATGCCTGGTGTTGGCTTAATGGTTGAGGTGGTGAGCTTGGGATCCAAGGATCCTGAGTTCAAATCCCACTTGGTGTTCAATTAATACCAGGTGGGGTTGACTCTGCCTGTCATCCTTCTGAGGTCGGCAAAATGAGTGCCAGCTTGCTGGTATCCTGTGTCGGAGTGGTGACCCGTCCAGGATTGTGCCCAATAGCCAAGGAGACTGCTGAGGCCACACCAATGCTCTGCACAGAGTATGGTCCCAATGGATGGATGGATGTTATTGGTGTCCTTGACCTATTTTTCAGATTGTGACCGAATTAACAAACCACCTTTTTGACCACAACTTGAATCATTTTCCTCCCATTTTCATGATGTTGATGTTTAGGACAGACTGAAGATGGGGACACATTTTCTTAACTTACACTCTATCACTAAATGTTGAAGGTCAAGGTCATATGGCGGTCTGAAAACAAAATGGCCCTCATTGGATTGCAGGTGCAGGTGGAGGCTTCCCCTTGGCGATATCCAGTTGAAGTTGATCTCAAACGTGTTAAAAACCAGGCAAGATGTTAAAATGCCACATGATCAACGAGGGAAACAAAAATATGAATTTACGTCTTTCCGATTGCGATGATCGGAATGCGGACTTTAAATCCCGATGAAATGTCATTACAACTATTGTCACCAAGCTCAAACGGGGTTATGTTTTCACTGTCTGTCTGTCTGTCTGTTTGTAAACGACATATATAGATAGATATATAATATATAATATATATAATATATAATATATATAATATATAATATATATATATATATATCTTCTTCTTCTTTCGGCTTGCTCCCGTTAGGGGTCGCCGCAGCGGATCAACCGTCTCCATTTCGCTCTATCCTCCACATCTTCCATTGACACTCCAACCACCCGCATGTCCGCCCTCACCGCATCCATGAACCTCTTCTTTGGCCTTCCTCTTCTCCTCCTGCCTGGCGGCTCCATCTTCAACATCCTTCTCCCAATATACTCCGTTTCCCTCCTGTGTACATGTCCAAACCATCTCAATCTCGCCTCTCTCACTTTGTCTCCAAACCGTCCTACCAGCGCTGTCCCTCTAATATACTCATTTCTTATCCTATCCATCCTCGTCACTCCCAACGAGAATCGCAGCATCTTTAACTCTGCCACCTCCAGCTCTGCTTCCTGTCTTTTTGTCAGCGCCACCGCCTCCAAACCATACAACATTGCTGGTCTCACTACCGTCTTGTATACTTTCCCCTTCACTCTTGCAGCTACCCTTCTGTCACAAATCACTCCTGCAACTCTTCTCCACCCACTCCATCCTGCCTACACTCTCTTTTTCACTTCTCTCCCACACTCTCAGTTACTTTGGACAGTTGATCCCAAGTATTTAAACCAATCCACCTTCCCCACCTCAACTCCTTGCAACCGCACCATACCACCACCCTCCCTCTCATTTACGCACATGTACTCCGTCTTACTCCGACTGACTATCATTCGCCTTCTCTCCAGTGCGTACCTCCACCTCTCGAGGCTCTCCTCAACCTGCTCCCTACTCTCCCTACAGATCATGATGTCATCCGCGAACATCATAGTCCATGGAGACTCCAGTCTGATCTCGTCCGTCAACCTGTCCATCACCATTGCAAACAGGAAAGGGCTCAGAGTCGATCCTTGGTGCAATCCCACTTTAACCTTAAACCGGTCCGTCATTCCTACCGCACACCTCACCGCTGTCACACTGTCGTCATACATATCCTGCACGATCCTCACATACTTCTCCACCACTCCCGACTTCCTCATACAATACCACAACTCCTCTCTTGGCACCCTATCATAAGCTTTGTCTAAATCCACAAACACACAATGTAACTCTTTCTGGCCTTCCCTATACTTCTCCATCAACATTCTCAAAGCAAACATCGCATCAGTGGTGCTCTTTCCTGGCATAAAACCATATTGCTGCTCACAGATCGTCACCTCTCCTCTCAACCGAGCTTCCACTACTCTCCCACAACTTCATGGTGTGGCTTAACAACTTTATCCCTCTGTAATTTCCACAGCTCTGCACATCACCCTTATTCTTGAAAATCGGAACCAGTACACTTAATCTCCACTCCTCCGGCATCCTCTCACTTTCCAAGACTTTATTAAACAATCTGGTTAACAACCCCACTGCCATCTCTCCTAAGCACTTCCATGCCTCCACTGGTATACCATCTGGGCCAACCGCCTTTCCACTTTTCATCTTCTTCATGGCAGTCCTCACTTCATCCTTACTGATCCACCCCACTTCCAGATTCACTATCTCCACCTCTTCCAACCTTCTCTCTCTCTCATTTTCTTCATTCATCAGCTCCTCAAAGTACTTCATCCACCTTCTCAACACACTCTCCTCGCTCGTCAGCACATTCCCATTTGCGTCCTTTATCACCCTAACCTGCAGCACATCCTTCCCAGCTCGGTCCCTCTGTCTTGCCAATCGGTATAAATCCTTTTCCCCTTCTTTTGTATCCAACTTCTCATACAGCTCGTCATATGCCTTTTCCTTGGCCTTTGCCACCTCTCTTTTTGCCTTTCGCCGCCACTCCTTGTACTCCTGCCTACTTTCTTCATCTCTCTGACTATCCCACTTCTTTTTCGCCAACCCCTTCTTCCTTATACTTTCCTGTACTTCCTCGTTCCACCACCAAGTCTCCTTATCTTCCTTCCTCTGTCCAGATGTCACACCAAGTACCTTCCTAGCTATCTCCCTCACAACTTCTGCTGTCGTTGCCCAATCATCCCACCTATCTTTACCACCATCCAACGCCTGTCTCACCTCCTCACTAAATTTCACGCAACAGTCTTCCTCCTTCAGCTTCCACCATCCAGTGCTTGGTTCAGCCCTTACTCTCTTCCTCAGCCTCACCTCTAAAGTCATCCTACAGACCACCAATCGATGCTGTCAAGCTACACTCTCCCCTGCCACAACCTTACAGTCACAAATCTCTTTCAGGTTGCATCTCCTACTTAAGATGTAATCCACCTGTGTGCACTTTCCTCCACTCTTGTATGTTCCTCCTTCTTCTTGAAATACGTGTTTACCACTGCCATTTCCATTCTTTTTGCAAACTCTACCACCATTTGCCCTTCCACATTTCTCTTGTTGAGACCGTACCTCCCCATCACCTCCTCATCCTCTTTATTCCCTTCCCCAACATGTCCATTGAAATCTGCTCCAATCACCACTCTTTCATCCTTGGATACACTCTCCACCACTTCATCTAACTCACTCCAGAAATCTTCTTTATACTCCATCTCACACCCCATATGTGGGGCATATGCACTGATGACATTCATCATCACCCCTTCAATTTCCAACTTCACACTCATCACTCGGTCAGACACTCTCCTCACCTCCAATACCCTCTTGACATGATCTTCCTTCAGGATTACCCCGACACCATTTCTCCTCCCATCCACACCATGGTAGAACAGTTTGAAACCACCTCCAATGCTCCTCGCCTTACTCCCCATCCACTTGGTCTCTTGTACACACAGTATGTCCACCTTTCTTCTCTCCATCATATCAGCCAACTCTCGCCCTTTGCCAGTCATCGTCCCAACATTCAGAGTTCCAACTCTCACCTGCACACTTCTACCCTTCCCCCTCTCCCACTGCCTCCAGACTCACCTTCCCCGTCTCCTTCTCCTCCTTCGCCCAGCAGTAGCACAATTTCCACTGGTACCCTGCTGACCACCGGTATATATATATATATATATATATATATATATATATATATATATATATACATACATTTATGTAATATGTATATATTGGGTCACCAAAAGAGGTGACCCTTATTGTCATTAATTGTGTCTGTTTGTTTGGATGTTTGTTCGTTTGTCATCAGCATAATTGGTAGTAAACGTGGGCGGATTTTGACCAAACTCGGGTGGTAGGTACATCTTATGACCAAGTGCTTTGGAAATTGTGATGGTTGCTAGGGACGCTTTGGTTCCCTAGCAACAACCAAAAAACCTTCAAAATCGGTACCGTTCACGCAAAATCAATTCCGAAAGCCATTATGCTACGTAGGGTTATGAAATTTGGCACGAATGATCTACAGGTGATGCTCTTTCAAATATTCCGGTTTTTGTGATATATGGAATACTTTACCCGCAGCGCCCCCTTCATTTAGGGTATGCGCGAAAATTGGCGAAAATTGAAGGCCCCCTAGTGACCAGGTGAGTGCATCAATACGAATGAAACTTTGCAGGTTCATGGTACTCAATGAGTCCTACAACTTTGCCTCAGGACATATTGACCGATTTCGCTTAGGTCAGGGGTCAAAGGTCAATTAGTGCAAAATCGATAATATGCGAGAGCTGGAGGTGCCTTCACGCCAAATGCTACTCTTCCTCGCGTTATAGTAGGATGGTCATGAAAATTCACACTAATCGTCTGGAATACATTGTGCACAAACAATCGAGCCGGATTTTCGATTTATATATTTGTTCACCCACAGCACCCCCTCAAACTTTGGGGATTTCCAATATCAAACCGCATTTTCGGTACTTTTCATTCAAATTGATACTGAGTAGTTATCAGTCGATGGAACTCGATGTGATTTGGTATGCATAATCTTAAGGTTATTCTCTATCCACTATATGACATCCACTTTTTCTATATATCATAGTTTCCAAATGGTAACCCTCTCAACCTGGGTGTCCGAGGGCCATTGAGCATTCTCACTGAAAATTCAAAGTACACTTGCTCCAAGACGGTTGAACTGAATCGAATGAATCTTTACATGCTTATAGACCGTAATGAGTACTACAACTTTGCTCATTTGCATAATAACATATCTTGAGTAGGTCAGGGGTCAAAGGTCAATGAGTGCATTTTTCGGGCAAAATTACCATTCAAGGCACCCTTGCTCATACACGGGTAAACCGATTTGATTGCAATTTCGTAAGTACTGTACTTAGTAGTAGATTAACTCGGATCAGGGGTCAAAGATCATCGGATGCTCGGCGACCCATGGCCGCCTACCGGCTTGTATATAATGTGTTGTTACGGATCTGGAAACCATAAGCATTCAACATACAGATGTCCCAAAAGTCAGTTATGTCGTTAAGTATGTGTGTCATCAGATCCCTTTCCTTTTGTCGAGTGGAAGAATCAAAGGCGTGCGTTGTGATTTCTTTTTAGTTAGGTTATTAAATCTTTACATCCAACGAACCCTCTAACAAGCCATCTAACAACCATCCCATCTGCTTGACCCCTCGGCCCATCACAATCCACGACCAACCAGCTGCCTTCTCGCACCCTGATGTGTCAAGGCAAGATCTTGCGGTTCCGGTTTCTCGGCTCCCACGAACGTTGTAACTCTTTCACAATAACCTTTGCAAAGTTGATACTGTTATTCGTCAAGTTTGAACCCACGTGGAAGAGTGGCTGAGGTTTCCGGTAGGGGCCAAGGCCCCGCCCCGGAAAGGTATGCCGTGGGACCCTGTCCAATTAAAAGATGGACAGCGAGGTGTGTTCACCAAGGCTCCTCCCCCGCTGAGGGATGTCGATAAATTCCTGAACACTCTCTGAGCAGGGGTCTTTTTGGGGTCTTGGAGGGTCTTTTTGAGATCTTGGAGTCTTTTTGGGGTCTTGGAGGGTCTTTTTGGGGTCTTGGAGAGTCTTTTTGGGGTCTTAGAGTATTTTTGGGATCTTGGAGGGTTTTTTGGGGTCTTGGAGAGTTTTTGGTGTGTCTTTTTGGAGAGTTTTGGAGGTTTTTTGCTGTCACGAAAGGGGTTTTTGCTGTTACAAAGGTCGTCGAGATGGCGAACATGTCTCTGCTGGTCCTCTACAAGGAAGGAAAGAGCGACTCCGACCCCCTCCCCTCCTCCGTGGACCCCGCTACTCACCACCCGAGCTCCGCCACGAACCTCGAGTCCCACACGTGCGACTGGGGACCAAACCAGCGACCATTGTCAGGTGACGCAGCACGGAGTACCCCCTTTCTCTGACGTCCAGGTACCTAACCGAACTCTGACCCTCAGCTTGTCTCTCTCCTCAGCTGCGAGGGTCCAATAAAGAACTCTGGGTTTCTTTTCATTTGTGTGTGTGTCTGCGTGTGGGCCCGTCTTTAAGTAGAACTGAATTAGTGTTTTTGGATCATTGTAAATACTTCTTTCATATTCATGTTAAGTCTTGCTTTGTGTCTTCATTTACTGAAAATAAAACTTGTTAGAAATGTTCCCATTTCGTTTCCGTCCCTTCATGAATTGGTCCAGCATGGTTTCGATATGAGTTTAGGCCGGGTTTTATCCCCGATAATCTGTTCATTCCAGCCGGCACGGCTTTTGCAGTTTCCGCTTGGCTGCACCCGAACCGGAGTTGGTAGTTGGAACTTTACCGCAGTCGGTAGAGTGACCCGGTTCGAGCAAGACGTGCCGAGGGCGTGGTTTCCCGGTAGTCGAAATCGTGTAGTTAATCAGGTAAATTGGTTATAGACAAATAGACCCTACGCTACGCGGTTGAAATATTGGTGACCATGGTCGGTTAAACGACCCGCCGGCTCACGGAGTTATCTGAGCGACGGCCAACAATTCCGGGGAGTTTGGTGGGAGACGACGCAAGCTTTCCCCACCGAGTGGGGTCGTTCTCGCCACCGACCCCCGGCCCACAACAGTATACTATATATAATATCTATTTTCCATAAAAAAAAAATATATACATATAATGACATTTCAAAAAATTATTGGCCCCGATATATGTTCCACTGGGCGAGTCATTGCGTGGTGGAGGTACGCGCTCTCTCGAGTGTCCTTCTCCAGGACACCAAGGGTCCTTTTGAAACACGCCCCGAGTCCAAGCGCCGATTGGTCTTCCCAGTGGTCCCACGTGCGTCGGACCTACAAACGCGCTTTACAACACCACTTGCTCCTGCAATTATCGCCTCGCTAACATCGACACCCACATACGAGCCTTGTTTTTTACGTGCTCGGTTCCCCTGCCACCTGCAATCTCCCATAAATCCTTACGTGCACCATGATCTCAACGTCATTTTGTTTAACGTGGAGAGGTACTTTGGCTCAAGAGTACACCTCCTCGTCAATAACCTCCGAAACGGCCCCATGGCGACGCCTGGGTGGTAAGGCTCCAATGAAAGAAACCTGCCACATTCGACTGAAGGTGATTCGGACGGGAATTTGTAAACTGTTCAAGATCTTTAACGTCCATCAACGAATGCGAGCGGATGGGACATCCGGCTTAACGTCCGTCAGTTCGGATGACGCACTTTGTGACGCTACACGCTGATTGTGACGTACTACTCCTGACAGATTTTGATCGGTCAGAAATCGAATCTGCAGAGTAGACAGCTCAAAGGTGAGTGTGATACCTGCACACCATCCTGTCGGACCACGTGCGTCGCGAGCTACGATGGGGGGGGGTGCGAGGGGGGGTCTTGGGTGAAGAAAAATGAGGTTCATCCTCATCCTGGAAACTCACCGGCATGTCCACACATTAGCGGGACTTCCTCCGAACCATCCCTTTTTTTGGGGGGGGGATTCCCGCGGGGTTTATCTGTGACGTCACAAAGCGTTGACCTCGAACGGGGTGTGACACGATTTATCGGCACTGCAAATGTTGAACAGCACGAGTGCGAACACTAATTAGCACCGTCGGAACGTACTGACGTCTCACGGTAATTTCGGAGGATCCCCGTTGTATTCCGAGGCTTCTCGCGAGATTTGTTGTTTCGGGAAATCGATGAATATGCTCACGGATCGTTTACCATTGCGAGATTTCGATGCAAACGTGTCCGGATCGAGAGGTCTGGGTGACATCGGGATTGCGACGAGGAGAAAAAAAAAATCGAGCACGTATTTGTCTCACGTAATTGTTTGATCATCCGTGGGAAAAAAAAATTCTGGAGTTCTCGCGAGAGTGTGACGTGTTCGGTAGTCCAATCGCTCGGCAGTTATCGCGAGACGCGCGTGGCGTTCGTGACAGTTCTCGCGAGATTATCGCGGCAGAGCGAGCGCCGCGGCGCGCGGGCCGGAGCGCTCGCTCCTGGCGGATATGGCGGGTGCTGTGAAGAAAGCGGAAGGTGAGATCTCGTCGTGTGACGGCGGAACGGCTTCGTTAAACATGTCGCCCTGCGGTGGGTCTGTGCGTTCGGGAGGGACGTTCCTCGCACGGACGAACACCGCCTGTGGTGATGCCTTCGCTTGACCGGTCCGTGTGCCGATGGTTCGGACCGTAAGAGGCGCTGAAGAACCAATGGTGGCGCCTTTTCAGCGCTTGTGATACAATTGTGATGATGATGATGATGATGATAGTAATTAAAGTGATAACACCTTGATGAATCGCCTGGTCGAGGCGAGCCGAGCTTTGAGCCATCACTGTCCTTGCCCTCGATCTCCCAGGGATACCGTGACGGGTTCGTGTGTTATTGGGAGATTTGTTTTCACACTTGGGACGACGTTGGGTGTTATTTGTTCCGAAACCCGAGTTTTGATTGTTCATGTGAAGGTAAAATCGTCTCGGAGGAACGAGGCAGGTGACGCGAAGGAGACGAGGTCCACATGCCCGTCCAAGTTCACGCACGTTGCTGGAGGCGACTCCTCGCAATGTCATCTCGGACAAAACTCCGTCGCTGGACTCGTCCCCCACCCCCAACCCCCACTCCCCCGTCGCTGGACTCGTCCCCCACCCCCCAACCACCACTCCCCCGTCACTGGACTAGTCCATCCCCCACTCCCCCGTCGCTGGACTAGTCCATCCCCCACTCCCCCGTCGCTGGACTAGTCCATCCCCCACTCCCCCGTCGCTGGACTAGTCCATCCCCCACTCCCCCGTCGCTGGACTAGTCCCTCCCCCACCCCCCGTCGCTGGACTAGTCCATCCCCACTCCCCCGTCGCTGGACTAGTCCATCCCCCACTCCCCGTCGCTGGACTAGTCCATCCCCCACTCCCCGTCGCTGGACTAGTCCATCCCCCACTCCCCCGTCGCTGGACTAGTCCATCCCCCACTCCCCGTCGCTGGACTAGTCCATCCCCCACTCCCCGTCGCTGGACTAGTCCATCCCCCACTCCCCCGTCGCTGGACTAGTCCATCCCCCACCCCCCGTCGCTGGACTAGTCCATCCCCCACTCCCCCGTTGCTGGACTAGTCCATCCCCCACTCCCCCGTCGCTGGACTAGTCCATCCCCCACTCCCCGTCGCTGGACTAGTCCATCCCCCACTCCCCCGTCGCTGGACTAGTCCATCCCCCACTCCCCGTCGCTGGACTAGTCCATCCCCCACTCCCCCGTCGCTGGACTAGTCCATCCCCCACTCCCCCGTCGCTGGACTAGTCCATCCCCCACTCCCCGTCGCTGGACTAGTCCATCCCCCACTCACCCGTCGCTGGACTAGTCCATCCCCCACTCCCCCGTCGCTGGACTAGTCCATCCCCCACTCACCCGTCGCTGGACTCGTCCCCCACCCCCAACCTCCACTCACCCGTCGCTGGACTAGTCCATCCCCCACTCACCCGTCGCTGGACTAGTCCATCCCCCACTCCCCGTCGCTGGACTAGTCCATCCCCCACTCACCCGTTGCTGGACTCGTCCCCCAACCCCCACTCACCCGTTGCTGGACTCGTCCCCCAACCCCCACTCCCCCGTCGCTGGACTAGTCCATCCCCCACTCCCCCGCCGCTGGACCAGTCCATCCCCCACTCACCCGTTGCTGGGCTCGTCCCCCCACCCCCACTCCCCCGTCGCTGCACTAGTCCATCCCCCACTCACCCGTCGCTGGACTAGTCCATCCCCCACTCACCTGTCGCTGGACTAGTCCATCCCCCACTCACCTGTCGCTGGACTAGTCCATCCCCCACTCCCCCGTCGCTGGACTAGTCCATCCCCCACTCACCCGTCGCTGGACTCGTCCCACAACCCCC
The DNA here is from genome assembly GCF_056783735.1 of Eptatretus burgeri. Taxonomy (NCBI): domain Eukaryota; kingdom Metazoa; phylum Chordata; class Myxini; order Myxiniformes; family Myxinidae; genus Eptatretus; species Eptatretus burgeri. The sequence goes on from NC_140970.1 coordinate 78,702,406, forward strand.
ACTCCCCCGTCGCTGGACTAGTCCATCCCCCACTCCCCGTCGCTGGACTAGTCCATCCCCCACTCCCCGTCGCTGGACTAGTCCATCCCCCACTCCCCCATCACTGGACTAGTCCATCCCCCACTCCTCCGTCGCCAGACTAGTCTCCCCCCAACTCCACACTCCCTGTCGCTGGACTAGTCTCTCCCCGATTCCAACTCCCCGTCGCTGGACTAGTCTCCCCCCTGACTCCACACTCCCCAGTCGCTGGATTCATCTCCCCCCGACGCCACGCTCCCCGTCGCTGGACTCGTATCCCCCCCTCCACCGACTCCCCCCTCCCCCCAAAATCTCCCACATTGGCTGGTTTGGATGTACTTCATGTTCCCTCACACTCCCACCCCACATGTTGTTCTCGTCGTCCCCACGTTCCATCTCCCTCCGGGCATATCTAGGTGTCCTTCCCTCTTGTTGCTCCAGTTTACCCCTACGTTTCACTTCTTTCTCTCCCTCCTTCACTGATCGGGCATCCTTTGTGTTGCACACCCAACCTCACTTGTCTGGGTACCCCCTTCCACCTCCATGTTTCTCACTACTTTGTCCACTCAACACATCCACACCTCCATTGATGCTCACAATATGTCCCCAGCCTGACAATGCTGATATAATATCCCCCTTTACCCTCCTACTTGACCCATTTCACCCCCATACTTCTTTGACACAGGTGTTCTATAATGATTTTTATTTCACATCATGCTGTATAAGCTGCTTCATGTTTGGACGGCCCAGTATGTACCTCTGATTTAAAGTGCTTGCAGGGAAGTGGACCGTCATATCTGCAGCTGTTGCAATAACCGATGTCAGCAGTTTTGCTAAGATTGGGCGAGACCTTTTTGGTGACGTCACCTTGATTTCAGGTGTGCTTCTTGTCGATCCAAATGAATCCTTGTGTTCTGACGGCCCGACGTCACTCAGAACAGCTGTGGACAGGATGATATCGCACGTTGGCCAGGCGTTGTTGAATCTCTGTAATATACTAATGGCTAATTTGTAGAACCCTGGGGAGGGGTGTGACGTTCTCGGTCCCCGAACATTTCCCAGATTGCAGGTTCGGGCTGGAGAATAGGTGAGCCTCTTGCGAGTTGCACTGACTTCAGCGGTGTCGGGATAATTCCACCGGTCCTCACGTAATCTGCACTGCAGAAAATGCATCCGTCAACCACGCACGCATCCGATGACTTGCACGGGAAAATTATTTTGAAACTTCATCACACTTGTCGTTCTTGGCCGAGCCGGGTTAACCCGTTGTGTTTGAAGATGCCACGGTGTTGTTCTTGGCAGAGTCTGACACTCATGTTTTACGGCCACTGCGAGAATGTAATAATATGCACTCCTCCCGTGCTATTGAACATTGCCATCTTCGATGGTCCCCCCCCCCCCTTCATTTGTCTGCCGCCGAGGTGGCTGCGAAACAGAGGAATATCCAAATTGTTTGCTGCTCTCGTCATGCCATTGCTTCAACCTCTGTGATGCTTCATTACGGTGGAGTGGGTAGATGAAAGAAAAATAAATTTTCTCGAAACCTGTACCTTGCGGGCTCCCCCAGTGTTTATGACGGTCACTGCTCATTTTGTGCCTCGTCTTTTGAAAAATCTCTTTCGATGTCATTTTCTCGGGAAGTGATCAATTTAGATCTTGCTCTGTCTGTGTCGGATGGTTATTTCGTGTTGCCCACCTGCTCAACCGATCGGTTTATTTATTTTATCAGGTGGTAATTTTTTTTTTCCCCATTGCTTCGGGTGCTTGTGAGATGAATGGGTTAAAATAAATAAGTGAATCAAGATTATGATATTTCTGTCTTGAATGCCATGCAATCGAGGTTCGGCAAAGAAAAATGCTGCTTTGAGCATTCGCTTGTCAATTGTGACGAGTTTTCCTCTCGAAGAACCCATCCTTATGGACAAGATAATTCCCCCCACTTTCATGTGGTCTATGGTTTTCATCAACATACGATTATAATGTGCGAATTTGCTGATTTCATATGACTGACGTTTAATAGCCGCTCCCATCAGAAGCTACAAACAATACCTACTAGTAACACCACCACTATCGTCTACCTTAATGGTTCCATTTATTCCCACCTTTTGATGTTGGCCGGAGAAAGTTTTTATTTTTATTTTTTGTTTGGCCCAAGTCTTGCTCGCAGCTGAGACATCCATTTGAACATCCATCTCAAGGTTGAGCATGTTGATCCGACTCGATGTCAGCGAAACACCCATCTGACGGGTTTATAGTCGGGTCGAGAATCAAACCCGAACAAAACAGCTTAAAACGTAACTGCGACGATGTTGTGTGTATGTACATTTCGATTTTTGATGTACCATCCTCTACACAGAGCGTTGGTGCTGCCGAAGCAGTTTCTCGGCAAGGGTTATACTGGGTGGTTTGCCATTGCCTACCCAGCATTGTCTGTTCTCTATCCTTTAAATGCTGAGTGTAAAGCAATTAAACGGCACGTACTGTTTTAAAAGCCTTTGGAATGATTCAGCCGGGGTTTGAGCCGCCGACCTCCCGGACTCGGCGCGTACGCTCTCACCAACCATCATATCACCGAGTCTCGTCATCTACACCACGTGCCAAATGGAGTGGTCTGGCTACTGTTTCTTCCCTGAAAATGTGCTAACTCAAACGAAGTAAACCATCTCGATTTGAACGTTTGTTTATTTTTAGGTCTTCTCTAACGAGATGACCTAATAAAACCAGTCTCGATGTCCGTACGCACGTACGTCCCCATTTTTTCTTCCGATTTTCTTGATATTTGGTATGTGGGTAGATGTCGATGAGGGATGCACGGCGGTATGACCTTTGACCCGATTGAAGGTCAATGTCAAGGTCACTCCAAAGTTGCGAAATCGTCCATTTTCAAAATCTATCTCCTCCGCCGTTTATGATTCGATGTTCGAAATTTTTTCGGATTCTGATAATATGGAACGATATCTAAATTTATTCTTGCCGGTTTTTAAAAATTCATCCTGGTTATCAAGTCACGTGTCTTCAAAGTTGTAAAAATCGTCGATGTGATGCATTCAAAAAAATTTCACCCGATCTTGATGAAACTTAGTATGTTGGTAGGGGTCGATGAGTGATGCACGACGGTATGACTTTAGACCTGATTGAAGGTCAATGTCAAGGTCACCGATGCTGTAAACTTGTGAAATCATCCATTGTCAAAATATCATCCGCCATTTCTGACTCAAATGCGGTTTGATTTCTGAGGTCTGGTTTCTATCCTTTTGAAGACACATTGATCATAAATGTTCCAAATCAACCAATTTCAAAATCTATCTCCAGATAACTCAGAAATGTAGTTTGTTTCTGAGGTTTTCTATCCTTTTTACTCCCGGGCTTTCGTCTGTACGTTGAACCAAAAGACAAGACGACATCAAAGCCATTCTAAGCCGATCAGAGATCCACATCTACAGAGCTTCAGAGATGACCGTCACCCCCAAGCGGGGGTAATTTTTTTTTGCTGGAAACTACCAACACCAGAAAGGTATTTCTTTGTAATCTTCGTCATTCAAAATGGCAAAAATGAAAAAAAGAAATGCCTTGTTCAAAAGCAGGCTAACCATTAAATGATGTCGAGGTGCAAGTTTGTATTAAAGTAATATGATGTAGTTTTTAACAACACGGATGCACAATTTGTTTTGTGCAAGTCACTTCGGCGATGGAATGCTCCTTTTGTCGGTCAGATGAATTGAGCATCTGTGTGGGAAGGATATTGATTTGTCTCGGCGGCAGAGAAAGCAAGTAGTATTTTGTTGGAGATTATAAAGAGGATATTACACGTGGGAAGGTGGAATGCGGAAAGTTCAAGTTTGAGAAACGATTCACTTTCTCGAGGAAAACAACATCCTCTGTTTCGGAATGGTATTTGCTGTACTTTCACCTCTTGCTTGTGTGTATTCTGCAATTTGTAGAGAGCCATTTAAATATAGATGTCCATTTATTGATTAGCAATAAGGTGTTCTCTTTAAAAACCTGAAGATATCTTTGTTTGATTATGCTTTTAAAATATCAATAATTAAAATTTTTCTGCTTCATAAAGGCGAAATCTTTTGTCGTAGTAATCTTGGTACACAATGTGCTTAAGTTTTCGACTTTCCAATGAAAGATTATTGTTTACGGAGAGCATGGCTAAACGGTCGTCTCCAAAGATACAGGTTCAAACTTTCTTGGTCATCACAAAACTGTTGGCATAAGTAGGCCAACCAGAGTCCCTTTGTGAGGCTCAAATAATTGGTTGTAAACTCCATTCTTATTATTTTGTTCAGGGTTTAAGGATGGGATCGAATGCATTGATCACAAATCATCACACAGACAAGTGCATGATACATCACTGGACTACACTTCAGACAACAAACCCGCTGACCTTGGACGAAGTGTTACAACTCCTTGGGGCACTCTGGGTACTGGCGACGCCATCTTGTGATGTTGCTTCTCTCTCCGCAATTGGCAAAACACTCGCGAAAGGAAAAATCTCTCTCCCTTTCCCACCCCACCCAATGAGATGCACCAACCTACAGGATTCCTATTTGCTCTATTCTCCGAGTGCTGAATATCGTGCGAGCAAGTTGCATGTACCATTCTTAAATTGTTTCGTGTTGAACGTTTCTTGACTCTGCCGTCGTCGGAATCGGCCATACTCTGAGCTGGCACTCTGACCATTATGCCATCAATCCTGCTTGTTCCAATTCCTGGTTTTGTGAGTGCACGCCACTGAAATGCTGACCAAAGTTGACTGTGTGCCACATGCTTCACCTTTGTGTGTGCCACTTGAGAACTCCAAAGAGGCGGAAAGGCCCCACAATCACGGCAGTCCCTGTCTGACCAAAGTGAAAAATAAACTCTTGCCGAAGGAATCTGTGCATTTAATAGCGCCCTTCATTGATCGGTTTCCTCCCTCATTGTTTTGCAATGAAATGCGTGAAACGATGTGCAATCTGGGCTTTCATGGTGGGAGTGCTTCTTTGTGATTCGGTGTTTGAACCTGATCGTATTGTGATCTTGTGAATGCTTAATTATTAAAACGGTCATTTAAGATCGTAAATTATACTCATTTTGTGAGACAAGTTGGTACACGTAAATAAATCTCAAATTTATTTCTTCACCTGTTTATAAGAAGATCTAGTCTAAAGGTCGAGTGGAGGTTGAATCGAAATTAATGTTATAATCCCATAACTTTTAATTAAATTAATTATTTTGTTCCTGTAATCACCAACTTTTTTTTACAACTTCATGCAGTTGTATCACAATACTCAGAAATGCACTCTCGATTGTTTAAAAAAATTATTAATATTATTATCATCATCATCATTATTTCTTACCTCCGCCACCTCAGGTGGGCGGATGTTATGTTTTCACCCCTTTCTGTCTCTGGACAGGATATCTCAAGAAGTTCTGGATGGTTTCGGACGATATTTGGTCAACAGGTTGGGTATGCGACTAGGACCATTCGATTCGATTTTGGTGAAGATCCGGATGCGATAATTTTTTTTTTTTTTTTAAATTCTCCAAGTGATTTTTCACCATTGAGAGATGAGGCCAAAAACAGAGACGTAGCATGATATTTCAAAAAGTTGTGGAGTGATTTGGACGAAACTTAGCGGATGAGTAGGGTAGGTGACAAGAACAAGCTGATTAGATTTTGGAGGTGCGGATGCAGATCTGGCCCATCAGTGGAATGGAAAACGTACTGTTCAGCCTGGTGAAGGTAACGTCTCGACTGAGTGCCATTCTCGTTCTTCTTCTTATTCTTCTTCTTATTCTTATCTTTTGTTACCTCATAGGATTTTAATTATATTTGTTGGATAGGCCAATGAGGAACAGGTCCTCGATTTATGATCGTGCTATTAAAGAAAAGAGAAGAGGAAGGGGAGAGGTACGTGGAAAAGATGTAAACAATTTTGCTTTATTTTCACGATGCATTGACAAGGTCTATCTACCTGGGTGTGGCTCTCCACACAAGGATCTCCTACGTCTGCATAACTGGCTTTTCCTCCACGTTTTTATCCGCACTGCCATACCCTTTACTTCTGTCGGTATGACATTGCAGTTTTGATTGAATCCTATTCTTGCATTTTGTACGATGTTTTGCTGATTTGGGAAAACTAAATTGATCAATAGCATCCTCACCGGTGACTGGTTACCCCTCGTGCGCGAAGCGAAAGGCGGGCTAAAGCAATTTGGGTCACTCTGTCTGTTAGTCTCGACAAACGTTGGTTTATGATCAAGGAACAACTTCATTTCAATTGGATATTATATTTTGAACATGAATCGGGAAACGAACCTGCAGTTTAGCAGTACTTTGGCTCTGAATTTGGCATGATCACGCATGCGCAGAGAAGAGTGAGATAATGATTTGAGTCGCTCTGCCTGTCTGGCAATCAAACAAAATTGAAAATTATTCCAAACAGGAAACTTAGTTTTTAGGGGCATCGTAAAAGAACACAAACAGGCATGAATAAATAATGTAACACATTAAACAAGTTGGTGTATAAGACGCTGCATCAACGGCAGTAAACTTCTGAAAGAATTATTAATATATATTTTAAAAACTTTTTTAATTCTTAATTTTATTTCAATTGATACTTTAATACTTTCGAACACAATTTGCCTTGTTGGCACTTTCAAAACCCTTCTGTTGAACAGGACTTGGACAAAATATTATAGCATTTTCTATCTTGTTGACCAATCAAATTTGCTGCTCGCAGACCCCACCTATGTTATTATTATGATTTCTTTAATCAAGACTGCATGGGGTTAGGTGTTCTATGAACTCTCGAGTTACCTCTGCCATTGAAGGGGGATGGAAGTGATGTTTTCATCCCTGTCTGTCTGTTTGTCTGTCAGTTTGTTTGTGTGGAGGATATCTCAAAAAGTTGTGGACGGATTTGGCAGAGATATGTGCTCCACCGAGTGCCCTACTAGTTTAGTGTGCAATAGATCCCATCCTGAGTGAGATGACTGAAAAAGCTGTTTTGATGCATAGTGGGCATAGCACGGGGCATTGCGTCTCAGGGAATGCTGTCCATGGGAATTTAAAGCTTGTTCCTTGTGCATTTGAGTTGTGGACATTCAAAGAAAACCAAGCTCGAACACAAAAAAAAACCTGACACTTGTTACATTTGATCATTAATTATTCACGTTATATCCCTTCATAAAAGATATGCGAATCGTTTCACAGGACAGTAAATGCGAGTTGGTGAATCTCTTAATTTTTTTTCGACGTGAACATATCATTCCTTGGCGAATCCCAGATTGTCTGCAAAAGCATATATTTGCCCTCGCAATCATTTTGCAGCCGCTCGTGTACAAGACACTGCCGTTTAACGATGCTCTTTTTCAAATGGGAACGTTACATAAAAACAATCAAATTAACTGATCTCGTAATTTGCTGTTTTTTTTTTTTTCGTTTGTGTTTGGTTTTCCTTTAAAGATCCCACCTGTATCGGCTGGAAAGGGGAGGCTCGCCCCATGCCCCTTGTGCCTTGCACCGTACATTCCTCATTTCAGCCAACATATGCTTCAAACATGGCTCTTCCTTTCCCTCTCTTAATGCCTACTTTTTATAGACAATGTGTTGGCTCACAGAGAAGCGAAATGACAAAGGGCAGCAGTTGCAAACTATCAAATGGTATTGCATACGATGAACACAATTTTGTCGGAGTGTTACCCTTTGTCAAGGAAAAAGCAATACAAAAATGTGATGTTTATGAAGTGTTTGGATTAATGTGCTGGTCCTCTTCAACCAGATGATGAATGTAATTTAAGTACTGTAAATATATTTTGAGATTTTTGAGTCCGAAACCCCACCCCTCCCTTTTTTTGTGTTATTACAGCGCGGCGACATCACGCTGTTATATAATTGGCTATTTTGTCCTGTGTCTTCTGTCACGTCTTCTGTCACACTCTTTGATCTGAGGGCTATAAATAGAAATTTGTCCAACGCCACAACTCTTCCCATCATGCATGCTAATTCACCGTGACTACATTTAAATTTTATAACTGCAAAATTGTTTCGTCATTCTTAACCTAGACTTTTCCTGCCCCCAGCCGCGCGATATCGAAGTATTCGCTTCTTGTTTATTTATTTATTTCTTGTCTTTTGTGAAGATGACATTGCACATAACCTTTGTTTTCTGCTTTTCATTTTAAATTGGTGGCAGCCTGTTAGCACTACTTCACTTGGGTCACAATTTGACAGTAATTAGGTCAATGCACCAGCCTTTAAGACTAATGTTGAAAAGATGGTCTATTCTTTGCCCATTGTTATGCTCACTTGGATTTTCTCATTTAACACAGTTACTTTTATTCTATCTTTGATGCTGATTTGTGAATAACTACATTGTTATAAAATGCAAACTTAAAATGATCAATTCAACTTTATTTTGACTTGACGTTGGCACGTTAAAACCGTTGTTCATTCAGACATTGTTGAATGGGCATATTTGTATTGTTGCGAGTTGGGATTTTGGCAGAATCCCAGAAGTCCAATCAATTTTCAGGGAAATACCATTGGCCTGACAGCCCCAAAGACCTTGCAGCGAATGCATTCTCAAGAATGAGCCAAGCGGTTTTGCACTCGCAATTGTGAACACTTATTACCTCTGCCAGCAAAGGTGGAAGGAGGTTGTTTTTCACCCTTTGTTTGTTTGGATTTTTTTTGTTTGTTTGTGTGTAGGATATGTCAAAAATTTGTGGACAGATTCTGATGAAATTTGTTGGGCAGGTTGCGTGTATGACAAGGACAAACTGATTAGATTGTGGTGAAGATCCAAATCTGGATCTGGCTACTTGAATTTTTTTAAAGTGATTCTTCACCATTGAGAGATCGGGCCAAAAATGATACATTGCATGATATCTGAAAAAGCTGTGGACGGATTTGGACGAAACTTGGTAGACACCTTGGGTGAGTTACATGGACGAATTAATTCAATTTTGGTAAAGATCCAGATCTGATCCAACAGCTGAGGGGATGTGCAGCATTGAGATTCTCATGTGTCCTGTGTGTGAACATCTTTATGGAGCAACTCTGGGAAGGGTTTGAATAGGCAAAAGTGCTAACCTTGTGTTGGCCTTTTTGAGTTGCTTTGTGCAGCTTCTTCGGCTGGAGGAGTGTGAGAGGTGTCAATTATTTATATAATCCCAGCCACCTGAGTTTAGTCGATTGGGAGAGAGATGATTGGCTGTTCCCTGCATTCACAGGTGAGAGATGTGGGTGCGTCTTTCTTTCGAGACTTATGTATTTGTGTGTATATATATATATATATATATATATATATATATATATATATATATATATATATATATATATATATATATATATATATATATATATATATATATATGCACATACATACACACACATTACGTGGACACCTGCTCGTCCAACATCTCATTCCAAAATCATGGGCATTAATATGGAGTTGGTCCCCCCCCCTTTGTTGGTATAACAGCCTCCACTCTTCTGGGAAGGTTTTCCACGAAATGTTAGAACATTGCTGCAGAGATTTGCTTTCATTCAGCTTCAAGAGCATTCGTGAGACGGGGCACTGATGTTTGGTGGTTAGGTCTGGCTTGCAGTCGGTGTTCCAATTCATCCCAAAGGTGTTCGATGGGGTTGAGGTCAGGGCTGATTGATGGAAAACTTATTTTAAAAGAACACAAATTGGGCACATTACTTTAACCAAGTCGTTGTACATTTTAAATTCAGAGTGAAGCACATTTTACTCAGTTGTGGAAGAGGTAACAAGCGATGCATGTTGACCGCATTGTGAGTAACAAAGCCGATGGAAATTGGATGATGATTAATTATATTACCACAGTAACTGCTTTCGGGAGACTCGTATAATGCATGCTGACGGGCTTGATTAAACCTTACCAATAATTTTTATTCGACATGTATGATTCGATTTTTTTGGGGTCCATCTTCCTGAGTCACACTTGACCCAAACAAGGACAATGTAAATCTGATGCAACAAATTTTGGCAGTGCATAATCGGCTACAGGTTGTAGCTGAGGTCTTCGTCCCACCATAAAACCAAGATGGTGGCCATATTATTTTGTCTGGGTGCCATGATGGGTGAAGTCGAGTGACAAATGTGGATAGGGTCCGGCACCGATCCGACCAATGGGTGCACATTTCAAAAATCGACCTCAAACAAGAACCATATAACAACAACAACAATAACAACCATGCGGAACTCTTGTAGACCTGCGGTGTGTCGCAGGTAAAAATCAAGTTGAGTGAAGTCGATGGAAATGTGGCTGTAATTGCATTTCTGGGACTTGACTTGGGAAGGCCAAAAATGACACTGCTCTTGCAACTTCATGCCATGTGTGATCAAAACTTACCAAGTTTGGTGAATTTCTACAAAACCGTTTCGGAGGGTCGTGACAGACAGATGGAGTTCAATACAATATCTTCCACACCCTTGTTTTTTTTCAAAAAGCGTGGGGATAATAAATTGTCTCTGTCTCTGTCTCTCTCACACACAGATCTCTCTCTCTGTAGTGCTGCCAAGACAACCATATGGCGAGGATTACACTGGTTGGTTTGCCTTTGCCTTCCCAGCATAAAGGAATTTTGAACTTGGTCACATTGTGGGCGATAAGTTGCCGACTCTTTGCCAAAGACCGTGGGTTCTTTCACTCCATTAAATAATATAATGCTATCAGAGAGTTCCCCACGTTGGTGTTCATCCGTGTGACGGTGCACATTGTGGCTATCAAACTCTGGGAAAACGGCTCAAAGGTAAGTGCACTATATCTACACCAACTTGTCCGACAATGGGTGATATTGTAAAGGTCATCGGATTCAGACCAGTATCCCGATCCCATTCCTGACTGCTCATGTAATGGTGGATCGTAGTTGGACACGTGGTCAAATTTTCTTTCTGGATCTTGACCAATATTCCGTCCACTAGGGAAGCCGACGAGATCTTTTCTTCAGTTTCCGATGTACAGAAACTCCAACGAGATCTGTCGTCTACAGCCATTTCATCATTTTAAAAGGATGGGGGCCAAGGCAATGAACCAAGATAAACAGCTGTGGTTTTAAACCCCTCAACGATGGTTTTGTGCCAATTTCCAATGGCCGCAGATTTGGACTTGTGCCATGGTTAGTGTTCCAAATTGAATTGTGCACCAGGCCGACAAACCAGTGGTGGGAAAACTGGGTTTATTGAAAGAAAAAGGAGTGGGAATCACAAAGAAGCAGAAGCAGTAACCAGTAATTCTTTCTCTTTAGTAATTTCCCCCTACGCCCACGAGACTTCGACGGCTTAAAGCGATACCTTATCCACTCGCACCACGAGGAGTTAGAAAGAAAGATATCATGAGACTGAAAGAATCAGCTGCCCACCAATGGCTTTCCGCCCAGCTTCTCGTCGCTTCGCACGGCTTTCAAGGTTCCTTGCCACTTTGAGTTCCTAAGACCGCAAGTGTCAGTGTGGCTTTCACATTACACACTGTTGCAGGGTCCTGTTTTTCGCCTTCCTGAGGAGGGAATTGAATGGCTTGTGGAGCTGGTAATACAATTTATTCAGAAGCACCACAGACAGAATATGAATTGAAGGATTAATGGGAAGGAATGGTGGGAAGGCTTTAGACAAATTACAGAGGAGAGGAGTCATGTTTATCAGCTTTTGAATACACTTTCACACATGTCCTATCATCTTACACAGAAACCACACACTTGTGCTCAATGTTTATTCATGACGTAAGTCTATCTTATGCCCATTACCCTCAATGACCGACGACTGTTCCCGCAGCAATATTGTGAATGTGGATGATAAAGATCCTCCTCCCAATGTGTACTCCCTCTGCTGCCCTGCTCATGACAATTGAATTACATCCATCGTGCTTCATGCTCTCTCTAAATCATTTTCGCATTTTTTTTTCCATATTAACCACTTTACACCACTACCCCCCAACTGTAATCTCATTGTTCTACTTTGAATTGTCCAAAGGTGGTCAGTTTTAATTTAAGCAGTTTCAATATACTTACAACCATTGATTTGAAAGGCTTTTGACAGCTGAGCTTGCTGTTTAGCATCTGACTTTCTGATTTAAGTGAATCGAGCATCTTTTCCTTATCTCTCTCAGACAGCTGTTTGAATCATTTGTTTGGTTCAATCGAGCAGTACCTGCAGATGAATTCGGCTCATCTTTTCGTGTCTGAGATAGAATGCAACTTCTTTCGCACAGTTTCTTGGTTGTCGTTTCCAGCTTGGAGGTTATTTTCATTGGAATTCAGCTCCTTCCTTTAGAGTGCATGTGATATGAATTTCATTTGTCAAAATATAACTTTTATACTTGAAATAAAATGTCAGTGCAGTTTTGTGATTGCACAAACTTTCATTCGAAAAAGCAGGTGTGTGTTGTGTGTAACAATGGATGGAATCGACGTAGTGCTGATTGAGGTTTGTGAACCACTGTGGGAAACTATGAGAAGCTGACGTTTCTGTTGTTAACTTTGATGAGGTATCAACACTCGCCTTAACGTGTGTGTGTTAATTATAATTCATTAAATAATTATTATTATACCAATAATTTTTCCCAAATAATTCCACCATTATCAACAATAATAAATTTCACACCAAATCATTTGATGAGCAAGATTATTTTCAATTCCACATTGCATGAATGCCTTTCTTTGACAGCAACATTCTGAAGAAGCTACGGTATGGTTGCAGGTGAAATAATTGGGACTGTAAGAGCAACCACACACAGCACTGAACTTGTCAATAGATTAAAAAAATATAGGGCCACCTGTCTGAAGCTCACCTGGATCAGGAGCAACAGTCACTGACGTTTCTAACCCCCCGCAGAACCCTGAGACCTTGAATCATTGAAATTCTGTGTGTAGTTCAGAGATTTGTCAATTTGCCAAGTCACCCCACCGCCTTAAATCTACCTCCTTCGAACTCCTCACCTATTATACCCTCTCCTTACCCCTCCCATCTTGCCCCTCATCCTCCCTCTGCTCTTGGCACCTCTTTGCTGTCTTCTGCTTTAGTATCAGGTCCTCCTCTGATGTCCCAGAGTGTGTGATGTTCTAACATCTGTGGGCTCAATTCTCACCTCACAGATATCTCACTTTCAATCGGTGCACTCAGCATTTCAAACATGCTCTTTTTTTTCTTCTCACACCTCCCCCTCTACCCAACCCCTCAAATATTGTACCTCCCCCTGCCTGCTCTCTTCTTCACTATGCCACTGCCAAGTCTCATCCTTCCCCTCTCCAATCGCCCTCCTGCCCCTTGTCCATGCCTGGTCTCATCGTCTCCCCTCACTCTCAAAGCTCCCCCCTCATCCCTCTCTTCCAAAGCAACCCTCACACACTCTCCCCCTCCAAGCTTCCCTCTCACATTTCTCAAAAACTCCCCCCTCATCCTCCCCTCCCTCTTCCTAAACAGTGTGGACCTCAAACATCCGGGGCCTTTGCTCAAACCTGACAGATCTTTCCATATAGGTTGCTACTGACAAACCAGACATAATCTGTTTAACAGAAACTTTCAAGACATCTCTGACTCTCCAATATCTCTCCCTGGTTACTCCCTCCTCCGGTATGACAGCCTCGTTCCGGTGGCGGAGTTGCTCTCAATCAAAAACTCCATTCCTCACTCTCCATGCACTGCCTTCACCCCCCACACCACCAAGAATACATCTGGCTACAGATTCCCTTCCATGCCCACCTCATGTTTATGTGTGTTGTACTGTCCACCAAACAGTGATGACTCCATTTACACCTGGCTCACCGAAAACATTGACCAACTTCTATCCTGTCATCCCAACTCTCTCTTCCTCATATGTGGTGACTTCAATTGTCATCATGCCAGTTGGCTGGGTGTGGGTACCTCCCTCACCTGCCATGGCTCTTCAACAAAAGACTTCTGTGACTCATTTGGATAGACACAATCTGTCAACTTCCCGACCAGGACCTCAACCAACTGCACGACATCTCTTCTGGATCTGATTTTGACTAATTTCCCAGAAAATGTCTGCTGTTGTTCCTCTGCTCTAATCGGTTCATCTGACCACATGCTTGTCAAAGTAAGCATCTCTCTGGCTGTGATTAGAGAACCACCTCAGTGCCGTCGAGTCTGGTATTTTACTCAGGCCGACTGGCAAGGTCTTCAAGCAGCCATCAAACTTGTAAACGGGTTTCCCATCTCTACTTTCTCCGACATCAACTCATTCTGGGAATTATTTCAAAGAAACTTGATCTCCCTCATGCACAGATTTATCCCATCTCGTCTTCAGTTGTCCTCCCCTTCCTCCCGCCCATGGTACGTTGAAGCTTGTGGCAAGGCAGTTCTCTTGAAACAACTTGCCTTTGCCTCATGGAAGGCAAATCCAACTGAAGGCAATCTCAGTTTCTTCCATAAAGCACGGAGCAAGTGTGTGTCTACCCTGAGGAGAGCCAGGAAACAACATCTTTCTTATCTCAAGGGTGAACTCTTAAACCTGTATCCTTTCTTCAATCCTGGTGGTGTCTTGTTAAGTCTGTTTCTGTTGTGTGTTCCCCCTTCATCCCCTTCCTTGCCTCAAATGGCTGCACTGCTGATGCTGTACACGTGAAAAGGCTGAATGCCTAAACTCCGTGCTTGCTTCTAAATCTTGTGTCCCAAACCCATTGCTTTCTGGATCCACTTTACCCAGTCACACCCAACTGTTCCTGGACTCTGTGTCCTTTTCTCCTGACAAGGTGGAGAGCTTGCTGTCAAGCCTCAACTCAGATTCTGCAGCCGGTCCAGACGGCATCAGTCCATGTGTCCTAAAAAATGCTCTGCTGCTCTTGCTCGCCCTCTTTCTGTTCTATTCACCCTCTTATTTGCTCAAGGTCATGTTATCATGCTCAAGGTCAGCAAGGTTATGGAATCCATCATCACTTCAGACATTAAATCTTTCCTCTTCTCCAATGGCTTCATTTCCGGTCATCAATTTGGATTCAGACCAGGTCACTCTACCTTGGACTTGTTGCTCCTGCTTTCCCAACAATGGATGGAGGTCCACAATGCCAGGCATGAGATCAGAGCCATATCCCTGGACATATCGCTTACTTCTGACACTGTCTGGCACACTGCCCTGCTCACCAAACTCTCTTCCTATGGTATCCAAGGCAATCCCCACTCTTGTCTGGCCGATTTCCTCTCCTGTCACTGTCAACATATGGCCGTGAATGGAATTCTCTTCTCCCTTCTTCCTGTCAAGGCTGGAGTTTCTCAAGGCAGTGTTCTGGGCCCTGTTTTTTTCTGGTTTTCATAAGTGATCTCGCCGACTCTGGAAAATCCTCTTCATCTCTTTGCTGATGATGACTCCTTCTGCTGCATCATCTGTCATCCCCCAGATCGGCAAGCAGCAGCCTCTTCACTCTCTGCAGATGTGGATAAAATCACAAGCTGGTCCAACATGTGGAACATGTCTTTCAATCGTGACAAATCTCACACATACTAGGTGTCTCTAAAAGGAACCATCTGGAACCCCCCTCCCCCCTTTACCCCTCCCCCCATCTACTTTCTCAGCAATCCTCTTGAAGAATTCTTTTCATTCAATCTTTTGGGCCTCACCATCTGCCATGATCTTTCCTGGGAAAGCCACATCTCCAAGCTGGCCTCCAAAGCCAGTCACCGATTGGGCATCCTCTGTCGTGCAAAGTCTTTCCTTTGCATACCTGAGCTCCGAACCACGTACAAAGCTTTAATATGCAGCCTGATGGAGTACTGCTCTCCCCTCTGGGCTGGTGCTCCCACCTCTCATATTTCTCGGCTTCACACTGTGGAAACCAAGGCATTTAAGATCATTGGTATCTCCCGCGATGAGGCCAATTTTTTCGGTCTCTGACTCCCTCACTGCAGGCGGGTCGGTGGTCTTTATCTTTGACCGTCTCCTCTCTGGCCTTGCCTCCCCCCTCCCCCCCTTGCTCTGTCTGCTATCTGTCCCACCCATATTTCCGCAGGGCACTCAAGGTCTGCCAGCAACTCCCTTCTGGTTAAACTACCAAAATCAAGAATCACTGCTCACCTTCATGGTTTCATTCCTCTTTTTTTCCTGCCCTTGGAACAAACTCCCACGCACTCTTCAATCCCACTCTTCCCTCCAGGTCTTCAAAATAGCTGTTCCCCACCATCTCTTATCTTCCCAAAACCATGATCTTTTCTACCCCCGTTAATCCACCCCAAACCCACCTCCTTCATATTCCTTGCTTTCCTTCCTGAAAGTCCCTGTAGTGTCCATCTTGTTTACCCTATGTACCCTGCCCCATCCCTCTCCCTTCCACAGATCTCCCCCACTGTTTTCTGCTTCCCTCTCCCATCCCTCTTGTCTCCTGCTCCCTTTGTTATACGTTATGTGTGTTAGTTCTTATAAGAGCCTTGATATTGTATATAAAAAAGAGCAAATACCTATTTTAGGGGTGGGATTAGAACCCCCCCCCCCCCATGCAGACTCCCTCAATGAGTGCAGATTTTAATGCGGTCGATAAACTTTGTTACATCACATGTGATGAAGGTTGTGGTCAAGTTTCATCGAAATTGTGTATGTAGCTTCCGAGAGGAGAGCAAATGCGTATTTTGTGGGGTCAAACAGTGTCCCGTAGACCCCCTGAATGAGCGCAAATTTTGATCCGGTCGATACACTTTGGTACGTCATGGGTGATGAAGGTTGTGGTCAACTTTCATGAAAATTGTTTCTGTAGTTTCGGAGAAGAGAACAAATACCTATTTTTTATAATTTTTTTTTGTAACTTATAATTTGCCTAATAATTTTTGCTACAGCTATAAACAAGTCTTCTCTGATGTCTTACTAAAGTCTAAGTAACCCAATCTTGATCAGGTGACCCAACGTGTGCATATGCATGTGTATGTATATACAGGGTGTAGCAAAAAGATGGGACGGATTTTAAGATTGAATATGTCTGATAATTATCGAAGGTAATTACAGTATTGTTTTTTTTTTT
The DNA here is from genome assembly GCF_056783735.1 of Eptatretus burgeri. NCBI lineage: Eukaryota > Metazoa > Chordata > Myxini > Myxiniformes > Myxinidae > Eptatretus > Eptatretus burgeri. The sequence continues at coordinate 78,719,408 of NC_140970.1, forward strand.
AATTTTCAGGTTGTATCAGACAAATGGCCATTAAAAGCAAGACGAAACTATGAATCATCGGGGATGGCAAATTGGACACGTGAACGAGCATTTGTGCTTCGCGAGCAGTACTTCAGCACAAAGATAATTCAAAAGACATTTTCAAGTTCATGATGCGCCATCAAGAAAAGTAACAAACAGATGTGTGGCAAGCTTCTGTGAAACAATAAAATGGGCCTAAATATCACAGTGCAAGGCTATGCCTGGAACTGTTACGAGAGCATTTTTCCTGGAAAGCTGATTTCCCCATTTGGAGATGTGAATTGGGCTCCCAAATCTCCTCATCTTAGCCCTCTTCATCATTTCCTGTGAGGATATTGTTGCGAACCTGGAGTTACGGGGGTACTCCGAGGGTGGGGGTATCCCTGGTTCTCCCTCCCCCCCCCACCCCCAGACTCACCGAGAGTCGAGGCTGTCTCACACGAATAAGTCCGTGTCGCGGCGGGTCGTTAATCAACCACGAATGTCAACAATTTAACCACATGGCCCAGTGTCCTCCCTCTGACTACTGCTTAACTGTGGTACACACAGTCTGCTTATTGGCAAATCGCACCCTCGATGCGTACTTGCGTTAAACTTACCATATCAGGGGCAGCTGAGTAGAGCTGCCAAGTACGCACCGGCTAATAAACAGATTATTGGGATACAACTTCCCGGCTAGGCTAATGGGCAGACCATGCTGAACCAATGAAGGAAAAGACGAAAATGAGCTGGGTGCATTTATAACAAGCAAGGGCGAGGAAGATTATGTGGCACGATAATGGGGTTTATTCACAAATTATGTACAGCAGGGGAAAGCAAGGAATTTGTGTGTGTGGCAAAAGAAATGCAAATATTTACAAAAGAAGATGCAGTGCAGAGTTATCCTGATAAACTTCGACAATCTTAACTTCTGTTACACATAACAGGTGCCATCACACACACACACACACACACACACACACGGAAATTAGATTTAGCCAAGAGAGAGGAGAGACAGTTGACGTGTAGTGACCTCGTTTTACCTGGTGTGGTTGATGGACTTCGCACCCCAATTGCTTAGGAAGGGGGAGGAGGGAAGAAAACTGGGGGGTGTCTACAGTGTGTGAGTGGGCGGTACAGCGTGATGCGAGAGGAAGGTGTGAAAGGTACAAGTCGGTGATGCTCTTTTAATAAATCATGCATCCGCTGTGGACGAGACACAGATGGAGAAGAGCTTAACCGGAATGTGTGAGAAATCTGTAAATGTGAAGAATATTGGCTGCAGAACTCCGCCGAAGCCAAGCAACAATGATGACCCTGGCTTGTTATGGCAACAGCTGGCTTTGCCCTGCTCACCTAGCTCTGTTGCTCTGCCCTCTCCGCTTGGTTGCGCTCGACCTGACAGACTTGGCTCGGAGGCTGGATGAAGGACGAGATCCTGGACGACTCGCTGTGGCTGAGCCTGTTCTGTTTCTTTTATAGAGCCTGAGCGAAGGAGGGTCCAAACAGTGGACCAAACGACCCTGTAGGCATTTCCGAGCGTCCTCATTGGCACATAGCAGTCACCCCTCGCCATAGAGACACTCTGCCAGGCTCCAGAGCCGAAAATGGCTTCACTTGCTTCTCCGCCGGGCCATGCTACAGAGCTCCACAATTAACATTGGTTGAGGGTTTTCGTGAGCGCTCTCTGGCCCTGAACGTGCGCTGGACTCCATTTGATTATGGTTATTTAAGGAAACACCGGAGCTACCCGCACGGCTTTGAATGAACCCCAGCAAACGTTTGCACTTCGAGTTGCACACCGAAACACCCCAGCTTGCAATGTTCTTCGTTCCTCCGGCTCCCTCAAAGACCGAAAGACTGGTAAGCATCCAGGGGGCCGGTGGCAGTTGTGGCGGTTATAGTGAGGTGAGGGAAGCGCTGTGGTGTCTGCGGTAAAGGTGTTGAAACAGGAGTGTTTGAGGCGATTTTGGTGATGAGGTTGAAGTGGTTGGTAGTGGTTGTGGTGTTTGTGGTGAAGAGGTCGGGCGTAGGTTGTTGTGGGGATTTTTGAGAGGCGTTTGTAGTTATTGTGGTGAGCATTGCAGCGTCGTGGTGAGCATGGTTAGGATCTTAGTTGAGGCATCAGTTTGTTAATGGCGCGATGTTTGAGCGGAAATGGCACGTTTATGCAATTGAACTGCTGTTGTGTGCTTTATCTTCCCAACACTTGTGGTAGCGTCACTGATCTGCGTTCATGCATGGCAGGTTTGTGTATGAAATAAAGTAAAGTAAAGTAAAACAAATGAAAGGAACGAAAGAATAGAGGGTTGAAGACCTTAGTAAAAGCCTTGCAACAACGCATGTTGTCCCATTTACCCACTAGACATATGGAAAGGGCTAACGAAACAAATACGATTGAGATAACTCCCTTGGGATCACCATATGTTGGGTGCCATTGCCTCGGAGGAGTGCTGGTTTTACAGAACCGCAACAATATTTAAAAAGCAGTGTGCACGTGAGCAGGCCACTGACTTGATAGAAATATGTCAGGCAGGTGTACAAATATGTCAGGCCACACACACTCAATGACTTGATAGAAATCAGTACAAGTGAAATTCAAGCTACTCCAACAGACTTTCTTGTGAAAGTTATGAGGGGTATGTGTATCAGAACAGCAGAATGGTCTCCCCATGAAGGGGGGCATTTAACTAATGTCATTTTCAAAACCTAGTGTGTTCTGAAGAAATTTCAATGTCTGTACTTTACAAATGTTAATATAGTTGAAGAAATAACTTCTATAATTAAATGATAATTCTATGTCAAACATGTCCCATATTTTTGCCACACCCGATATATCTACAGGGCATTCATCAATGAGAACAGCACTCGGTGGAGAGCATTCCTCTACCATGCTGAACAGTTTACGTTTTGTATCCTACTGATGGGCCGGATCGTCATCCAAACTTGAACCAAAGTCTTATCTGCTTGTACTTGTCACCTATCCCACTCATCCTCAAGTTTTGTCATCTCGTACACAACTTTTTGGAATATCATTTTTGGCCCTATCTCTCATTGAAGAATCACTTAAAATAAATTATCGTATCCACATCCAGATCTTCACCAAAATCTAATTATTTAGTCCTTGTCACACACCCTACCTGTCCACCCAAGTTTCATTTGAATCTGTCCATAAGATTTTGAGATATCCTGCTCACAGACATACGGGGTGAAAACATCACCTCTGTCCACCTTCTTTGGCAGAGGTAATTGCAGACTACTTCCGTTTTTTTCCACTGGCCTCTGTGAATCCCGGCGTTGAAGATGAGACTTTCTATTGCTTACCAACCTGACCGATACATTCCTCCTGCTCCAGTACATGTGTCTAATGTCAGTGATATGCATGCACGTTTGCTTAACGAGAAACTCAAGGAAAACTGTCACAAAACCAAGATTCTTTGATCGATCAAATTCCAACCGACAGTCTGCCATAATTCCAACTTGAGTTATTTGAAGGATGAAGACAACCAATCCTCATATGCACTGACATGGCACCACACAAAGCAAACAGTGACTACTTTGTTTCATCCTCTCTCCCCCCTGTTCAGCTTTTCCACTTACATACTTGGTTCATGAACATTCCCAAAAGTTTCTCCTTCGAAAAACTACTTGTAAATATGTCAGATAGTTCACTAACTCACCTGTGCCAGAAACTGCTCATTACTGCAAGATCATTCCATAGCCGAAAGCAGCGAAAACCTCTCTGGACACTCATGATCTTTCCACAGACTATAAAATCTAACTTGAACATAACATAACATTTATCACCTTTTTACTCCACATTTACAATGAATATCTCGACTCAACAAACATCACAATGTCCGATATAATGAGCAATTGATTCCGTATTTTAATTGTTGGTACACAAGCGATAATGATGCACAGAACGTATTGCACTTCCTCAGTCAGTCGTAAGGACTTTTTAACATGTTAGTTTCTGCCCTGTAACAAAATTCTATCTTTCCTTTATAAACCCACAAAATGTTTTGGCAAGTAATTAATGAAAAATTAAATGTAAAAGTTGGGCGTTTGCTGTACCGTATGCTGCCATGTTTATCTCTCGAGAATGTGGCGAGTGGCAGATGATGCGAGAATGTGCTGTACCATCACCAGGACAATATGTATAGTATGTTGCTGTGTGAATGGGTGGGGGTTAAAGTTAAGTGAAAAGGCCTTTCAAAATACCAGACAGCACATGAGTTTCTGAGCAGTTGACGTCGCTCTGCGATGTATGTATTCAAGCTGCATCAATCTTTCTCTGTCGTTGCTGAGCTTCACTGAACTGTTGTAACATTCTCAAAACTTCACTGCCAAAAAAAATTTCATGGGAAGAAAATATTTTCTTAATGGAACTTTCATTGAAACAAGAAAACCATGAGAATTTTTTTTATTTTTCTTCCAGCTCGACAGATTTTCTCATGGCTTTCTTGTTTTGAAGAAAACTTTTCTTCTTATTTTAAGAAAATGTTTTCTTACGAAGAAATTGTTTTTGACAGTGTTGATATTGGGCTTGAACGCTCCAATTTCACTTGATTATAATATTGCTTCAAATCAATATGGTGGAACCTGATCAGAACATTCCGTTGTATTGTGTGTAGCCTAGCATTCAGCAGCATTGAAACAAAACTACTGTATGGCTGCAGAGGCTCCTGACACCTGTACTTCACGTCCACAAGCACTTCCTTTGCTGTCACGGTTCTGCGAGTCATATTTTCTTGATCTCATCAATTTTTCAAACTTCTTTCGTTTTTGTTCCGAATCAAAAACTGCATTTAAGCCATTAATCCACGTGCAAGAAGACTATAAACGCAACCGAGTCACATTTTAGTTATTTTGATGCTGGTGAAATTTCTGGCTGCGTGTGGGTCATTACCCCGGCGTGCGAAGTGAAAAGCAGGGTTAAGCAATTGGTTCACTTTGTCTGCCTGTCCACAAACGGCAGTTTATGATCGAGGAACAACTTGATTTCAGTTGAATGTGATATTTTGAAGACTAATGAGAAGATTAATCGGGAAAACGAACCTTTAGTTTAGCATTGCTTTGGCTCTAAATTTGTCCTGATCACACATGCACAGAGAGGTGTGACATAATATTTTTACTCTGTCTGCCTGTCTGGCATTCAAACAAAATTGAACATCATTCAAAACGGTAAACTTAGTGTTTTTAAGGGCATCATAAAGGACACAAACAACAGGCACAAATAACGAACGTAATGTGTTAAATAAGGTGGTGTAATAGACGCTGCATCAATGATGGGAAACTTCTGGAGGAGGTGGGGGGGGGATCTGCAACCTTTAAAATCTTTTATTTCAATTGAATTGTACACTTGAACACGTGAACACAAATCACCTAATTGTCGCTTTTAAAAACCTCTCATTTAACAGTACTTGGACAAAACATTACATCATTTTACATCATCTCGTCCCATAAAATTTGCTGCTCGCAGACTCTGCCCATGTCCTCCCCCCCTTAATATTGCATTTGGTAAGGTGTTCTCTGAACTCTCTTCTTTTGAAACGAACTTGGTAACTGACTATACACAATCAAAGCACTTGCATATTTCTGGTGTAGCTCACGTGAAACCACTCTTATGCGACCGCATTATCTTCTTCTCCTTCTCTTCCCTTTATAAGGGGTGAGGTACGATGGCACCAAGTTTCTACCCTGTCTTGACCACGACACTCCTCCAACCCCCTCTGTCCTCAGCAAACTCTCTCCACTCAACAACCACCCTTACCTTACGGATATCCATCCTCACACAATCCTCCCATCTCAACCGCGGTCGACCTCTTTTTTCCTCCTACCTTGCGACGTCAACATATCTGCTCTCTTTGCCATTCTCTCTCCCCCCACCATCCACACCAAGTGTCCAACCCATCTCAGCTGGCATTTCACCAATCTCCCCGTCAAGCTCATCTGCACACCAATCTACCCCCTCAGTTCATCCATCCTTCTTCTATCCACCCTCTTGACTCTGGCAATCCTCCTGACCCAGTTGTTCTCGTAAATCTTCAGTCTCTGTTGTCTGTCAGTGCTACTGTCTCCAGACAGTAAAGGTGGACTGGCATTACACATGACATCAGAACCTTCCCTTTCAAGTTTCTTGATATCTTTCTGTCTACTATAAGTCTCTCCACCCTCCTCCACGCATTCACACTCACCTGAGTCCTCCTCCGCATCTCTTCCTTGGACTTATCATAATTTTTTTTGGTTTCCATTTAAGGAAATGTAATTCCTGATTTCTTTGGTTTTGCAATGATCAACTTGAATTTATTACCTCCGCCACCGAAGGTTTCACCCCTGTCTGTTTGTGTGTGAACAGGGTATCTCAAAAAGTTGTAGTCAGATTCCGACAAAATTTTGTGAACAGGTTGGATGTGTGATGAGGAAGAATTGATTAGATTTTGGTGAAGATCCGAATCTGATGGCTAGAATTTTAAAGTGATTCTTCACGATTGAGAGATGGGGTCAAAAACAATATACATGTATATCATGATATCTCAAAAAGTTGTGGACAAAATCAGCCAAAACTTGGTGGACAGGTTGGTGTGTGACGAGGAATAATTTATTCGATTTTCGTTAAGATCTGAATCCGGATGTGAGAATTAATTTTTTTAATTTTCAAAATAATTCTTCCACCATTGAGAGATGGGACCAAAAACGATGTATAGCATGATATTTCAAAAAGTTGTGGACGAGTTATGACAACACTAGGTGGATGGGTTGGTTAGGTGACGAGAACAAGCCAATTTGATTTTGGTTCAGGTCCGAATCCAGATCTGGCCTATCGGTGGGATACAAAACGTAAACTGTCCAGCCTGGCGGAGGTACGTGCTCTACTGAGTGCCGTTTTCGTGCTTTTGCAATTGAACATGGTTTTTGTCTTCGTCTTATTAATAATTTTTTTCTGATATAACTACAGATTAAGTTCTTCCATAATGTTCAGTTATTCAGCGTTGTTTGAAATTATAACGTTGTTGTCTGTGACTTCGGTGGTTCAGACTTTTTTTTTTCCCCTGTCAACATTTATTCCTTTATTTTGCAAAATTATCGGTTTGAACCCTCCAGAGAATACGATGAACAATTTTGGTCAGTTTGTGTCATCTTGTCTGACTCTTCTTTCAATCCCCATCTCACCCTGACTTTGGTGCAGCTTTAAGACCCCTGTGACAATTGGTTTAACACCTTGATGTATCTGGAGTTCACATTGTAGTGATGTGGAGCTTGGATGATGGTCTTTCTTTTCACACTATCGAAAGCTTTCTCATGATCAATAAATTCCTGGCACAACAACAATTTCTATTTTCTTGATTTTTATTTTTTATTTTTATTTTCCTCTCCCTTCCCCTCCCCAGAATCCGATTTATTGTTTGAAGGTGACGAGTTGTTGTTGAGTATTTTCCTTCTCTAACCTCTAACAATTTATCAATATTAGAGAACATGGAGATAGCCTTGCTCTAACGATGTGACACCAATTTCTGACCATCACTGCTGGCTGGCGAACCCATCCATATCAAATATAGAATGGCACTTGGTAGAGCACATTCCCCTGCAAGGCTGAGCAGTTTGTTTTGGACTCCACTGATCAGCCACACTTTCAACCGGACGTTAAACAAAATCCATTTGGCTGGTTCTTGTCAACTACCCAACACAGCCACCAAGTTTTGTCTTAATCCGTCCATAACATTTTGAGATTTCATAACTTTTGGCCCTATCTCTCAGCTGTGAAGGATCATTTTAAAAATGCTTGTATCTGGATCATCACCAAAATCAAATTGATTCATCATTATCACACACCAAACCTGTCCACAAAGTTTCATCCACCAAGTAACTTTTCGAGATATCCTGCTCAAAGACATACAGGGGTGAAAACATAACCTCCGTCCACCTTCGGTGGCGGAAGTAAATATTTTGTAGGCTTTCAAATCTTCCACTGAATATCAATATGAATTTGGATTAAAAACTAAGGAGTTTACGGTGTCTGGATATCTGAGTGCTGGAAACTTCTCACCATTGTATGTCCATTCTCTTTCGTATTGTGTATGTATTGATGGCTCTGATGACCTTCAATTTCCATCAATATCATTCTTTGCACAGCACCGATGCATTAATGTCATGACGTTTCCGAATATCTTGATTTATGGCACAAACTTCAAAGTAAGCAACGAATATCTAAATGCAATTTATACATTGTAAGCTCTGAAAATTAGTGTCGCGCGTCGTTTTATCATTCATCCAATATGGCTGCAGGTAGCTTTATCATGTGACATTGACATCAGTTGCAATGGTCTCGTCATTCCTTATCAGAAGGTTGTGAGCTGGACAGACGCTGTGGAAAAGTACTGCCCTCATCCATTGGAGTAATCAATAGGGAACAGCCGTGGGTGGTCCGGGGGGGGAGGGGGGAATAAAAACTGATGTGTGTGCATGTGCATTAGCGTGCTCTCCATTTCTTTGTGGAGACAAAAAAGGACTGCATTGGAGAGACTGGGACGCTGCATCATCACTGAGATTGAACAGTGTTCCTACACAACAGTATTCCTCTCGTTCGTAAGTGAGCATTGCTTCTTGAGAGAAACTATCATTACTAACTGGTATTCATTGCAAGTTCTTGTGAAAACATGTTATTCCTTTTTCAGCAGTTTATTGTGCTCATGGAAGAGTTCCCCACACAAATCTTGCAATCTCCTGCAGAGAGAAAGAGGACAACACAGAATTTGATGTCAGACAAACACTGCTGTTGACCTTGGGGGAGGTTACTTCACACTTGCTGACAGTGGCACCATATTTGCTCTTCGTGGTCAGCAGGGCACTTTTAGAGAGAAATCCTCTCCACTTGGTAGTGGAGAGGATTTCTCTCGAAAAGGCGAGGAGGAAATTCCTCCTGAGGAAATGTCCTGCTGAGTGTGGTGAGAAAGGTGGTGCCATTGTTGTGATGTCACTGGTACTCAGAGTGCCCCAGGAAGTGACTGCATTTCCCCCAAGTGGCTGTTTGTCTCGTCTAACAGTCCTGTGTTGTGTCTCATGTATTGGTCCGTATGTCCATCCCACGGGGTTTGTCTGTGTTCTATCCTCCAAATGCTGAATGTCAAGCGAGGAAGTGGTGCGTTCATTTTTAATGTCTGGGTGGAATCTGCCTGCATCTGGATCAAACCGCTGACCTCCCAGACTCAGAGCGGATGTTCCAACCACAATGCCACTAATGAGTCTGGTGCATTTCGGTTATATTCCAGGCAGCAAAATAAATGTAAAAGGAAATAAAATGTCGAATTTGTTGGTTTCAGTTAGCATTCTCCCTCATCCAATATAAATATCATTTGCTTGTATTATTTGGGTTGTCACACCAATATATTCTTAATGTTATGTCAGTTGTGGTGGAGTTTCCCCCAAAATAAAAAGAAAACTGATATCAGATGTGAAACTAATTGTGATAATACGAGGTGTTCCTACTGTCCTCCCCCCCCTCCACCCAACCGTACAGTTTGAGTCAAAGACCTTTCACTCCAATGGCTTCAGTAGACTCACCAACCCCTGGGGAAAATGTCTAATTGGCTTTGAAACTACAAAGAGAAGCACCGCGTGTTTCGCTGGTGTTTAGACCAATCTTTTTTTATGATTGGGACAAGCTTTTGACTCCCCCTCAATTCACAAACAATACATGCTTGTGGTCGAAAAGATATGTAAAATTGTGAGGAGGATGCAGTGTCTATATTAAAAACATATGACACGTGTACCATCCCCTCATCTATGCTGTGTCGTACACACAAAATGGGAAATGAGATCGGGGGGTTGGGTGCATTAATTCAGAGAAAAAAATCATTTGAGAAAGGAAGGGAACAAGGATGAGAAAGAAAATTCGCTGGTGCCATGATTAGAGCGTCTGCTCCGAGTCTGGGAGATCGCAGGTTCAAACCCTGGCTGAGTCATACCAAAGACTTAAAAATAAAAAATTAAAAAAGTTTGTGCTGCTTCCTTGCTTTGACATTCAGCATTTAAAAGGATAAGAGCACAAACAATCCCCATATGTTAGCAACCATGGGGAGGAGTCAATTTCTCCAAAGGAAATGCCCCGCTGAGTGCGGTGCATAGAAAGGTAGCGCCATTGTGATATTGCTGGTACCCACAGTGTCCCCGGGTAGTCGCTGTGTTTGTCTCGTCTAACGGTCCTGTGTTGTCTCGTGTATTCGTCTGTATGTCCATGCGTGTGAGGTGTGTGGCAGCTCCACTACGAGCCTGAGATCCGACAAAATAACAAAAGGGGAAAGTAGGGGAGCCTGTAAGAGAAGCAAGACAGAAGGGGAAGGGAAGAGCTGAATATTTGAAGCAGGGGAGAGTTGTGGTGTGGGTGTTTTGGAGGGCAATGTAAAATTCCAACTTTTTTTTTTTTTGTCATTCTTCAGGGTGATGACTGCTATGCTTTATTTTGCAAACATTCTGAATAAATGATGAGTTTAACCGAGCCTTACCAAACTTTTTGCTTCAATAGGATGTAGGTGGTGCTGCTTTCTCAACACTTTAGTGGCCTTCCCAAGTTGCCGTAAAAGGGTAGTGATGAACCTCCTCCATTAACTGTTATAGTCCCAGTGCTGAAGGTTCACCTGCATTGATATTCAATACAGCAGCTTGCTGTGTTTGTCATGATCACCAATAAAGGTACAATGTGTCCAAGTGGAGACATTTTCATACTTTGAGAGGAACTTTGAGGTGGCTTTGTTCCCAGCCTCCTCTTTAATGGTATGGCTTATGGGGGATGGAAGAGACCAGAGGCACCTTGATGGTGAGTTAAGATTAATTTATAGATGGTGCAGAAAATGAGTGAGAGCTGGGTGGAAGTTGACTTGGATGTTTTCCATGGGAATTGTTCTTGATTATGCCTGGTGTTGGCTTAATGGTTTGGGTGGTGGGCTTGGGATCCTCGGATCCTGAGTTCAAATCCCAATCAGTTGTTAAATGAACACCAGGTGGGGTTGACTCTGCCTGCCATCCTTCTGAGGTCGGCAAAATGAGTACCAGCTTGCTGGTATCCTGTGTCGGAGTGGCGACATGTCCAGGATTGTATCCAATAGCCAAGGAGACTGCTTAGGCAGCACCAACGCTCTGTGTAGAGTATGGTCCTGATCGATGGATGGTTCATGATTATTTAACTATTCGAACTCGGTGAAATACATTGTGTGGTCAAGTATCATCAAAACTTGAGATGCCTTTTTACGTCGAGGCAAAATTGCTTGTATCCTTTGTCACCTTGCGGAAATATTTTTTGCTTTGCTTGCAGGATGTTGTAATTGCTGTCGCTGAAAGTGTTTCTCACAAAAATGGTTCAAGGTTTTGGACTTTCTCTTGGAGAATATAAAAAGTGCAGTGCTGAAATTTTGTGCAGTGATGTATTCTTTGCTGAGAAAGTTATTCAGGAAGTGACGTAAATATTGGTCAAAGCATTCTGCGTAATAACAAGATGGTGGCCAGCATAGCCACATATGAAAAAGGAAATGCAGGGACCTAACACAGGAGACAACCATTTTGCTTGTGGCCGCCTGCATTAGTACATCAACCAGGAGGAACCCGTGGAAATTTCACGTAATGCTAAAAGTGACTAAGTCCTCAACTTCCCACCCCTCCCCCTCCTCACAAACCCCAAGTCTTCAACTTCCACCTCACAACCCCAAGTCCTCAGTCTTTCCCTCTCATCCTTGAGGTGCCAATCCCCTCCCCACTCCAAACCTTCAAACCCCCTCCCCACCGGTCATGGTCGCCTGTCCAACTCACAATCCCGTGAGATACGCAGAAAAGGTACCGATCTAATTTCAGTTTAATCTATGTACTGTTTCTGCTGCCACTTCCTTTATACACGGAGAGCATTCCATGCATGAACTATTCTCCGGGTGAAAGATATCTGCATTACGACTATCCACACTCTCAGATTGTGACCCCTGGTCCAGTCACTCTGTGTTGGTGAAATACCTCTGCATTCCTTTTGTTTATACCATTCATATCTTAAACATATCCATCACATTCCCTCAGAGTTTCCTCCTTTCTAATGTATCAAGTCCCCTCTCCTTCAGCTGCTCCTCATAGCTTAGTCCAGCAAGCCTGGAATTAATCTAGTCTCTCTACGCTGAACCCACACTCAGGCAGCATTGCCCTTCCTCAGATGTGACAACCAAAATTGGACACAATTAGAGGTGGGGCCTCAGTATGTTCCTGTACTGTGCCAACATTACCTGCTTTTATTTATCATTTATCGCCCTGTAGGTACAACCTAAAACCCTATTGGCTTTTTATATTGGTGGCTGGCACTGTGCTGTCTCCTTTCCCCCATATCCTTCTCCCGTGTTGCCAATTACAAGATTGTCCCTTGCATTATGAGTCTTCATTATTCCTACCCATCCCCAGCATCGAATTTCCTAACTAGCCGAAACCACGTCACAGACGGATTCCTTTCATTCAACCACCCTCACCAGCTCACCCACACTCGAGGGACATGGACTGGACAGGGCGTGCTTGCCCCCGCCTACTCATCCCCCGCCCCTGCCCCATTCCCCCCCCACCTTCAATTTGCTTACCCCTGTCCAAAAATTTAATTACCCAGGCCCCGCCCCCGCCTCTTCACTCTCCGCACACCCACTGGTCTCTTGATTCCCCGCCCTACTTGCCCCTGGGCCCCCGCCCCCTGTCCACCCCCTCGCACTCAATCCCGCCTCATTCACCCCAGCCCCCGCCCACTCATCCCCCGCCCCATTTCTCCCCATCTCCCGCTTTCAATTTGCTTACCTTGCCCCCCGCCTCCACTCCTCGCCCCCGTCTCAACGAAAAGTGTTTATTCTGCTTCAGAGTTGAAAGTTGACTATTGCAACTATGTGTGATGCACTCTTACAGGTACGAAGTTTCTTTCAGTCCAGGTCACAGTACCGAGAAAAACGTGACGCGGCCGCTAGGAGCACAAAATTGGTCCTTCAGTATTAATATATAGATAGAAGATACAATGTTTCTTGTTACATTTTTAGGTCATCTCTTCGAGCATGACCTAATAATATGGGTGTTGATGTCCTTTGATCCGTCCGTCCGTCCGTTCACAATGAAGTTGAAGCGGGAGATCTGGTCATTAGTGATCCTGATAGAGGTCGATGAGACGTACACGATGGTATGACTTTCAAGGTCACCGAAGGTCAAGGTCAAGGTCACGAGGCCTTTGAAGTTGCGAAAATGACGATTTTCAAATTCTATCTCCTCCGCTATTTCTCAAGCGATCTTGAATTTGATTGCAGCATCTGAATGTATGGGACAATATCTAAATTTGCTCAGGCCGGATTTTCGATATTCGCTTTCATTTTCGTGTCACGTGACTTCAAAGTTTGCAAAAACTGCCCTACCTTCAGGAGGCTATATATTCTCTACTGGGCATGGTAAAAGTTAGTGAATGGTGTCATTGCATAGCAGCTGACCTTGTATATTTATACATTTTCCACCGAAGGTGCAAAAGTTTCAAAGCCCGAAATGTAAACGTCGGCATTTATTTTCAAAATATAATTTAGTGCGCGCGCACGCCAAAATGCCGAGTCATCTTTAACCAAACTGCGCAGTCAAGATGCGCAGTAGTCACTGCATCTGCCAGCCTGGTACTGGTTTAACGGTTAAGATGGTTGGCTGAAGATATGAGGATCCTGAGTTTGAGCCCCTGTCGTTCCATTACATAACATCAGGTGGGTTGATTCAGCCTGTCATCTTTCTGAGGTCGACAAAATGATTACCATCTTACTGGAAACGGGGAACACTCACTACATTTGCAGCATAGCTGTGCTCCCGGTAATGATGCAACCAGCAGCCTTCATGCAAAGTATTTTTGAAATTGCATCGGTGGATGCAATTAAATTAAATTAAATTTAATTGCATCCGCCTATTCATTATTCATGATGCTCCATGGTTCCACCAGTCAGGTAATCCCATCCTTTCTTTCTCTCAACCAATCAACGTTGAGGACATTACGTTCTAACTTTGTAAGTGAGAGTTTGCTGCTGCTTCTTCATCTGCTTGCGGTTTTATCCTGAGGAGTGCAAGTCCAAAAGCTTTGATGATGTCTATTTTATTGAAATGCATAATTAATTGCATTTGCCAATATTATGCCCAATCATCGAGATTTTCCTGAATCTGATCATCCTCCTCTCTGCTCTCAACTTTAGCTCCAAGATTTGCATCATCTGCACATCCAGAAAGCCCACTCTTTACCCCACTGTCTGAAATCAAAATCAATGATGTAAATTATAAATTCCAACGGTCCTTGCATTGATAACTCGGGTACTTCATCATTTCCAAACATCCAGCCAGACATCCTCCCACTCACAGCACTCTTTGCTTCCAATCACTAAGCCAGTTGTCAACATAGCCTGTGCATCATTAAGTTCCTTATAAATGAAAGAACAAAAAACAGCCTGCAAGTTATGAAACCACCTACACAATTTGGTGATGCATATCCTTCATGCTGTTGTGTGTTTAAGTGGTGCAGTGAGGTTAATTTTTTTTTTCCTTGAATTGGTGAGCGATCTTGAGCATCCAAACTGCTGTCATTCGAGTGAACGGGACATGTATTGACGCACTGTTTCTGGATAATAATCATCAGTAACCCCAGGCATACTCGCTGGAAGTCTGCAGCTCCAAGGAAGCTGGTCACTGACCGGATTCCCCCAGAGATCGAGTAAAGAAGAAAAGTTAAATAGTTGTCTGAGTCGTGCAAGTTGAGAGCAAGTTGTATTAAAGTGGCGACTGCAGTTCAAGGCGACAGCATGGGCAGAACGGGTCATGAGTTTGGTCGAGTTTGTGTTGATTTGTTTTCGAATTGTGTTGGATGGTAACCGAATTAAATCTAGATAATGTTCTTCTGGAGTTGCGTAAGAGTTGTTGTTCAGATGGATGGATCAAGGGGTGTGGTTTGTTGAGTATTTTATTGTTGTGCTTTGGTAATGGGATTGTGAATGCTTTTCCAGATGTGTTGAAAGGTGGAGGTGGCATATTTGGAAAAAAAAAAAAAAAACGTTGTGCTGTGTTAAGTTGCTGGTGAAATACTTTTGGGGCTGAGAGGGGGTGGTTGTTTGGACAAGTGGTGACATGGGTGTTCTCATGTTCAGGTGGCATCAATGCAGTGTGTGCCTCTGACCGATTCTGGAGAATCCTTGGATTAGTTGTATATTATATTGCTGGAAGTTTGGAAACAATAATTCATTTTTAACTTTAAATCTATGCAACAAGACGAAGAGACCGTTGAATACTGTGCATGTACAAGAGGCTGAGATTCCGGAGAATTGGTGCACCGATGTAATTGTACCGATATGGAAAAAAAAAAGGTGATGTACAAGATCTGGTGAGGTACTGAGGCAGCATGCTTCTAAGTCTTGTAATAGAGCTCCAACAGAGGATTCCGGATGGGAGGATATGGAAAAGTGCTGAGCAGAAGAAGAGCAGAAGACTAAGAACACTAGGCACAGAAAGAGAAGAGGGACTTCGGATGGGTTGTTTGCACCAAGTCAGTTGGAAGAGAAGAGGTTGTGGATGCAAGGGGGGGTGGCATTTGGATTTGTGGACTTTGAGAAGGTTTACGACATGGTCTTGAGAGAGATGATGGATGGGAGTGCCGAAAGCAGAAATTGGGACGATGGAAGGTACGTATGTGGGATTGAAGGGAAGAGTCTTGGTTGCATGTGGAATGTCACAGGAGTTCTGCATGAACATAGCTTTGAAGGAGGGAAGTGCACTCAGCCCACTAATGTTCATTATGGTGAGCAGAAAGGTCAGCATGAAAGACATCCTCAGAAAGATACTTGTGCAGACGATCTGGCAATAGTTGCGGACATCGAGCAGGAAGCGCTGGAGCAGTGGACTGCTGTGGTTGAAAAGCATGGACTAAAGATGAGCCTCAACATTACTGTAGATTCCACGTGCAGTTTCAGATGTGTGGAGGAGGGTGGAGGGAATGATGGCAGACAAAAAAAAAATCAATGAAATGGGAAGGGAAAGTTCTGGTGTCTTGTGCTACGGAAGCCTACCTTTTACGTTCTGGAGACGAGACGGTGGCACTGACCGAGAGAACAAGAGAGTTCATACAACATATTACCCCACGTAGTGTTGAAATGTAAAATTTAATTGAAATAAAATAATTATTTTAAAGTACATATATGTATATAAACACACACACACACACACACACACACACACACACACACACACACACACACACACACACACACACACACACACACACACACACACACACACACACACACACACACACACACACACACACACACACACACACACACACACATATACACACACATATACACATATACACACACACACACAACGACCAGTGAACCCGTTGGGTTCCCGTTGTGACAGCGGTTGCTAAAAAAAAAAAGTCATTAAAAAAAAAGATAGCTCCAGCGAACTATACCGCTGAGGTTGTTTACATTGATCAAATTCTCCCAAAGAGTACTTGACTGAATCGGGAATTGATTTTTTAATAATTTTTTTGTTGCCCGATTTGAACGAAATTTGATACTGCACACCGCAGGAGAATGGTGAGGAAGGTGGGCAAAATTTTTTTGCATTATCTTGTACCGTTTTGGCTGTATTTCGGGAACATACATACATACATACATAATGACAGTAATATATGGAATATATATAACGTTCAGAAGTTTAGCGCCATTGAAGCAGTCTTATACACCACGTTATTTAACATGTCCAAATACTGCAAAACTGGAGGTTTTTGGAAGTGGTAGCAAGGCAATTTGTGTTCTCGTGGTCAAGTATATAATTCAATTTAAATTTATTGAAGATTGTGAAGGTCGTATTAAAAAAAAACAATTATTCCGGAAGTTTACCACCATTGACACAGTGCTTATTACACCACCCTATCGAACACGTTGTACAAGTTATTCATGCCTCGTGTTTGTGTCCTTTCCTCTTGAAAACAGTACAAGTTTCCTGTTTGGAATTATTTTCAATTTTGTCTGACGACCAGAAAGGCAGACAGATGAAAACAATTATCTCACTCCTCTCTGCGAATGTGCGATTGAGATAAATTCAGAGCCAAAGTAATATTAAACTCCCAGGTTCGTTTTCCGATTCACGTTCAAAATATATCATTCATTTGGAATCAAGTTGTTCCTCGATCATAAACTGATGTATATAGATGGACAGACAAACTGAACCAACTGCCTAACACTCCTTATCGCTTTGTGCTTGTGGGGTAAAAACATTTTTTTTCACACCCTGGTGATGGCCCTGAGCCTGCCATGCTTTTTCTCGTCCCCAATCCTTCCCCATCTCCGCTCGTGAAATCGTCATTCGCTTGATGGATTTATTTAATGTGGCGTTGTAGTTTATGTATGCCGAGCTGAATGGCCACCTCCTGCATCAAATTTCCTTGTCGTTGAGGAACCACGGTGATGGGTTTTACTTCGCTAATCAAACCCAAACCAGAGAGCTCAAAGTTGAATACGCTACGTCGAAGCTCTCCTGCCAGCCTATTGTGGTGATTTGCAATTTCGTATTGTCCCAAACGTTTTACGAAGATTGATTTAGCTTTGTGTTTTGCCTGTGTGAGGCTTATAGCTGACAATGTATTTCTAAGAACAAGATTAATTTGCAACTGAAGAAAAAGGAGGCAAAAAATGACTTGTGTAAAATCACTCCTGCCACGACACATATGATGGCAGTATCCAACCAGTTAATGTACGAGTAAATGAAGTTGAATTTTCTCGACAAGAAAAGGAACGAGGATAAGAAGGAATTTTTTTGCTGTTTAACAACAGCATTGCACTTTCAGTCGAGAAAATGAGTCTGGGGTAAAGCAGGTTGGCCTGGTAGGTTGGCCTCTAAGCATGGGTTTGAATCTCGGCCCAACTATAAACTGTCATCCTGGTGTTTCACAGGCAAAGCGGTTTGTCACTGTGTATGCTGTCCCCTTGGATGGATGTTAAACTGGACGTCCCGACTGCCGACAATAGTTGGTGGACGTTAAAGATCCTATGGTGTCCTTCGTGAAGAGTAGGCGAGCTATCGCTGGCACCATGAACAAATTCCAAATTCCTGCCCTGACTTCCTGTGTCAGAGTGGTGACATGTCCATGGTTTTAACCAGAGCCAAAGAAACTGCATCAGCAGAACTGACACTGTATAGAACATGGGACCTGTGATGATGATGATGATGATGATGATGATGATGATGATGATGATGATGATTATGATCAGGATAAAGCAGGTTGATCAGTAAACTTTGTCATGGCTAATGTGTCTGGACAATTTGAACAATAGATTTTATCAACCTTGACATTATTGAGGGGTAAAGTGGGAATCAAAGTCAACCAATGTTTGGGACATTAGCCCTTTTGTATACGGCATCGAGGCTCGTGGAGGAACTCGCACACAGAACAGATCTGGCACTAAAGGGGAGTGGGTGTTAGACCAGAAAAAAAGGCTGTAAAAGACAGTCCACCAATCTGTCTGTGATGTGAAAGTGATAGGCCCAACAACTTGGCTTCATCATGGGGGATGATTTTGAAGCTGAGCAAGGTGAGAGGCAGGGGTGCCAGCCTAGATCGGAGAGTAGTACTCTATCAAGCGGTGGATGTAGCCTACCGGTCTGAAGGATGAGGGATGTTGTGGCAGAGAGTGAAGTCATCAAATGGATAAAGAAGATTTTCCCAAGTCAGAGAGATCGTTGATGAAGATTAGGATGAGGAAGGGGGCTGAGAACACTTTTTTGGGGCACTCCAGCCTTAACAGGGAGAGAAGATTAAAGGATTCCAGTGAGTGCCACACATTGGCTCCATGAGTAGAGGAAGTGAATTTAAGCAATGTGTGGAGTAGGCCTTGGGTGCCATCGGCAGAGAGTTTGAGGAGCAAGGCAGGATGTCAAACTATCGAATGTTCGAGATATGTCCAGAGAGAAGGCCCTGATCTCATATCTGTCGTTGAGAGCTTCCACCCATTGTTGGGTGAGTAGAAGCAGCATCTCCAGGGTGGAGCAAATTCGTCTAATCCAAACTGATGGTCAAGAAGGCCATTGGAGAATAGGAAGGATTTGACATGATGATTAGAAGTAAGCTGATATATTTGTAGTTAAGGGGATCTGTTTTTGCACCTTTTTATGTAATGCTGTGATGTTGATGGATTTCCAAACAGATGGAAGATGACCTATGGCAATTGACAGGGTGAAAAGAGCTGAGAGAAGAAGTGCAAGAGCAGCAGAGCAGGTTTTTAGTACACGTGAGCTGATGCCATCCGGTGCAGTTTCAGAATCAGTCGAGACTTGCCGGAAAGTCACCACCTTCTCACGTGCAAAAGACAGTGTCCAGGACCATTTTGGTATGACAGTGAAGAATGGGTACCGAGAGCGAGTGGTTGGGGACATAAGATTTTGAAGCAAACACAGAATTGAAACGTTCAACTTTCTCACGAACAGAGTCAGCTGTGTGCCATTAGAAGTGCTGGAAGAGAATGAAGAGGAGCATGCACCAGAGATGGACTTGACAAGGCGCCACCAGGTTTTAGACGGGGTCGACATGTTTGAAAGTTCAATCTTGACATTGGACAGATGTTTTATTTTCTGGCTTTCCCGAGAGCAGACATGCTCATGTTGCTTTGTGGAATTATCTGAGGTTACCTTCGGTCGGGTTTGCTTTCCAGGAAGGAAGGCAAGTTGTTTTAAAGCAATTGCCTCACCGCAGGATTCAGTGTACCATGGGCAGGAAGATGGGTATGATGGTTTTTTTGTCAAAGCAAGACCTTTCTTCATTAGTCCTTTTTCCAATTCTGAAGATTATCCTTGATATAATTCACGGACCTGTGTTTGCGTGTTTGTTTGTCGTGCTGCTCCTCCGACAAATTCTGGGCCAATTGCATAGAGACTTTCTGCATAGGATCAGCATTTCCCCAATTATTGCATCGGGGTGCTTTTATCTTTACCGGTGGACATGGGGGAGGGCGACGCCTCCAGGTGGGGGAGGCTATTACAAGTGACCACCCTTTACAGTGTTGGGTTCCTGTCCCCACATTTTCCAGTGCAGTGAGGTTTTGAATTGTAAGCAGTCAGTATGTTTTTGCTTCATGCACGTGACCTGGGTTATTTGGGGTTTTTTTGTGTATATACCGAGCTGTCAGTTGTCTATACACCGCCAAAATAAAGGTATTCATCAGAAGAATGTGTTGCATGCTTGGAAGAAGATCGCCCGCATGGCGGGTATTCTTGCTGGTCTGACACTGTATAATGTGAAACAAAGCTTTGAGCTCTGGCTTCTTTGGGGCCATTCAAGAATTATGTAATGCATGGGGCTTGGGGTTGGGGGTGTGTATGTCCAAGCATTATGGAGTGCTATTGAGGTGGGGGGAGGGGAGTTGAGGGTGTTTCCAGTGCCTTTACTTAACGCTAAATCAATCGATGACAACTTTGTTCCAGGCACCCTTTATTTTAAGATGTAAGTATTTAATGATATATGCATTCAATGTATGAATGATAAAAGCAAATCACTCTATTTAAATGTCATCCTTGTTTTTCCATCAATGCTTTTTCCACAGACGCTTAATCTCATTTGCAAATTAAAGCAATTTAATATAGTATTTCGAAACAATCACATGACTGAGCGATTAGTCCAATGATGTCATTACAAGGATTCCAACTGCTGCCTGGTCTTATTGATGCTGTACCAATTTTACTTTTTCAAACATAGTTTGTAGTAACTCAACAAACAATGGGATAAATAGCATCCAGGGATTAAGGTATGAAAAGGGTGGAGTATGGGAGGGGTGTCTTCATCGAGCATTCCGGAATATTTTCGGAAGAGTCTGTTGAAGCATTACATAGTGTTGCAGGTGGGTGGGCATGGGGGGTATGGGGAGAGTGTCACATTTCCACAAAAAATGCGTTACATAATTTTTGAATAGCCCCTTTTTCTGACAAAGGACCAATGCCTGAAATGTCAGCTTTACTCTGCTTCCCATGGTGGTGAGAAAGCCTTTGTCAACCTTACACGACAATGATCTTCATTATCATTGATGGGCCATGCTGTTCACCAGAGAATGATTGCCGCCGAAGCAGTCTCTTGGCAAGGGTTATGCTTGGTGGTTTGCAGTTGTCTTCCCAGCAGTCTGGGCATGAATTTGCAATTTGTTCAGGGTGCTGGCGATAACTCGCCTACTCTTCACAAAAGACATTTCGGGATATTTCACATCCACTAATGACTAGTGCTTCAAGATGGCTCATCCGACTTAACGTCCATCCGAGAGACGGCAGACACATTGATGAATCGCCCTGCATGCAAAACATCATGGTGGCAATTTAAAGCTGGGTGGAGATTTGAACCCAGGCTCGAGAGCTCCAGAGGTGTGTGCATGCATGCGTGCGTGCGTGCGTGTGTGTGTGTGTACCTTTTGGCAATCCTGCCAGTCCTTCGAAGCCGATGATTTTGAGTTTTGTAAAATGTTAAATTAGAGTTATTTGGAGTTCTTCTTTGAGAGTATTTCCTTTGAAGGCCACCATATGGTGTTGACCGACTACCAAGGTGAGAAACAGTTTTTAACAGGAAATTTCACACGAATACTTACCAACTCCTTTTTTCTCACCCAAAGCTTCACAAGCACACTCTAAACTTGTAGTTCGTCATAAGTACTTAGGAATTTGACTTTTGCTTCTGCTTTGTTGCAACTCATCTGAGAACCCTTAAGCAGCATGCTATTCTCATTACCTTAATGATGTTTGAGATTTCTTTCCTTGAATCCTGCAGCTCGACTTTTTTCCTTTTTTTATTGTTATTATTATTATTATTATTATTATTATTTTTTTTTTTGATTTAACTAAATAACCTCAATTTCGAACTTTCCTGTTAAAAATTAACGGATTGAATATTGCTTGAACAAACATTTCAGGACTGCAGTGAAGTTTGCTCGCTGTGCAGTTTGCTGCTGAACGAGGCACATCAACATCAATCAATTCCAGTTGCCAAAGGGACGTCTTCTCCCTGTTAATTGAATTGTGGACATGCTCCACTGTCTTATGAGCAGCAATAACATCACTGTCAGGAAAATGCTGTGGGCTTATCACCTCTGCTACCGAAGGTGAAGGAGGTTATGTTTTCATCCCTTTATGTCTGTTTGTTTGTTTTTGTTTGTGTGCAGGATATCTCAAAAAGTTGTGGACAGATCTGGCTCCGGATGAAATTTTGTGGACAGGTTGGGTGTGTGACAAAGACAAACTGATTAGATTTTGGTGAAGATCTGGAATCTGGATCTGATTATTAGAATTTTTGGAGTGATTCTTAACCATTGAGAGATGGGTCTAAACCAATAGATAGCACGATATCTCAAAAAGTTTTGGACATATTCGGATGACACTTGGTGGACACGTTGGGTGTGTGACAAGGACAAACTGGTTCGATTTTGGTGAAGATCCAAATCCGAATCTGCATATGAGAATTATTTGATTTTTGAAGTGATTCTTCACCATTGAGAGATTGGGCTAAAAACGATATTTAGCATGATATTTCAAACATGTATTGGGCCTGATATGTTCTCGTGGATCAGGCATTTTGTGGCGGAGGTATTCGCTCTACCGAGTGTCCTTCTAGTTATCTTTGTAAAGGTCCATTTGCAGTAGCTGTATAATTAATATTTTTGTTTGTTGACCTTTCTTCTTTTCTTTGTTATTTTCTTTCTGTGTCTTATTGTTTATTAATCTATTCTTTCCATTTCTGCTTCTTTTCATCAATTTTTTTTTATTATTTTTAATTTTTTTACATTTTTGCCAGTGAAGATTATTTTTTGTGGCTTTAGCACCCTTGTTCATGTTGTACTTTAAGTTTAAGTTGTGGTTCATCATGCACACTTGTGGAAATGCATGTGAACATTCCACTCTGATTGGGGTCAAAGTGATAGGCATGTCACTGACAGCAGTGCGGTGCCGAACTATATTCTACAGGTCTGTGTGTGTTGTCCCTCAATGTTTCTATTTTGCTCGGCCCATTTCCTGTCACTGCTGAGCATCTTTTGGATGCTGCCAGATCATAGGCATCTCATACTATCACGAATAAGTCTCGTACTGTAATATTGAATCCAACAATGCTCTTAATTATCTGATAGATGAAAGGTAGCTACACCAAAAAGTGGTTTCACTCGAGATTCCAACCTTGATTTGGAAGTTACTTATTTGGAAACTTAAACTTGAGTTGCATAAAAAGTAGTCTTGGTCATCAGCATTACCCAATAATACTTCCCCGATACAACTACTCCTCCTCCTACTACGACTACCACTTCTTTAACAGCCACAATTATTCTCATCTTCTTGTGGCATCCGCTTGGTAACATTCTTGGCCACAGTTCTCAGCAGGAATTTTAAATTTGTTCAAGGTGCCGGCAACAACTCGCCCGCCCTGCTCTTCGCTCATGACATTGTGGGATATTTAAAGTCCACCAATGAGCAGTGCTGGCAGATAGGTCCTTCAGCTTGATATCCTTCCCTGTGGACAACATATACACACATTGATGGATCACCCTGCATGTGGAAGTTGTTTCTGTTGGTTATGCTGGAGAACTCACACTGCCAATACAAGGCGCCGTCGTCTTTGAATGCGGTGCTACCCTTAACCTGAAATTGAGAGGCATATTAAAATGGTCGTTGCAAAACCACTGATGATGCAAAGTTTAAGTCTCTCTTCCTCTTATGTGGCGACTTCAATTGTCATCACGCCAGTTGGCTAGGTGTGGGTACCTCTCTCACCTGCCATGGGACATCAGCAAAAGCTTTCTGTGACTCATTGGGACTGACTCAATCGGTCAACTTCCCGACCCGGATCTCAACCAATGGTACTCCATCTCTTCTGGATCTGATTTTGACAAATTTCCCTGACAATATCTGCTGCTCTTCCTTCGCTCCAATTGGTTCTTCTGACCACGTCCTTATTAAAGTGGACATCTCTCTGGCTGTTATCAGAGAACCACCTCACCGCCGTCGAGTCTGGCATTTCACTCAAGCCGACTGGCAGGGTCTCCGAGCAGCCATCAAACTTACAGACTGGTCTCCTATCACTACTTTCTCAAACATCAACTCATCCTGGGAATTCTTTCAAAGAAACTTGCTCTCCCTCATGCACAGATTTATCCCCTCTCGTGTTCAGTTGTCTTACCCTTCCTCCCGCCCTTGGTTTACTGAAGCTTGTGGCGAGGCAGTTGTCCTGAAACAACTTGCCTTTGCCTCATGGAAAGCAAACCCAACTGAGAGCAATCTCAGTTCTTTCCACAAAGCTCGGAACAAGTGTGTATCTACCCTCAGGAGAGCCAGAAAACAACATCTTTCTCATCTCAAGTCTGAACTCTCAAACCTCTCTCCCTCCTCAAAATCCTGGTGGCGTTTAATCAAATCTGTTTCTGGTGTATGTTCCCCCTCCATCCCCTCCCTTACCTCAAATGGCCGCACTGCTGATTCCACACGTGATAAAGCTGAATGTCTAAACTCGGTGTTTGCAGCTAAATCTTGTGTCCCAAACCCATCACTATCTCTACCCACTTTACCCAGTCGCACCCAACTGTCCCTGGACTCTGTATCCTTTTCTCCTGACAAGGTGGAGAGCTTGCTTTCAAACCTCGAGTCAGATTCTGCAACCGGTCCAGACGGCATCAGCCCACGTGTCCTCAAAGCCTGCTCTTCTGCTCTTGCTCACCCTCTCTCTGTTCTATTCACCCTCTCATTTTCCCAAGGTCATCTGCCATCTGCTTGGAAATCTGCTAACATCACTGCCCTGCATAAAAAAGGTGCAAAAACAGATCCCTGTAACTATAGACCAATCAGCCTTCTCCCAATCATCAGCAAGGTTATGGAATCCATCATCGCTTCAGACATGAAATCCTTCCTCTTCTCCAATGGCTTGATTTCCAATCATCAATTTGGTTTCAGACCAGGTCACTCTACCCTAGATATGCTGCTACTGCTCTCCCATCAATGGATGGAGGTCCTCAATGCCAGACAGGAACCCGGAGCCGTATCCCTGGACATATCACGTGCTTTTGACACAGTCTGGCACCCTGCCCTACTCACCAAACTCTCTGCCCATGGTATTCAAGGCCATCTCCACTCATGGCTCGCAGACTTCCTCTCCTGTCGCAGTCAACGTGTGGCCCTAAATGGAGTTCTTTCATCCCCTCTTCCTGTGCAGGCTGGAGTTCCTCAAGGTAGCGTTCTGGGCCCTGTTCTTTTCTGGTTTTCATCAATGATCTCTCGGACTCTCTGGAAAATCCTCTATTTCTCTTTGCCGATGACTCAACCCTCTGCCGTACCATCTGTCATCCCTCAGACCGGCAAGCAGCAGCTTCTTCGCTCACTGCAGATCTGGATAAAATCACAAACTGGTCCAACACGTGGAACATGTCTTTCAATCCAGACAAATCTCACACTCTCACTATGTCTCTTGAAAGGACCGTTTACAAAACCCCCATCCACTTTCTCAACAATCCTCTGGAAGAAGTCTTTTCTTTCAAGCTTCTGGGTCTCACTATCTGCCATGACCTTTCCTGGGAAAGTCACATTTCCAACCTTGCCTCAAAAAGCCAGTCGCCGAGAATGGGAATCCTCCGTCGTGCAAAGTCCTTCCTCGGCCCTCTTGAGCTCCTGACCACTTACAAAGCTTTTGTCCGTAGCCTGATGGAGTACTGCTCTCCCCTCTGGGCTGGTGCTCCTGCCTCCCACCTTTCTCGACTTCACGCTGTCGAAACCAGGGCTTTTAAGATCATTGGCATCTCCCGCAATGAAGCTGAGTCTTTGGGCCTCTCACTCCAATCACCGCAGGTTGGTCGGTGGTCTTTCTGTCTTCTACCGACTCCTCTCCAGCCTTGCCCCCCTGCTCTCTCTGCGATTTGTCCCAACCACATTTCCACAGGGCGCTCAAGGTCCGCCAACAACCCCCTTCTGGTAAAACTACCAAAATCACGAATCACTGCTCATCTTCACTCTTTCATTCCTCTTTTTCCCGCCTTTGGAATAAACTTCCTCACTCTATTCTTTCCCATTCTTCCCTTCAGGCTTTCAAAACAGCTGTTCACCACCACCTCTTATCTTCCCCCATCCAAATCCTCGATCTTTTCTACCCCGATAATCCACCCAAGCCCACTTCCTTCAATTCTCCTGCTTTCCTTCCTGAAAGTCCCTTTAATGTCCATCTTCCCCTCGCCATGTTCCCGTCCCATCCCCATCCCTCTCCTTCCACAGTTCACCTGTGTCCTGTTCCCCAATGTTTTGCCCCTTCCCCTCCCGCCCCTCTTGTCTCATGCCTCCTTGCTGTGAGTTGTGTGTTAGCTCTCATACGAGCCTCGACCAAGGTATACAAAAAAAAAAAAAAAAAAAAAAAAAAGTACACAGTTTTTTTTTTTTTTAAGTGTTGAAGGTTATTATTAAAGTTTGTTTTGATACTTTGCTGGTTTTGCTTGCATTGAATCGAGGAGTAATTCTAATTTGTAACTTGCACTCATTTGCAGTTTTGTGTTGGAAACTTTTTTTCTTTTCCCCTCCTCGTGTTTGCTCATTGACTTTTAGCCAGTGTTTCGATACCTGATGTAAAATTATGTTCCTATAAACATTGTGTGAGATTTAAATAAAATGCATGATCTCTTTACTCGCAGTTTGGTTGGATCACTGATGGGTTCTTTTTTTTTTCTGTGGCCTTTACTTCTTCACTGTACATTTTACAATGATGCTTTTTATTATTATTATTTTTTTAGAAACCAGCCAGGTTTATCGATGCTTTGCTTTTGAACATGGCGATCAAAACATCCACCATTCTTTAGATTTTGTGCTGTCGTGGCTGAGAACGATTTATTTATTTATTTGTTTTTTGTGCGAGCTATTTGTGATCGTGAAATCGACAAATTTAATCGCTAATCTACCGGGCCTCGCCTTGACCTTGCTGTCTGCTGCATCAGGAAGCTCCAGCATGCCGTTTAATTGATGTAGGAAGTATTTATTTATTTAGTTTATCGATGTTCCGTGTGTGGATTGTGGAAATTTTTAAAAATTATATTTTCTGTATTTTTGAGATGTTGTGCTCGATTTGTGTTGATGTTTTGCTTCTGATGGAGAGATTTATTTCTCCAGCTCTGGCCTTGCTGCTACATGTTCAGCGGAGGAACCTATAAATGGATATCTTATTTGTTGCAAAGTTCTAAATCCCATTCTCCTGATTATTTTTAGAGATTTAACTTTAACAAGCACAAACAGAGAGGATTATTATTCTTTCTTGTACGGTATTTTTCCTCGATATCATTGTTCTCGGCTTTATATCAGCAAGAATATCTCCCGTTTCATAATTTGCATTTCGTACATGTACTGGTAATTATTTTTGAAGTTATGTCGGGCTTTGCTTTGAACATTTTGTGGCTCGTTTGCAGAATTGCCAAACTTCAGTTTTGAATGTAACGATGAAATTCATCAAAATTCTTTCCTGTGCTGAATTGTTTTCTGAAGACATTTTCTTTCCTCGATGTGAAGCTGTGATTATTATTATTCTTATTATTTTTTTTTTCTTTTCTATAAACATATTAAATGTGATTGTTGCTGTTGATGTTGACATCCCTGAGAATTTTATTTAGTTTATTTTTTTGCATTTAAAGGCAATTACAGTTAGAACGAAGAACTACTCTTGCTCGTGAAGTCGTCGATCTGCATTGGTGGATAAGTAGAACAATGGATGGAATAGACAAAATGTTTATCGAAGGATGCAAACCACCATGGGAAGCAAGGAGAGGCGCACGTTTGTGGCATTAACCTTCCATCATGCAGAATGGAGGGTTAACGTCAAATGTCAGCTTCTGTCTATTTGCGACATATGCTCAAGGGGAAGGTTGGGTGGGTGGTGGTTGAAATTAAATTGAGAAATGGAAGAGAAAGGAGGCTATAGGAGTGGGTGAAGATGGTTGGAAAGGTGGTGGTGAGGGAAGGGAAGGGGTATGTGTGGATTTTGAGTGGGTTCAAAACCCACACTACAGTTCTGTTCTTGCATATGGCAGCTTGGCTGCTGAGGTAGCTATCATTTCTTGGAAGCGTGGCTGTGCCGCTGATGCTGTGCCCCTCTTCCAGTACACTGGTACCCATTTCAACCACCTCGGAAGGATGACAGGCTGAGTCGACCCCACCTGGTGTTAATTCAGCAGTCAACGGGGCTCAAACTCAGGACCCTAAGATCCCAAGCCAGCCACCCTCACCACCAAGCCAACACCAGGCTTCGCACTGCAGTGTTAATTGGTAATTGTGTAATTTCTCCAAAAATTAGTAAAACTAAAAATCCAGGCTCACTGTTTGTATCCATTCATTTGCTCCTTTCTTCTCTCATTTGTGGAACCAACTTCCTCAGTCTGTTTAATCTCATCCTTCCCTCCAGAGTTTCAAAATGTCTATTCACCTCTTCAGGTCATCATCCTCCATCCATACTCATTAACCCTCCCCAAGCACATCCCTTCCTTTCCAGGTCATTGTGTCCACACTCCAACCCCCCACCTCCCTCCAAACACTTTTCCATTCTTATTCCATTGTTGGTCATCACCAGCTCTGCCTTCCTTTTCTCTCAGCCCTCTCATGCTGAGTTTGAGCTTGCATCCAGTTCGTTCACCTATTGTGTCTTCCCCTCGTCCATTCTGTCTCCAAGTGTCCTGTTGTGTCCATCTACCCTGCTGTTGGTGGGTTTCCCCACTTTGCACTGTGACCGAGCTGTTCGGTTTTGTTATTTACATTCAGTTCTGGTCTGTGTTCTAAATCTTCCACAAGCCTCAAAGTTATTAACAACAACAAAAAAAAAAGTTCTTGTAATTCATGGAAAAGTACACTCATTATGTCCTTGTGTTTTATGTCCCATGTGTGCAAGCTCCTCCATGAGGCACACTCCTCCGGAGGGTGGTCAATTTCCATTCCATTTACAAACATGATACATCATGTTTAACACATGGCTGCCTTCACCATTAAATTGGCACAAGGAGCTGTTTTTTCAGTAATTGTATTATATCATGTTCAACATTTTAAATTTGCTAAAACTAGCTTAACACTTTTTTTTTTTGACATTTCAAATATAAAACTAGAAAGAGCAAAGATAACAGACCCTCACCAGGACTTTTGTGTTGTTTTATTGACGTATTCGCATTCTAATTGTACCATACATACTTTATAGAGGTATGTTGATAAAATATAACGTGTAAAAATTGTGCTCCATATTGGCACATTATGCGTGGACAAACAAACGGACCCAAAAGTAATACCCTCTCCTCTCGCGAGGGTGGGGGGAAATTATATATTAGTTCGTGGGCACCAGCAGTACTATTTTCGTTGTCTGTGTGTCTGTCTCTCTGTCTGTCTGTTTGTGACACTCTCCAGAGCATAGCGACGTGACTTTTGATGCGATCTTGATGAAACTTGGACACAAGCTAGATATAATGGTCTCGTTGTGTCTTTTTGTATGAGGGGCATCCCACGCCCCTTGTGAGCAGAGCCACGCCCACTTGAACGTTTTATTTATTTATTTTTTTCTCGATTTTTTTTCTCGCAATTTCATTTCCTAGAAGCTGTGCGTAATGTCCATAAATACAACATATAAAAAATCCGATTTGATTTGGTCAATTTTGATGGAAGAGATAGGTTTTTATGGTAGGGCTTCCTCAAAATCTTCCACGAACTCAATTGTACCCATCGTGGCATTGTTCAATAATGCCCACGAACCATCGTCTCCTCCCGGCTAGTATTAAATATGTTTGTTTGTCTGTTTGTTTGTGTGCAAGATATCTTAAGAAGTTGTGTACGGATCCGGATGAAATTTTGTGGACAGGTTGGGCGTGTGACAAAGATGAACTCATTAGATTTTGGTGAAGATCCGGATCCGGATCCAACGACGAGAATTTTAAAGTGATTCTTCATCATTGAGAGTTCAGGCCAAACAAATATAAAGCACGATATCTCAAGAAGTTGTGAAACTAGCAAAATCAAGAATCACTGCTCACCTTCACTCTTTCATTCCTCTTTTTCCCCACCTTTGGAACAAACTGCCACACTCTTCAATCCCACTCTTCCTTCTAGGTCTTCAAAGCAGCTGTTCACCACCATCGCTTATCTTCCCCCATCCAAAACCAAGATCTTTTCTACCCCCGCCAATCCGCCCCAAACCCACCTCCTTCAAATTCCTTGCTTTCCTTCCTGAAAAGTCCCTGGAGTGTCCATCTTGCTTACCCTGTGTACCCCACCCCATCCCTCTCCCTTCCACAGATCTCATAATGTCTCTATTCCACACTTTTTTCCTTTCCTCTCCCACCCCTCTTGTCTCCTGCTCCCCTTGTTGTACGTTCTGTGTGCTAGCTCTCATATTAGCGTCGACTGTATTCAAAAAAGAAAAAGTACGTGTATATATATATATATATATATTTGTTAGACCCTTAAATCTTTTGAAGACCCTCAATACCCCAAAGACGCTTTAGACCCTCAAGACCCTTTCGAGCCGGAATACCTCGAATACCCTTAAGACCCAAAAAGACCTCAAATACCCTTAATACCCATAAGACCCTTTAATACCTCAAAGAACATTAAGATCCCAAAGGCCCTGAAGACCCTTAAATAAGTCCAAGTGGCATCACCTCAATAAGATTCATCAGATGTCTGTCTGTCTGTCTTTGTGTTTTTGCAAAGACCGCAAGGCTGACAACCACCAAATTTGGCACACAGACAAAGTCCGACGCGGTGGTTGTCCTCACTGTATTTTCATCCACAACCTCAGCCTTTAAATTCCCTGAAGAACCATAAGACCTTTTTAATTTTATTTTTTATACATGCTTGAGAGATTAGAATACATGCTTGAGAGAAGACTTTTCTCATGCTTGGGAGATAAACCCCGAAGACCCTTCAGATCACTGAATTCCCCAAACACAACATTGGCATAGCAGCACTCTCCGAGGTTCAGAGAACAGATAGTTGTGAGATAATAGCAGGTGGTTGCACCTACTATTGGTCTGGTCACTGATGGTTACCCTGCCAAAGGAGTTGCTGTAGCTGTGCCCATTAAGCTGATTCCAATGGTAATTGAGGTAACACCGGTCAACGAGCGTATGATGAGACAAAGGATTCGTCACTCCTTGGATGTCGTTTCTCTGGTCTCTGTATATGCTCTGACTGAGGTGAGTGATCTCACCGTGAAGGAAGCATTCTATGCCACGCACGATTCTGTGGTTTATCAGTTGCCCAGGTGAGACACTCTTCTAGTATTGGGGCATTTCAATGCATCGTCTGGAACTGATAGGGATGGTTATGAGACGTGTTGGTCTCCATGGGTCTGGAACTGTGACCGGAATAGCACTAAGTTCCTTGACTTTGCAAGAAGTAATGGACTAAGCGTGGCTGGTTCATGGTTTCAGCATCCACAGGCTCATCACTGGACTTGGAATTTTAACACTGGTGGTGTGGCAAAGGAGATTGACCATGTGCTCGTTGATCGTCACTGGAGGATGATCCAGAACTGCAGGGTCTACCGGAGTGCTCAGTTCCTCAATACCGACCACAGGCTTGTGGAAGCAACTCCGAAGTTACGGCTTAAATCCAGGAGAATGGTACCATTCCAGCCTCAGCTGGATGTTGGCAAGCTCAAGGAAGAGAGGGCAGCTGAGGAGTTTGCGAACAGGCTGAGTGAAGATTTGGGGGGTCTGGGTGCTTTGGGGAATCCTGAAGAGTTGTGGAGTGCATTCAAGACACCATCCTTGATGTTGCCGGTGGATGTCTTGGAACTCACCGTTGGGCGAATAAGAATTTTGTCTCTCAAAGGACACTGGATACCATTGACCAGAGTCGCAAGGCCAGGCTTAATGACAGAGCTGAGCTGTTCAGGGAGTTGAGGCATAAAACTGTACGTGCGCTGATGGCGGACAAAGAGGCCGATGTGCAAGGAATCTGTGAGGGGGTAGAGCATCACCTGTGGTCAAGTGATTCTCGTCCTGCTGACAGGGGAATTCGTGCATTGCGTTCCTCCAAGCCCATCCCTTGGTGTACTGCAGTTAGAGCAGAGGGTGGTGGGCTCTTGACAGAGGAGTCCGAAGTGAAGGCCCGCTGTGCTGGTGACTTCGAGCAGTTGTACCAGGCTGATCCACCAGCTGTTGAGTTGGTTGTCAGGGGTGTTGCTATCCCTATTGCTGACACTCCAATCAACCGTGGTCCACCTTCATTTGTGGAAACACAGGCTGTGGTGAACCAGTTGAAATGAGATAAAGCTCCTGGGATATGTCATCCATGCTGAACTTCTCAAAGCTGGTGGAAATGTTGTACTCATGTTGTTGCATGCAGTTCTGTGCTCTGCCTGGAACACAGGCATCATCCCAACTGACTGGAAGAGGGGCCTTGTTGTGTCCCTCTGGAAAGGGAAGGGTGATCGCCAGGACTGCAACAACTATTGAGGGGTGATGCTGCTCTCAGTGCCAGGCAAGGTCTTTGCTCGGATTATTCTTGATAGGGTTCGCCACTATCTGCTTGAGCACCAGCATCCAGAGCAGTCAGGCTTTACACCAAAGAGGTCAACGATTGACCGTATCCTTGCTCTTCGGGTCCTCACCGAACGCAGGTGAGTTTTGGCAGGAGCTGCTTTCAGCCTATGTTGATCTCTGCAAAGCGTTCGATTCAGTGAATCGGGATGTCCTCTGGAGGATTCTTGGTCTTCGTTGGGTGTCAACAAAACTGATCAATCTGATTTCTGAATTGTACTCTGGTGCTGAGATTGCTGTGAGATGTGGTGACACCATCTCTGACTTATTTCCAGTTGCTACTGGAGTTTGTCAGGGGTGTGTACTGGTCCCCACACTTTTCAGCACTTCTTTGGACTGGATTCTCGGAGGATGTCAGAGAAATCAAGCTGCGGTGCATCGTTTGGGAATGTCAAGTTCTCTGGCCTTGATTTCGCAGATGATGCAGTCATCTTTGCGGAGACTCTGGAGATCCTTTTGGGGGTCCTCGAGGTGCTGAATGAGCAGTTGGAGCCACTGGGTTACGGGTTTCCTGGGTCAAAACTATGATCCAGGCTTTCAATGACGTCTTGGATGCTGCTCTCTTGTCCGTATCTGTTTGTGGTGAGGATGTTGAGGTCACGGAGAGATTCACTTACCTTGGCAGTGATATTCATATCTCTGCTGCCTGTGAGCTAGAGGTCAATAGATGTCTGGGTTGGGCCTGGGGAGTAATGGATTCACTGGATCATGGGGTATGGCACTGTCGGTACCTGTGCATGAGGACAAAAGTCTGAGTCTTCGGGTCCTTGGTGCTTCCAGTCTTGCTCTATGGATGTGAGACTTGGATTCTGACCAGGGATCCGAGACAGAGACTTCATTATTTTGGTACCAGGTCTCTTCGGAGAATCCTTGGCTATCGCTGGTCGGACTTTATGTGGTCGGACAAATTATTTCTGTCTACAAAGAATGGGATTGGTTGACCTGATGAATGTGGCCTCCATTGCTCGAAGGTGAGCTTAACTACGTTCTCTTCTCAGGATTTTAAACCAGCCAATACGATATTGCTCTGCACACTGAGGGTTATTCAGTAAATGGTGACCAATTGCAGAGGCACAGGGAATAGTTGTCGGACTGTGTACATTCTTACAAGTCTGAGTTGGTTTTCTCTGTTCGGTTGACTGACCCTGTCTGATCCCCAAAAGGGACGTGTTGTTCAATGCGATCCTTCAATCTCAAAGAAAGAATTTGTCTGAACTTTATATCTATTTTGAATATGATGGCTTGACCGTATGACAACTCCACCACATTCAGTTGAGTCATCATGAACCCCTTCCCCAACTAGCCCTCAGCTATCTAGCATTATGTTTCTGCCAGTACTTTGGTGATTCATCTCCGCCTAATTATTATTCATGATGCTCTATGGTTCCACCAATCAGGTAATCCCTTCCTTTCTTTCTCTCAACCAATCAACGTTGAGGACATTACATTGTAACTTTATAAACGCGTTTGGTGCTTATTCTTCATCGGCTTGCGCTTTTATCCTGCGGAGTGCAGGTCAAAAAGCTTTGATAATGTCTATTTTGTTTCATAAAGTGTCATAATGCTGGCTGGCTTCTGCTTCAGCTCAAGGGGAGCAGGAGGGATGGTTGAGGAATAGGGCACATCATTGAAGGCAAGTCCTGACACAAAAGAGCCCACCATTGCAGCAGTTTCTGTGCATTTTTAATAATTTAATTTTAAATAATGCTATTTAAAATAACATCAGATAATATAATTTGACAATTTGTTTTTTTTTATTGTAAATCTTACTTGTCCACCTTTTTACTTCTACCTTGAGGTGCAAAAATGTGCCGCTCCAGGGGGAAAATAAAAAACCCAGGCAGTGCATAAGCATTAACCTCGCTGAAGGCCAAAAGGCTTCGGCCTAGATATGCAAGGGCAGTGTTTCTCAACCTTTTTTTTATCCCACGCCCCACTTTGATTTTCAAAAAAATCGTACGCCGCACCGTGATTGAAGACACTATAGTATATACTACATATGTATTCCAAAGGCTTTATTAAAACTTTATTGCAAATTTTATTCAATTGCAACTCACTTCGATGGGAGCCCTGCCCTTGACGCTGGTTGCAGATTTGTTTGATTCGAGGAACCAATTTTGTCAGTTTCAGCCTTAAATCACCACGTTTCGTGATTTCCAGTCGATTTCTTTGAGCTTGCAGCAAATCGGTAACAAGACTAAATAAGATGATGGAAAATTTATCAATACTTCCCTTGCCAAAGTAGTCGAGTTTGGGTATTTCTTTTCGTTCTCCTCAGACAGCCACATCATGGTACCTTTGATCTTGAAAAGAGTTTTCAGACTCATCTTGTTGCAACTCGCATAACTCCTCTTGGTGTTGCTCTGGTACTTCAGATAAATCCACCAGAAATGGCTGAGTCAACCAAGAAGGGAACTCATAGCAAAGCTATGAAAGCGATCATATATTGATTCATTAATTCTGAATCCTCATGCCCCACCAAAATATTGCCACGCCCCACCTCGATAAACACTGTGCTTGGGCCTTTCCAAGGGCCATGAAACCCATCATATGTAGACAAATATGGGCTCATGTTTGCTTTACAATGAAGGAAAAACAGAGGGAAGGTATGGCAATTGCAAATACTGCACATTACTTACCATAGCACATGGCTTCGGGTGACCCGCAGCACGAAAATGGTGAACATGTTATTTATTTAGATTACAATTGTGGGTGGAGTCGGGCCAGCTGTCTAGCAAATGGATGGAAAACACCGCTCGGCTAATTAGATATGCTGGCATACACCAGTGTAATGTCACATGGTAGCTGTTAGCCAATCAGATTGTCGAGAAATAAGAAGAGGGAAAAGTGGTATTTAACGGCAGAGGTGGTGGATGAAAATACCCTAAGGACAATTCCCAGGTCAGACTTTGTCTGTGGAAAATGTGGTGTTTGTCGGCCCAGTGGTCTTTATTTTAAAATAATAAAAATTTTATCTAATCGTGGTCTAATAAAAATTTGCTTATTGGTTCACGAAAAAATATTTTCACGAAAAAAAATAAGTGACCACTATATTCGTTATTGTTGTGTGTCTGTCTGTCTGTCTGTCCTGAACATAGTTCCGTGGGTTTTGATCCGTTCCTGATAAAATTTTGGTGGGAGGTTTATATCATGATCTAGTTGTGTTTTCCTGAGAATGGGCATGGTGCGCCCATTATGGGCGGAGCCAGGCCCAAAAAAACATTTTTTTTTTTAGGGGGTAGCCGATTTCAATTTGCATCTTCTCCTTGGGGGTTTGTCGAATCTGACAGAGGTTTTGGTATTTGGTTAGCCCAATGGCACCTGCATAGCCCCACGGAGCTCGATTTTTCATTTTCGTCCCAAGGTCACGAACTTCGAAAATTTCGAATTTTGACATAAAAATCATGCGACCGCCTAAACTTTGAGAGCTAGCTAGGATGACAATATTTTTATGCATAATCTTGAGGTCATTCCCCACCTAAAGTCTTGAAACCATTTTGCTCTATCTCGAACACCTTGCCCGTGGCGCCCCTTCAAGTTTGTTTTTACGCTGAGTTCATCAAAGTATGGATAATTTGAGGAGTGTGAAATGCCATATAGCCTATATGATGTTGTATTGTTCCTGGAATGTTCCAAAGGAAGTTTTGCACCAAAGGTCATAATCCTTAACCTTTGACCTTTAAAGTTCACAAAGGTCAAATTTTCAAAGTTGTGGGAATCGAACCGGATTTTCGACCTTCTTCGACGAACTAACTCCAATAAGCTATAGCACGTATCCTGTTTCCTTACTTTAATGTCCACAACATTGTTTTCTGACCTTTCAAGGTTATGCAAAGGTCAAATTTTGAAAGTTGTTGAACGAAACCGGGTTTTCGACATTTTGCAGCTAATAACCTGTCACCCGTACCACATCATGTTGATCATTTTTATAACTTGATCAAACATTATCACATTGTCTCATCCTTGACTTCTGAAACAATCTACATCGTGAAATACCGCTCGTGAACCATCGTCGTCCTCAGACTTGTTAGATTTATTTTTTTTCATTGTGATAATTTGTCTTTATTTTTTTATTTTATTTGTTGTTTCAGTGCAACCAGGTTTCTCCCCTTTTAAAGGTATAACTGGGCTGACAGAATGGCTTAGTTGGAGGTACGCACACTCACTTGTTTCTAGACTGTCTGGCTTGGGTTTGAATCCTGATCCAGCTATTTAAAACTGTTTAAAACTGTCATATAACCACATGCAGGGCGATTCATCAATGTGTGTGGTATCCGTCTCTCTGATGGATGTTAAACTGGGCGTCCCATCTGACAGCATTCGTTGGTGGACATTAAAGATCAGTGTCCCTCGTGAAGAGTCTGTGAGCTATCTCCAGCACCACGGCCAAATTGCAAATTTCTTCCCGAACCAGCAGAAGGCATTGAATCAGCGGGACAGTCACGCCCCAGCCAATGATGCTACCCCACAGCCTTCTGCTGTACAGAACAAAGAAGAAGAAGGCATAACTGCACTCCTCCCCTAAAAAAAAACAAATAATGAAACAGTTGCTGCTTCCCCTGTTCTGCCTCCTCCATAATCATCATCTGTCCCCACTTGATCTCTTCTTTAATATCATTGCTGTTGTACTTTTGCAAAATTCACTTGTAGTCTGCTTGAACCTTCCATTTATTTTAAGGTTGCAGTTTATGTTTATGGTTTGATTTCCCCCCCCCTCTTGTTTTATATTGAGAAAATTAGCCGGTCAGCTTTAATCTGACGGTTTGATTTTTCTCGTTGCCAATAGGATGCTTTGTCGTTTGGCAACGAGGTTACTTTTGATCATTGAAGCACTGACGCTGTGGAAATGGAAACCGTTTTGGAAGTCGAATTTTGAAATGTCAAATGAAATGTTGCAGGTAATAAAAAGTATCCTGTTAACAGAGGAGAAAATAATTTTATATTCATCGCTACGCTTCTGTGATTGTGTTGTGCCTTGACTATCAGCTCGGTACAGCT
The DNA here is from genome assembly GCF_056783735.1 of Eptatretus burgeri. Classification (NCBI taxonomy): domain Eukaryota; kingdom Metazoa; phylum Chordata; class Myxini; order Myxiniformes; family Myxinidae; genus Eptatretus; species Eptatretus burgeri. The sequence goes on from NC_140970.1 coordinate 78,756,967, forward strand.
TTTGCATCGCCGTACGAAGTAAACTGAACAGTAAAATGCTTTCCCCGACGTGTTTGCTGAGCTTTTGTATCAAGTCGCATTTTTAGTTTATATGGGCGATCCCTCCTCTCTCTCCTCTCTCTCCTCTCTCTACTCTCTCTACTCTCTCTACTCTCTCTACTCTCTCTACTCTCTCTACTCTCTCTACTCTCTCTACTCTCTCTACTCTCTCTACTCTCTCTACTCTCTCTACTCTCTCTACTCTCTCTACTCTCTCTACTCTCTCTACTCTCTCTACTCTATCTGTATTCTCTTCTTCTCTTCTATTCTCTGTCTCTTCCTTGTCCTACGTCTACTTGTCCTCCTTTTTCTCCTCCTTCTTGATTGCTCTTTGCTTGTTCTCCTTTCTATTGCATACATTACCTACAGAGAGGGTATTATAGAATACCTTTATAATGAGTCAGGCAACCTGATTTTGGCTTCAGAAACTCTTTTGATGCATCATTGGATCAGAGATTTGCTCAGGTTTGACAAGGCAACCTGCTGCATTGTAAATAATTCATTTATCAGAACACTCCATAGTTCTTCTTCCAAGAGGAAGGCATATGTGGGTGTTTTCCAATACATCAAAATGAAATCTGTAAATTGTGCTGTACGCTCAAGATGACATGTGAGGTCACACATGGGTGAATGCATTTGCCGTCTGCAGCAGTTGTTTTCATCCTCCTGGATTGTCATGTATTAGTGTGAATTCAGAATCAATATTTTGGCGTAAACTTGTACCGCGGCAAAATGTAACGAGTTCGATTTGTTCATTCTCCTTTTGAAATTCAAAGGATTTGGTAGTTCGGTTGGCTCTATTCCATCTGGCCAGCTTATGTGACAGAGATAGTGGGAGTTGTACATTTGGGTTCTCTCCGGCGTTTCGACCGAACCTGTCACACCTATGTCAATTGCTCATTATAAACCGAGGCAGTACGGGGCTTGTCAAATCTCACAGCAGTCTTACGTTGTGATTCGTCAACTTCCCTTTCTTTCCTTTTGGTGAAGAACTTGCAACCTCAAAAATACATTTCTGCTCTGGCCAAAATGCCTTGCTCACTGTTGAAGTTATATGGGTTAGCGTAATTGTAGCACACTTGTATCGAGTTACACCATGTTGGAGCTGTCAATAAATCCGATATGCCGGGACTCCGCTTGCAGCTAAAAAAAATTTGACGACATTTTTCCACAGTCATGACGTTTCCGGAAACATTGAGAGCAACCGCTGTCCATAATGTGGATCTCCTTTTCATTCATTATCTCAGTTCGTACATGGTTGACCCCGATGCTGTGTATATCGATTATTGTCGAGCTGAAAAATGCTTTCAAAATCTTTGAACATTGTATGATGACAACTATATTATGATGACACAACGGTACTTGGTAGAGCGTACACCTCTGCCAGGATGAACAGTTTAAGTGTTGTATCCCACCGATAGGCCGCATCTGAATCGGGATCTTAATCAAAATCTAATCAGCTTGTTCTTGTCAGCTATCCAATTGCTCCCCAAGTTTTGTCATAACCCATCCACGACGTTTTGGAATATCATGCTTTATCATGGAGTACCGACCGTAGTACTCCATATATGGGGATGGCACCTGAAAAAATATTTCTTGACGTTCATCATTTAAAAGGATAAGAGCACAGACCGCATAGGTTGGCATCCATGGGGGGGAGGAAATTCTTTCTTGGGAAGTGCCCCACTGAGTGTGGTGAGAAAGGTTGCGCCGTTGTTACGACCTTGCTGGGACCCAGTGTGCCCTGGGAAGTGACGGCACTCCCCCCCTCACGTCTCGTCTAACAGTCCTGTGTTGTGTGTGTGTCTCGTGTGTTCGTGTGTGTGTATGTGTGTGTGTGTGTGTGTGTGTGTGTGTGTGTGTGTGTGTGTGTGTGTGTGTGTGTGTGTGTGTGTGTGTGTGTGTGTGTGTGTGTGTGGCAGTTCCACTGCAAGCCTGAGATCCTGAAAAAAAAGTACAAAATTGATGGCCCCTTACACAACAGCCGACCTCATCTGGGCTATGCTGACCTCACAGTCTGTCACACTTCCCTTGGTGAGCTTCTGGTGATTCTGAACATTTTTGTTTCTGCTTCCATTCGCTGACTCCCTTGGATTTTCTTAATGCAAATGCTTCATCTGAAAGCAGTTCACGACCATCGTTGGCGTTTTTTTGCTGAGCTTTTTCTGCCTATGCTGCTATTGATCTATTCCCCTCTTTCTGAGAGTTTGATCAGTCTTGGCGCTGGTTGTGCCCTCGTCATTCAGTGAAGCCGTGCTGTTAATCTGTCGATTAATTAATTCTTTGGAGCAGGTGCGATTATGATGACATTCCCATTTTATTTCCTCTGCACGTTAAAAAAATTTTTTATTTTTATTTTTGGTGTTATCTGCGTAATTATATCAACAACTCACATTCTCAGGTGTTGTCACCCTCACATTTAGTGTGCCTAGTTCTAATTAAACAACTCCTATTTCATGACGATCACTTTAGAACTGCTGATCAGGATTTCAGAAGCGATTTATCTGCTAAATTTCATGGATGTAAATGGAAAGATACTTGGCCGATGAAACATGGTTTCAAAATGATGGTTCAAGCTTTGAAAATTTAATTTCATCACAATAAAATAATTGTATTCTCATAATAAATTTGGAGTTTGTGATTGCTGTTCTCATTATGTTTCACAGGTTATTTGATTGTGCTCCTCTGTAATGGCATCGTTGTAATGAGCTGGCAGGATGACATGGACTGTAGAGGTAGCGCATTTCTCTTTGATCTGTGGTACCTAGGTTTGATTCCTGACCCATCTACAAAGATTCGGATTGGTGCTTCGCAGGCAGGGTGTTGCATCAGAAGGTGCGCTCCGTTCCTCGGACGGACATTAAGCGGGGTACCCGTCTGCCAGCATTGGCTGATGGAAACAAAAGATCCCACAGCCGCTTCCGATGATGAGTAGTTGAGTTAGCTGGCAACCTTAAAGGATAAATTCCTGCCCAAATCAGCTGCAGTCGAACTTTGGTCAACAATACTTGTTCCACGCGGTTAGTACGATCATCCCATCTCGTTCACTTTCACTGTGACATTCTTATAGTCTGAAGTTTTTGTAACACGTTTGTATTTTTGCTGAATATTCATAATGTATTATCAGGAGCATTGTGAGCATGTTTGTTGCAGTACGGACCAGAGGATTTGCTGCAGTTTTACTTCACTTGTGACTTGTTAAGAGTATGTTTTCTGGGGCCATGACATATCTACAGCATGTTTTTTTTTGTTGTTGTTTTTTGGCCCCGTTGGCCCTCTAATCGGCAACGGATGGATATTTGCATTGAGAACCAGCATTCTCTATTATCAAATGATCTCTCCCTTACATCTTGTGTTTTTGTGTGTGTGTGTGTGTGTGTGTGTGTGTGTGTGTGTGTGTGTGTGTGTGTGTGTGTGTGTGTGTGTGTGTGTGTGTGTGTGTGTGTGTGTGTGTGTGTGTGTGTGTGTGTGTGTGTGTGTGTGTGTGTGTGTGTGTGTGTGTGTGTGTTCACGTCAAGGCTCGTGGAAGAACTACAACACATTATGGATCAGGATGCACGAGAACAAAAGGAATAGCAGAAAGAGAGGGGGAAACACGGACAGTGGGGTTGAGGGAAAAAATCGATGGAGACTTGGACAAATGAGGGCAGGGTGGAGGACAAGCATGGTATAACATGTCCAGTATTCAAATTTATTTCAAACTTCACCATTCTGTCTCTGACTCATCCCTGCTCCTCATGCCCACCCTCTCCTTTATTCCCCATCTAATGCTAGTCCTTACATAATCTTCTCTTTCAAACTTTTCTCCTTCCTATCATACTTCAGAAGATGAACAGCCTTTTTGGCCATCCACATATTACATATGCAATATGGTGAGCGTCCCCTTCCCACCCAACCCTCCCCCACATACATTCCTTCTTTTTCCTTCTCAATTCCTGACTTCCTCCATTAAACTTTTTCCTTTTTCTCCCTCAACCCCACCGCAATCTCCGAAATATACACATTTATACATCGTCCTTTTCACAACGAAAGTACTACTTTAAATTGGGCACTTTTATATTCACGAGCTTTATCTACTCTACCCATGGCGTTTTCTTTTCACTCCGATTGTATTTGCTTTCGTCACTTATCGACCTGTTCGCTTCAACCCCGTGTCAGTATTTTGCTCTTCCATCTGTTCTGCAGAACTTCCACGACCTTTGATCTGAATATTATATTATAAACAGGATTTATTCTCCTTTGCATGAGTTATGGAAGAGTGAGGTAACAATGACTGTCACATGTCATGCTACTTTGTCTGCGCAGTGGGTGATTATGAACTGATAATGGGGGCAAACAGTTGGAACAATAAGCAAGGGAATGTACGTACCAACATGAAAAGATAAGAGAGAGGAGAGAAGGAAACGCAATAACCTGCTCGTCAGAGGGTTGGTTTGGGTGGCACGAATGGGGGTAGAAAAGATCATGAGTAGCGATGGGGGATGATGAGATGGTGGGATACTACTGACTCAAAGCTGTGGAGAGAAGAGTGGGATAGATGAGCCTCAGGAAGGCAGTTCCACCAATAGTGGAAGAGAGGAATAAAACATTTGACTTGTGAAGTAAGCCTGGATTTTAGGAGTTCAACCAGGTGAGGGTTACTCGTCGATTGTGTGCTGGACTTGCTTGGGGGATAGCTGAGAGATCAGAGGGAATGAAACTGGGGGAGAGGTGGTTTAAAAAAAAAAAAGAGGCACCAACATGTCTGTGAGGTGAGAGCAAATTGCCTTGTGCTTTGGCCTCATTGCTGGAGGTTCCCATTATGTTGAACTCTTGACCTACATTTTACACACACACACACACACACACACACACACACACACACACACACACACACACACACACACACACACACACACACACACACACACACACACACACACACACACACACACACAGTGTCACTTGTCAAAGATTGAAACTGTTCATAGGTGAGGCAGTTCGCTTGGAATTGCTGTATGGAAGGTGAACTGGATCAAAATCTAAGACCTGCTACAGATTTAATTGTATTTATCATGAAATGTATGTCAATCTCGGCGGTCGACCAGACTCGGTTGTGTAATGGTTTGAGCGTCCACTCCGAGTCAGGGAGGTCGGCGGTTCTAACCCTGTGTGAGTCGTATCAAGGACATTGAAAATGGTACGTGCTGCTTGCTTGCTTGCCTTTCAGCGGTTACGAGCACAGACAATCCCCATGGGTTGACATTCATGAGGGGGAGAAAATAGTTGTGACGTGGCTGCGTACCCAAGTTTGGTGGCTGTTTGTCTCATTGTGTGTGTGTGTGTGTGTGTGTGTGTGTGTGTGTGTGTGTGTGTGTGTGTGTGTGTGTGTGTCAGTCACAACTCCACAACATGCCTCAGAACGTGTAAAAAAAAAAAAAATTTTTTTTTAATCTTATGATCCATCAGAATATGATATCCAGTAATTTAGAAACAAAATTAGGACTAGAGGGGGAGCACTCGGTAGAGTGCAAAACCTCCGCCGCCAATACTGCTGGGTCACTTAAGTGAACCTGATATCCTATTCATTGTAGGTCAAAATGGATCAGACTTGACTGAACCACGATTGAATAAACAAAACGAGATCGACACGCATGGAGAAATGCCCCAAAAAATCGAAATTTTTTTGAAAAAAAAGGTGCAAATTTTTTTTTTCTCTAACAATTTTTTTTTGGTTGGAAATCACTTAAAACATGTAGAAATGCAAAAATAAAAATTCAAATATTTTTTCAAAATGGCCGCCATAGCGGCCATATTGGACTTTGGACCAAGTCCAAAATCTAATGGCATGATCCTTGGACCATACCTAATCTCCCCACCAAGTTTCGTCGAAACCCGTCCAGGAGTTTTTCTGTAATACTGTTCACAAACAAACAAACAGACAGGGGTGAAAACAGTAACCTGCGTCCATCTTCGATGGCGGAGGTTAGTAATGCTTTGTTTATTTATTTATTTTCAAACTTCAGAAGTAATAACATTTGGAACAAAAGCATTTGTACAGAGCAGCATACCATACTTGTTTTGGCCCTGCAATAAGAAACGAATGTTTAAAGAAAGATATGTTTTTACAAAGAAGAGCTAGTCCTGCTCGTGAAGTGCAATGCATATCTGTGTCGGTGGCCAGGTAGAACAATGGATAAAATTGGCATATTTGATTGAGGTACGCTAACCCACCGTGGGAAGCAAGAAGCTGCTGTTTTCAGCCATTAACCCTTTGTCAGAGGAAAAAGAGGGAGAAGGGCTTCTCCTTGCTTCCCACGGCATTTGGCATACTTTTATCAACGTTCTGTTGGTTCCATCAATATATAATTTTTTTGACCCAAAAGACAAATACATTGTAATCTATTCTGCTTTAGGTTCCCTTGTTGGTCTTCTCACTATTCTGAAATTGATTTGAAGAAACTGGGTATTTGCAAGAGGAAGGGTGTTATCGACGGCAGCTGTAGCGGTTCGGAAATGACAGCTGTCTTGGGAATACCTCGATTGCCATTTCATTCCCCTTTGTTACTTATTGACCATGCGGGATAACTCAGCGTATGGTGTTGAAAAAGTTAAATAAGTATGCCTTTCCCATTGCATCCTACAGAATCCTTGGCAAGCAGGCAAGAGTGACGGCACATAAGTATATCCATTTTGTGATCACATTTGCAGTTCTTATGAGCTTATGGTGTGCATTTTGTGCAGGCCCTTTGCTTAGGGCATTTTCACAATCACTGCTGTTAATGGGTTTTGCGGCAGAAAGCAATGCATGGGATAGTTTCGTTCAGAGCCAGATGATTATTGGTGAGTTAATGTCCCTCATTTGCATTGATGGAAGGGAGAGCCCAAGTGGCTTGTCATTACTCAGTACTATATATATATATATATATATATATATATATATATATATATATATATATATATATATATATATATATATATATATATATATATATATATATATATATATATATATATATATATATATATATATACACACAATTACACCCTGGTTGTAAGTTGAACACTGAAGTTGAAACATAGTGGGCTACATATCAGAATAGGTTTCCACTAATGATACTTTGGGCTGGCAGGATGTGCTGGAGGTGTGCACACTCACTTCTGAGATTTATCGGCTGGGTTCTAAGCCCAACCCAGCTCCAAACTGTCATCCTGGTGTTTCACAGGCAGGGTGATTCATCAACGTGTCTTGATTCATCAACACACGGTGATGGGTGTCCTGGGACTTTGGGTGTCCCACCGTTGCCATCCCTCGGATGGACGTTAAACTGGGCATACCATCTACTGGTGCCAGCATTACTTTGGTAGATGTTAAATATCTCACGGTGTCGTTCGCGAAAAGTATGTGAGCGATCGCCGGCACCACGGCCGTAAAGTTCCAAAATTCCAACCCTAACTACTGCTGCGAAGCCAATGACAACCCATCCAGTATAACCATTAACAAGAAACTGCTTCGACAGCACTGACGCTCAATAACAGAGGATGGTACATCTGGCCAATAAAGCATTAGCATCCTTGGTGGAGAATAATTGCAAAGTTTTCCAACTTGCGATTGGAAATACCAATTACTTGTGAAAAGTCCGATGTGATATCGAGGTGATGAGGCACTGCGAGTATGAAATGTTTTTTTCTCTCCTTCACACAGTTTTTATTTTTCCTGCTCCATTTTATGATCCATTAATTTTAACGTTTATTGCACAAGTTAAAATCATTTGCAGCCAGGCAAAAATGGACGAGGTGTTCGATTGGAGATTATTATTATTATTATTAATTTTTTATTAATGCTCTTCTGCTAAACGCACTGTTTCTGAGACGAAGCGACACTTCACAATGATTACGCTGCTGTTTTTAGTGTTCCATTGAAAGCATATTCGAAGATGGGATTAAAAAGAGTCTCAGCGGCATCATGATGTTAACATTTCATCAGATATTGTTTTGTGACTAAACTTGAGCTGTAAATGTAAAGGTGTGTACGTTTTGGGAATAATTTAATTGTACAGCAATTGTTTTGGCTTTTCAAACTTAAGGACTTCAGCGTTCCTGGAATTTTTGTTGCGGACCATATTCAAAGCTTACGCATCTGGTTGTGCTTTGCATTCTAATTCGATGTGAATGATAGAGTGGGTTTCATATTCACGCGTCGTATGTCCAAGACAAATTGGATTTTAGAAACTGCGTGTTTGATTTGAACTTTCTGCTTTGGATTGCTGCCCCTCTCCGTCTGCTGTGAGACGTGTATGCACTCGCTTAAGTCCCGCAGTCAGTGTTGGTGTGTTAAAGAGAAAGCAACTTGGCTCGCACCCACTTTGAACAGGTAGTCGATAGGAAGCAAATTCGTGAAATTAGTTTCCGTGGTGTAAGCTTTGCAGCTGTAACAGCTCCATTTGGAATCTTTCTCCAACTTTACATACACCCCTTCAGGAAATGAAACCTTTGGCTGTCCCACTGTTGCTAAGCCCGAGCAGTTTGTGAATTGTTTTGTTGAGAGATTTTGAGGTTTCGCATCTTTGAGGTTTCATTTCCAGGTAGAGGGACAGGATCCTGTTTCTTAAACTCTGTAACAAGAGTCAAAAAGCTTTCCAATTCCAGCATATTCATGTTTTTATTGATTTATTTATTTGTTTTGTAAAAACCAACAAAGTTTTTGCCATAACATCTTTGCCAATCTTGAGGAAAATACACAACCTTTTTTTTCTGTTTCCAACCTGTCTTAATGCTGGAAAGTCTCCGGATGCTCTCATTTTGTTCTTGCATTCGAACCGGATGGATAATCCTTCAATTTATTTTAATTATTTATTTTATTTTATTTGAAGCGACTCGGCTTCACCATCAGCTTATACCCTGTTTAAGGCAGATCACTTCTCCAAGCTGGCCTCCAAAGCCAGTTACTGCTGGCTTTCATCCAACTTGCCATGGAATTTGACTCTCTCCAATTGAGAAGTGCTGCTGCTTTCCATCTTCTCCCCCCTCTCCTTTCCCTAGGGTGCTGAGTCATTGTCCCTCTGTGCCTTTGATATCCCGTGACAGGAGGCTAACACTCGAGGTCTGCTTCCTTTACCACAGGCAAGCATGTTCGTGGCCTTTCAGGCTTTTACCGGCTCTGTTTTAGTCTTGGCCCTCCTACTTTCTCACATCCCCAGCCAATCCCCTCTCTGACAGGTTGAAAGTGTTCTCCCAGAAGTCCTTACCTTGTTATTCCCTCCATAATTCTCAATAATTTAAATGATGCTGACCTTCATTCATCCCCCCCCCCCACTGTTCTGTTGCATGCACGCATCATCATCTTGGTGTGTTGCCTCATGTTCCCTCCAGTACCTCGATTATACTGCCCACTGTCACATCACAGTCTCTCCCATTTCTACCTTTGTAATTTTCTACATGTACTGAGACCCTTAGTCCCTGAGTCCCTGACACACTTTTACCTGCCTCTTGCTCTGATGCATCCATGCATTCTTCTCCTCGCATTTCTCCATTACCACCACTTTGTGTCTCTCAATAAACCTGTGGCCCCTGGTGTTCCACTCTCCATTAATTATTCCACTCTTCCAATTCCTCCATTTTAACATGAAATTATTTTCTCAATTTGCCAAGAATAAAGCAATTTAATGCATTTTTTTGTGTGTGTGTGTAATTGACAGTGTAATAAGCTTCAGGTGGAATTGTCCATGAGACGTTCTCTTTGTCATTTACAAATCTGCTTTGAAAGCAAAGCCAGATGGCAAGCCCACCTTGCTTGTTGCGACCATAGAATATTCCCAGCTTGATTGGGTGCTGTTACTCAACCTGACTGTGGTTTGCTTGCACATCCTTCTGCAGCCAGTTGGCAAAAGCATCACAATATTTCTCAAGTATAGTATTCCCAAACGTCTGTACCTCCATGCACCTTCGCTTGGGCATTGTGCAATAATTAATGTTACCACTTTTTCTGGGTGAGCTAAGAGGATGACAAAGGCTTGTATGAAATATGAGCACAAATGGTGCAATCTTCAAAAGGCTACTCAGATAATAACGAAGCACTTATCTTGTATTTTATAATCCATTGTATAATGTGAACCGTGGTGTCTGTCCATGCGTTTGTGCGTTTGCACGTTCGGCTGTCTCCCGTTCCCGGCTGCTTCCTGTGCTGTGTTTGAAAAGCTCTGTACGCAGGCAAACCTCAACATTCGACCAGAAGAAGAGCATTATACCAAACGAGATACATTTTTAACGTATAAAAACAACATGGAATCACAGTTTAATTGTTTATAAACAGTTCTTCCATGACCTGGGCTGATCGGATGGCCTCGAGGTACACATACTCTCAGCTGTCTTGCCTGTGATTGAATCCTGGCCCAGCTATAAACTGTCATCCCAGTGTTTCACAGACTGGGTGAAGTGTCAATGTGTGTGCTGTCCCTCGGATAGATATTAAACTTGGCATCCCATTTTCCGACATTGGTTGTGGATATTAAAGATCCCCATGGTGTCCTTCGTGAAGAGTATGCGAGCTACAGCTGGCACCATGGACAAATTCCAAGTTTCTGTCCGAACTATTGCTGGGAAGGCAATGGCAAACTACCCAGTATAACCCTTGCTCAGGAAGCTGCTTCAGCAGCACTGATGCTCTGTGACAGAGTATGAGGATTATCACAAATTTGAACAAACCATGTCAGTGTTGTTTAAAAACGGTAGCCTATACTGAAAGTATTTGAACAAAGGTTTCAGTGCTAGGCAATCATTTAATTAAAGAAAAACCTCCATTTAGCTATCTGACCTAAAAATAACGTTAAAGAATAATAAACTTCACCAAGAGGTCCAAAATAAACAAATATAATATTCGATGGACTCAATGACATAATTTTTTTAAGCGTTAGGGAATCCGCTCTGAGTCGAGGAGGTTGATGTTTGAAACCACGGCCAAGTCAGTCGTATGAAAGACTAAATATGGTGCGTGTTGCTTCCTTGCTGACACTCAACATTTAAAAAGGATAGAGCATGGACATATACAGAGAGGGGGAGAGATGGGGGAAAGATGGGGGAGAGGGAGTGGTGGTGGAGTGGAAGAAGTTACCTTCTGTATTCAACATGTCCACCACATTCCTCCGCACACCCATTGTTTTTTCAAGTCTCCCTCTATGTTGTCCTTCAGCTTCGCTGTTGATATCTCCCCCCCCCCCCCTCGGTACTTTTGTCCTGTTGTATCCTGATCCATTCAGTGTTATAGCTCTTCTAAGAGCCATGACTCTTTTTCTAAAAAATCTGTCTTTGGTTGGTAACCCTTGTGTGGGCTTCATGGGCTGAGTGGTCTCTTTGAAGTTCCTTGAAAGGGAGGCCATCGATTGTATAATGTGAACAATGGTGTCTGTCCGTGCATCTGTCTGGCTCCCGTTTTAGGTGGCCGCTTCCCACCCTGCATTTGAAAAGTTCAACATTCACGTTTGAAGTGATGGGAGAACAGGCATGAATAATTTTATGCCAAATTTTATTTCGCAAGCAGGATAATTTACCGTCTTTTTAGACCAATTGAGCCTTCGCCGTCTGCGGTTGCACCAAAATTTTGCAGTGGGCGGTATAAGTAGCTCAGAGCTTTGGTTCTGAGTGAAACCAAGAGTGCAACACAATTAACCTTTCCAAAGTCAATGAAATAATGTAAATTGATTGATTAACTTAAACTTTTCCCGTCACTGGAGATGGGAACTTTTCCTTGTTCACAATAATTTAACAATATGTAATCAAAGAATATTCTGTCTATGTGGTGATATTGGGGGCTCTGAAATAATGTCTTTCACTGCACCCTCCCTCCCTGTTTGTCTTATGTATTTGAGGGGACCAAGCTTTCGAGGGTGGTACCCGATTGTATCATGATTATACTTCCCCCTTTTTGCATGCAGTTTAGCACTTATTTTCACTTTTAAATTTGTTTTCTCTGCAACCGCTTGACCGATCGATGGAAACTTTCAACAAAGGATGATTACCCATGGATAATGTTTTTATTTATAACTCTGATGGCATAGGTCACATGTTGTGGTAGCCATTTGGGATTTTAGGAAACACTTTGACAATATTTTTCTCTGAAACCGCTCGACGAAAAAAAAAAGTTGAAACTTGACAAATGTGATCAACTCCCCATGGGGAGTAAAGTTTAGTGTCGATGACATAATTGGTCACTCGATGTGGCAGCCATAATTGGACTAATAGATCCTTATCCAAAAATATTGAAAGTTCATATATGTGATCTGATTCCTAATTTTAGTTCATTTTTACATTTTTGACATCATTGGTGATGTGGTCCGGCATGTATTTTGTGCAAGCCATATTGGATTGGGAAAAAAAAAACCTTCTCCAGAATCGCCAAACACATTGATGCAAAACTTCGTACACAAAAGGTCACAACCACCTCATTATTTTCTTTTCTCTATTGCTAATCTATCCTTTCACTGAATGTTATGATGGCACCTGTTGTTGTTAGTGTGAAAATAAGATTGTAAAATAAATTATATTGATTATAGCTCTGCCCTGTGTCTTCTTTTGTTTATGACTTTCTTTTGCCGCACCTCACCAATCCTTGCTTGTCCCTGCTGTACGTATTTTACCTGTATTAAACCCATTGCTTGCTTGCACCACATTCCTTTCCTCACCCTTTCTGTAATTAAATTCTTTGTTATTGTAATGCACCCAGCTCGTCGTGTCTTTTCCTCCATTGGTCTCGCGTGGTCCGCATATATTGTTATCCAGGAAGTTATACCCCACGCGATTTGTTCTTGGTACCCAGCGTACACTCACTGTATCGCTCGACAGTAATCTGAGTGTGTGCTGAGGGTATGAGCCCCCTTTGATGATGTCTTCCAATGGAAAGGTAACATGTGAAACTAGCCGAAGCCCCGTCACAGACAGATTCCGTTCATTCAACCACCGTCACCAGCTCACCCACACTCGAGGGACATGGACTGGACAGGGCGTGCTTGCCCCCGCCTACTCATCCCCTGCCCCTGCCCCATTCCCCCCCACCTTCAATTTGCTAACCCCCGCCCAAAAATTTAATTACTCCGGCCCCGCCTCTTCACTCCCCGACCCCCGTCTCTTGATTCCCCGGCTCACTTGCCCCCGGGCCCCTGTCCCCCTGTCTACCCCCTCACACTCAACCCCGCCTAATTCACCTCATCCCCCGCCCCATTTCCCCCATTTCCCGCTTTCAATTTGCTTACCCTCGCCCAAAAATTTGCTTACCTTCCCCCCGCCTATTCACTCCCTGCCCCCCGTCTCTTCATCCCCCGCCTCCACCTATTCATGTCTCGCCCCCATCTCAACGAAAAGTGTTTATTCTGCTTCAGAGTTGAAAGTTGACTATTGTCACTATGTGCGATGCACTCTTTCAAGTTCGAAGTCTCTTTCAGTCCAGGTCACAGTACCGAGAAAAACGTGACGCGACCGCGAGGAGGAGCACAAAATTGGTCCTTCAGTATTAATATATAGATAGAAGATACAATGTTTTTCTTGTTTCATTTTTTTTGTGTTAAATCCACATTCTGAGGGAGTCAGCATGTGCAGAAGAGGGTTTTACATTGCAGACGCTATTTTCGAGGAGTGGAATAACACCGGTCAGCGTAACGGTCTGTCGACGGCAGACGTAATGATGTCACCGAATGACCGATGATGTCATGACGTCCTGACTCCTCTCAGCGGTGACGTCACATGTCGCCATGTAAACAAATGTAAAACGAAAAGTGTATTCTGCTTCAGATTTGAAAGTTGACTATTGCCACTATGTGCGATGCACTCTTACAGGAACGAAGTTTCTTTCAGTCCAGGTCACAGTACTGAGAAAAACGTGACGCGACCGCTAGGAGGAGCACAAAATTGGCCCTTCAGTTTTAATATATTGTTACGTTTGAGGGGGGGGGTATGCATTCAAAGGGTAATTAGGATGTTTAATTAGGTATGCCATGCTGTTCGAGTTTACCAGGATCTCGATGTAATAACTAGCAATTCAGTGGTAAGTTGTCTAGTAAATGTTCATTTCTTCAAGGGGGGAATGATAATTGTCACATAATTAGATAGGGACACGGGATAGGGTAAGTGTGTCTGCGTAAACCCCTTTTAGTAGTCCCTGGAGGCTGGCCGTGACGTCACAGGACAGTGCTGCGGATGGCTCCGCCCCGTGATCACGATTGACGGAAGGCGACGGCGGTGGGCCAATAAACGGCTCGATTGGAAGTGACGAGGACGGGAGGATAAAAAGGTTCTGTTCAGGGTCGAAAAGGAAGAGGAAGAAGATCGGGACAAAAAGATCGTGTTTTTTTGGTGTGGAGGCTCTTGCGCGGAGAGCGTACTTGTTGTTGTGCTGATTCGATCGTGTTCTTCATCGTGTCTTGGAGCCTTGCTGAGCCTCGTGCCTCACCTTGGTTGGCTCTGGGGTTCTGCTGACTCGGAGTACGGGGTCGAACGGCGGGCGGACCTGCCTCCCTCTCCTGCTCGCAATTTTGCGCCAGAACTGGTTCCCTGGCGGCTGTGGGCAGACTTGAGCCAAGACCAGGAGGTCGACAGCACCGCGGTTTCTCCTGCCCCCCTGACGAGAACGGGGCCAGCTCGTCCGACGCCAGTCCAGGGACGGTTGCGTCCACACCACGGTCCAGCCTGTGTGTGTGTGTGTGTGTGTGTGTGTGTGTGTGTGTGTGTGTGTGTGTGTGTGTGTGTGTGTGTGTGTGTGTGTGTGTGTGTGTGTGTGTGTGTGTGTGTGTGTGCGTGTGCTTGGTGCCTTAGAGGGTTTGAGAATTGTATATTTATTGGAATTGTCTGTGTTTTCCCCACGCCCGATCCCACACCGTCCCGTCGAATCGCCCCGGATCCCTCTTCTTGCCGAGTCTTGTTATTTCTGGTTAATAATAAAAACAAATAAACATCATCAACTCAGTGAAAAGCGACTCGTGCCACCTTCCTCGTCCCGTTTGCGGTAGAGCGATTAGAACCGCCATGTTTGGGTTATAAACAAATAATCCGCTTCCATCGTTTCGGCTCATTCTACGTTGGCGGGACTGTTCAAGTCCCGTGGACGTCACAATGTAGATAGTGAGAACCCTGCCAGGATTGGTTGCATCAATCGGCGTTCCTGTTTGATTAGCAACCTCTGAGCCGTGGAGTTATCTGTGGCTGGTGGCTTCAGGACCAGGTGTTTGGAAGGAACTCGGGTGTTTCCCCTCATGGAGGACCTCAAACCCGGGCCGTAAGAATATGATCGACTATCCATGGGGAAAACGGTTTGTTAACGATCTCAGTTTCGGTCACGTTGTCTGCCAGCCATATTGGATGGATGATCTGAGATGCTGATGAACAGCTGTATTGAAGCCCGAGAGGGAAGAATTGGAATGAACAGACTGCAGAAGATGGTTCCACAGGTGGGGAAAAAGAGGAACAAATGAGTTGAGTTGAGGTGAGCTGTATTCTTGATGTTAAGAGTTTCACTATAAGGGTGTTGCTGGAAGACTGCATATGCTCTGCAGAAACCCTGGGGGTAACAGAACATGGAAAGAGAAAAGGGTGAAAGACCAGAAAGGAGTTGGGAGTAGACAGACCACTTACCTATCTGCCATGTGAAAGTGATAGGCCCGTCGACTCAGCTTCATCGTGGGAGATTTCAATTATCATGAAGGTTTTGGTGTTCACTTCTTCAAGCTGAGCAAGATGTGAGGCAGGGGCACAACCCCAGAGGGGAGAGCAGTACTTCATCAAGATGTGGATGAAAGCCCTGTAGGTTTAATAAGAGTTCAGGTGTGCCATTGAAGGACTTTGCACGATGGAGGATGCCCAGTCGGCGACCTAGAAGTGCGATTTACCCAAGAATGATCGTAGCTAATAGTGAGACTCAAGAGTTTCAGTGACTGAACTTGTTCATGAGGATTGTTTACCAGATAGGTATTTTGGAGAGAGCGAATGAGTGTGTGACATGTGTCAGGATTGAAAGACATATTCCAAGTGTTTGACCAGTTTGTGATTTTGTCAAGGCTTGAAGAGAGGGAAGGGGCTGCAGCCTCCCTGTCTGAAGGATGAGGGTTGTCATGGCAGAGGGTGGAGTCATCAGCAAAGAGATGAAAAGGATTTTCCAGAGTTGGCGAGATCGTTGATTAAGATTACGAATAGGATGGGGCCCAGAACTAGTCGACGTTGCACTATTCATGTCTCCTCATACAGTGAATTATATAGTTTACAAAACAGATTTTATGGTTCATAATGTAAGTTTTTTGTTTATTTATTTTTTAATAGTTCGTAACTGTTTATTTTTAAAATTTGAAATCGATGTAATTTAGTTCTGCAGGCCAAATGATCCATGCCACAGATTCCTCAACTCCACTTGGATATTGAAGTTGAAAATTCTTTCTCTTGAGGGATTACACAGTTGAATTGAATTGTTGTGATTGCTAGGCTCAAGTGTTCATTTGCCATTGTTGTTGAATACCTTGGTGGACAGTACTCCTGGTTCGCTTGAAATCCTACGTTCCTTTGTCTGTCCGTTGTCATAATTTCCTGCCGCGCATTGTAATTTATGTTCTTAACGCCGAGGTGAGCTTGCGTGAAAACAAAAATCCATTGTAAAGCAATGCATCATGTATTCGTTGAAAAATAATTTGATCATCTTAATTTTGCCCCCGACTAACCTACATTTTGTATGATGATTTTATTGATGGTTGCAAGTCGATATTTTATTCATTTTATTTTTTCTCTACAAAGTTGAGGCTTGTGGAAGAATTAGAAAAAGGAACAGAACTGCTAGAAGCACCGTGGAAAGTGTGAAATAACACCAACAGCAGAGTAGCGGACCACAACGAAGGGACACTGTTATTTTGGGATTTTTTTAGTTCCGACACCCCACATTTCTCCAGTTTCTGGCATGTTTTATTCACCGCCTGTGATGTGTGCCCATCAATCCAGCGCGGCAGTGTTTTGCAGACTCGAAGACATAATTTCTCTTGGTACCTTTCCATGATTCCCTCGTTAATGACATTTGCATATCAAAGTGCGAACCATCCCTCATTGCATTCCTTATTGCTAACTTCTCCAAAACAGCTTCACCAGATGCTCAGATTCAACAATCTTGAATGAGCATTGTTGTGAATTTCTTCTGCGGTCATATTGCTTGTTTGCTTCCTTTCGGTGGGTTTTTTTTCTTCCATGTTTTATTTTTTGCTTTATCAGCATGAATTGATCTTTCAGGCAGCTGTGCTTCGTTGATTTCCGAACCACTGCTTGGCATTCGGGCGTTGTGCGTTTTCGCCTCACAATTTGGCACTTCCTGCAGTAATTTTCAAACCCGCCTGCACTGGCATACAGAATTCCTTTGCTAATCTCTGCTGCCTTGGGCTTGACTTGCTTGCCCAGGCATCGTGGGCAGATGGCTGTTTGTGCTGCCAGCACTTTGTTTTATACAAGCAGGTTGGTGAGGTTGGTGTTTTAACTTACAGCCAAGGCACTCTAGAGTGAGAAAAATGCTACTGCAGAGACTGAAGTGGCCTGTTTTGTAATTAAATGGAAGTTGGTGGAATGCCAATGGCTTGGTTCACATCACTTGAGGTCAGTATTTTTATGTTTGTGGAAGCTATGGTTGATGCTAACCTTATGTGAGCAAGCCAAGAGTCCGCATGAGGTGTACCGTTTGCCAATACACTGAGATCATAAAGCCAGACGCAATATGACCAGCACAGTGGTGATAATTTTAAGGTTGTTCTTTTCATTTTCCTGCTGCTTGGCCCAACCCTAGGATCCATTTATTTAATATCATGGAATGGATGTTCAGGCAGAATGAAAATAACTTCAAGTGGCAGCACTTTCAGTTCCAATTTTTTTTTTTTTTTTTTTTTGCTATGGGTTGGCTGGTGGCCTGGCTTCCCTGGAGCTTGCGTGATTCTCAAGGGGTCTGCCAAAGCATTTCCTTCACCTTCAAATTAACTTTCCAATAAGCCAGAAAGGAATTGGACAGTTTTGAGCCTTCACTACTTGGAGTGCAAAGCAGGAGTTCAGTCTCCTCAACCGACTTGGCACACTGTTGTAACTGTTTAACTTGTAAAAAAATATAAATATTGTTTTGATCGAATGGAAATGTCCCCATCATTCATGACACATAAAACATTTATCCAGTTTGATGTAATTCTCTTTTACACATTTCGCACCCATTGGTTAAACGGCAGGCTTTTTTTTCATTTTACTTTGATGTCCACGATCTTCAACATATTTGAGTACAGTGCACATGATAACAGAGCAAATTAGATATCTGCGATCAGAAAGCGATCACCAAGGGTAGGCCGACCCGTGATCCAATGATAGCCAAATAATTTTCGGATCACCATCTGACATTGACCTTCAACAGTTAGGAATAGTGTAAGTTAAGAAAATGTGTCCCCATGTACAATCGATCCATTAAATTCAACATTATGAAAATGGGAGGAAAATTATTCGATTTATGATCAAAAAAGGTCTTTTTTGTTGTTAATTCGGTCACAATCCCCAAAAAGTACATCGAGGAGAGTAATCAAATAGCAGGTGCACAACCTCAGTGCAGGTAAACTATTATGATGCAAGAACATCTTGGAAGGCCAAGTGGTCTTTGAGATTCCACATTGGCAAAATTGAGCGATGACTAAAAACGTTTAAAAAATTTTTTTTTTTTATTTATTTTTCAGCTTGCCATTCGACCTTGAGCTTTAATCCAGAGGGGGATTATGTAAATTAAGCATAAATGCATCTTAATATAGGCGATTTATTAAGGACAGTTTCATTCCAATCGGACACACCTGAGGTCGAGGTGTGGCAAAAATGTTAAAATGTAATTGGGTCATGGTCTTATAAATTGAGTCAAGGTCAAAAATGTCATCCCCACATACTTTTTATTCCCGTTAGTGATGCAAAATACATTCCGGAAATCTCACCCGGCTCCGAGATACAGCTCCCACGGACATTGACAGAAAAAAGGGAGAAAGACCAAAGTGGTGGTTTAGTACTTCCTGGAGGTTTAAGAAACTCTGAGTTACCATTAAAACTGGGGGCACTAATTGTAGAAACAAACCCTAAAACAACATGAAGCCTCCCCTTATCCTATCAGAGGAGGCCTGAAAATAAGAGGTGTGAATCCCAGGAAGCAAACTGCGTGTATCGGGAATGCCTTCACATAAAACAAACCAATTTTGCATATTTACATTCAAGGAAGAAACTGATTACATAATAATAAGTAGAAGGGCACATGGCGGAGCACATACCTCCACCCAGATCCGGGTCTTTACCAAAATTGAATCAATTCGTCCTTGTCGCACCCCCAACCTGCCGACCAAGTTTCGTCTGAATCTGTCCACAACCTTTTGAGATATCCTGCATACAAACAGACAGACAGTGGTGAAACTACAGGGGGAGCACTCGGTAGAGTGCAAAACCTCCGCTGCCAATACTGCTAGGTCACTCAAGTGAACCTGATATCCGATTCATTCAATTTGACGTCAACAGTGCTCACAGAGTTATAGTTTGCAACTTTCCCTTTTACTTTTAACTTTTATATTCTCAATTCATTTGTCATAACTAGATTCCTTGAGACAGAAATTGATTTTACGTGGGTATATCCACCTTAAGTTCCAAAATCAGCCGCAATTATAATTTTGGCATGTTTTTTTGTTGGAAATCACTTATAACATGTAGAAATGCAAAAAAAAATAAAATCGAAATTTTGTTGAAAAAAAAAGTTGCAAAAATCTTTTTTCTCTAACAATTTTTTTTTTGGGGGGGGAGGGGGTTGGAATCACTTAAAACATGTAGAAATGCAAAAAAAAAAATTCAAATATTTTTTTCTAAATGGCCGCCATAGCGGCCATATTGGATTTTGGACCAAGTCCAAAATCTAATGGCATTATCCTTGGACCATACCTTATCCCCCACCAAGTTTCGTCGAAATCCGTCGGAGTTTTTCCGTAATACTGTTCACAAACAAACAAACAAACAAACAAACAAACAAACAAACAAACAAACAGAAAGGGGTGAAAACAGTAACCTCCGATGTCCGATGGCGGAGGTTAAACATAACCTACATCATCCTTCAGTAGGCAGAGGTAGCAATTGAACTACGGACCAAGATCAAGTATCTACACATACATATTTTTTGTTGGTACAGCAAGCCAAAGGCTTTGCAGACAGAGCACCTGTACATAAATTCACTTCTATAGTTAAATCAATAATCTTTTTAATTTGTGTGCAAAACTATTAAACAAAGGTGATCTTTTTAAAATGTCATTCAAACCAATCCAAATTGTGAGGTCAGAAAATCGAATATTATCCTGAAAACATCACTTTTGTGATTTTTTGTAAGGGAATATTAGACATGTACAGTTCCGAGTAGGATATTTCTGAATTTCGTCATTGAAATAAAAAATTATAGAAATATAACAGATATTATCTATGAACCCATTAATACATAAAATACCTTTCTGATACAATATCATTTAATTTCAGTATCTGTCCTGAGGGACAGCTTTTTAATTTTATTATTTTTCACAGTGTGTGCCTAAATCCCCATGGAAGGACGAGATACCATTTACCGACAATCCTCACCTCCACTCGGAGCAGTGCTATATGATTCCATTTACCGACAAATAATTGCGGTCCTCCCCCATACTGAAGTTGTGTTTTTACTGAACAAGACCTCCCAATGCACCACTCTGTTCCTGAGTACAACAACCAGTTTTATAATCATTCTGAAAAGCAGTTCAGGAGTCCATAAAAAGTCAAACGAACACAAACAGACAATTCTTTAACAATACAAGACGCATAAACAAATAATTCAACAAGCAGACAAAACGGACACTCGTAGTCGTATTTTAGGTCAGAGAATCTGTGTGGTTTTGGGATGGCATTCAAAATATAATTTGTGTAATTTTTTTTTTCCTGCAAAAGTATTAACTTGTTAAGGTGAGACTGAAATGCATATCATCACACAAAATTACAGGTGGATATATTATGGAATACCAGAGAGCAGTAGAGCATTTGAAGTACATTTTCAGGAAATATGTAATGGAGCCTGGACTATGCCGATACTAATAACTATCTTGTTTTTGACTTCATGAATATTACAATTCCAAGAGAACTGACCATCAATACATATACATGCTTGGTGTTGGCTTAATATAATGGTTCTGGTGGCGGGCTTGGGATCCGAGGGTCCTTCGTTCAAATCCCGCTCGGCTGTTGAATACCAGGTGGGGTGGACTCAGCCTGTCATCCTTCCGAGGTCGGCAAAATGAGTACCAGCTTGCTGGGATGATTGAGCCGTGTGAGTATCCTGCGGTGGAGTGGTGACCTATCCAGGATTGTGCCCAATAGCCCAGGAGAGTGCTTTGGCAGCACCTATGCTCTGTCCAGGGTATGGTCCCAATGGATTTGATTTTGGATATTCGCTCTGAATCATTCACATACTTTTCAGAGATTTTCATGAACAACATTACATGGGGATACTAAAAAATTTTTTATCACAGTACTGCACTGTATATTCTACGTGTGCATGTGCGTGTGTGTGTGTGTGTGTGTGTGTGTGTGTGTGTGTGTGTGTGTGTGTGTGTGTGTGTGTGTGTGTGTGTGTGTGTGTGTATACACGTGTGTACATGTGTACAAGTATATATGTACATATATAATTTATATTATTTATTTATATGTATATTTGCCTCGTGTTGGCTTCATGGTTGGAGTGGTGGGCTTGGGATCTAAGGATCCTGAGTTCAAATCCCACTCAGCTGTTGAATTGATACCAGGAGAGAATAACTCTGCCTGTCATCCTTCCGAGGTCAGCAAAATGAGTGCCACCTTGCTGGTATGTTGTGGTGGAGTGGCGACCCGTCCAGGATTGTGCCCAATCGCTAAGGAGACTGCTTAGGCAGCACCAACGCTCTGCACACTGTATGGTCCCAATGTGTGTGTGTGTGTGCGTGTGCGTGTGCGTGTGCGTGTGCGTGTGCGTGTGCGTGTGCGTGTACGCATGTATGTACATATGTATATATATGTATATATATATATATATATATACATACTCATAAATGTCAGTGTGTGTCCTCCATTACTCCAAAACCATGAAACCTACCAACCTGAAACTTTTCATCCATACTAATAAATCGCCAAGGAAGTGCAAGAGTGAAAATTGAATGCTTGGGTTAATTAAAACACCCCTTTTGAAGATAATTAATGGCCTTATTTAATCATATCCTTCATCAGGCACATCCTCGGTCACCCCTCCCTATGGGGTCTTAAGACGTATCCGAGGTAAACTCGCTGGGGTCTGAAGCCGCCATGTGTTTTTTGGCCTGCTCAACCACGCCTTGACTTGGAACAGGCCAGAACAATTTCTAAGTGATAAAGTTTTTTTTTTCACTCTCCTCACTCATATTATAGAATGCCTGTTCATCAAAAACTGCAAATCACTGCAGGCATCGCTTTTGTAAGTGCTGTAGTTTTCAAATTAGGACCTAAGAGTGATTCCATGCATTATATGATACGATTTTCCATGATCTACTCTCACAGACTGATTAAAGTGTATCGTCAAAATATTATTTCGGTTTTGAGGATCGGATATCGTGCAGACAAAATAAGTGTCAAAATCTTTAGTGAAATCTGATAATTTATGAAATATGGAGTCTTTTAACTAAGCTGATATACAGTCTATTTTCTCCATACATACACAAGAAAATGTGAAATTTCCAAAGCATTAAACTTATCGTTTTCTACTGTTTGGAAAATTATATTGAGTGAAATTTTTTTTAGGATTATGCCAAAATTAACTAGCTTCATTGAGCCATATGATTTAATGCATTCAATGCAAGACCTCGTGCCTTGTCCCTCAGAGGGACTGCCTCTCCATAGCATCTGCCATATCTGTGTCTATATTTTCGGAGGTTTTGTGCGGTGCTTTGCAGGGAATCAAAGCAAATCAGGTGAAAAACGGACGTTTTAAAACAAAGTTATAATGTTTGCATGGACCCTGAACTGATGTACCACGTGACACATGCACAGACCAGCAGGCAACATGGCGGATTTTCTGTAAAGTTTATTTCACGGGCGATTGAACTTTGTGATGTCCCCAGGATTGTTCTGCATTAAGCAGGAACTCTTTTGTGGATAAAGTCATTATTTGAACAAATTCATTTTATAAGCTCGCCTGTTTGAAGAACAGAGAGCTATAGCGATACCCCCGGCGTGGGCGTGAGCGTGAAAATGTTAAAGTTTTTGGTGCAAGTTATTAGCTCGTTTCCTTTCTAATGTTTTTATCTACCACACTTTTTTACTGATTGCAATATACAAATACATATATTGCTTTAAAATTATTTGGATCAGACTTCACTGCAATGCTTTATAAAAAATATTATTAGACTAGGCTTTTAAAAACGATAAATTTATAAACAGGCGAGCATTGGGTGGCTTTGACACCAACTCTCTGGTTTCATTCACTGGTGTGTGCTTGGTGAAAACCAACTTTAAAGTTAAAGGGATCTAATGTGGTATGCAGCGACAGCCTGACCAACTGTTCCTTATCAACCATTTAATTAGAGTGCTTGCATGAGTACTTCAGCCACTTGCTGAGTGTCCATTGTCGATAGTGGTACCGCGCTATGTCATTCTGAGTGAATTGTTCACTCACTGCGGATGCTTTTGCCAGGCCACGTCACCCTGAGCGAGTGGTTCGTGCTCCGTCACCTTGAGCGAGTGGTTCATGCTCCGTCACCCTAAGCCAGTGGTTCTAAACCGGGGATACGAAGCATCAAAGTAGGGGGTACGATATATGGTGTCAAAGTCAATACTGTATCGTACTTAAATTCCAATAAGAATAATAATAAAAAGTAAATAAATAACTAACAATAAATTTTTAGACAGGGGGTACGGGGAAATATTATGAAAGCTCAAGGGGTACGAGCACATAAAAAGGTTAAGAACCACTGCCCGAAGCCAATGAAAAACACAGAAACGAGCTGGAACATTTAACAAAAGGGATATTTATTTATAATAATAATCGGGGAGGAAAGCACACAAAGAGCAGAGTTATCCAAATAAGAAATGCAATGTACAATGAGCAAAAGAAAGCACTTACACAATTGTACTTGAAGACGGGCCCACACACAGACACACCCCCTTCCCGCCCCCAAAAAGAAATGATGGCCACGGCCTTTATTGATACCCCCAGCTCGGAGGGAAGGTGAGCTGGAGGTAAGGATGGACCTTTCCGCCTCGTGCGGCCCTTGACGATCCGGCTCGGCAGGACTCGAACCCGCAACACGATGCCGCTCCAAGCAGCAGGTACCGCGCTCTCCAAGCGGCCATGCACCAGTCGACCAAGACGAAGGAGAAGATCAGAGACGATGATGAACCAGCCAGCACCAAGACCCGCGACCTCCAAGACAACCAACGCTCCCAGCCTGGCGTTCCTTTTATTCCTTTTTCCTCCGGGGTGAAAAAATTGCCATCTGAGGCGATCTTCACCCTCATTGGCCGGGGTGTCATAGGAAAGTCGCCCTCTGTGGCGTGATTGGACAAGGGGCACACCCCTGCCTTCCTGGGCGGAGTCTCTATCTGAGGCGATGGAAATCTCCGCCCATGTACGTGGTCGAATGCACGTGGGCAATGGTGTCGGTGTGCGAAGTGAAGTGAAGGAGATTTGTTGTAAAAGAAACTCCGCAGCGCACACATGTAATTCCCGTTAGACACAGGTAGGGGACCCTAACTATAAACACAAACTTATCGAGATAACTAAACTTGGGGACTGCTGTCTGTGTGCACAAGCCTTCCAAATTCGTAACAGTATTAATATATTTTTAAATTACCGAGCCAAATTTTTTTTCCACCCGTTACACGTAGCTGTTTGTAAAGATTAATGTTTGTAAAGATATCCCTAATACGTCTATGCAAATGCAACATTGTTTTTTGGTAAAAGCTACTCAACATTTCTGGGTTGTACACAGTAAGGACTGCAGTTGGTAATCACACTGACTCCAACCTGCTGATTCCTGGAAAATTGGTGTGTGTGTGTGTGTGTGTGTGTGTGTGTGTGTGTGTGTGTGTGTGTGTGTGTGTGTGTGTGTGTGTGTGTGTGTGTGTGTGTGTGTGTGTGTGTGTGTGTGTGTGTGTGTGTATAAATAATGTCGTCTGTGTCCAGATTGAAAGAAAGTGCTTTGGCAGATTTGTGAATGTTATTGTATCATCAGAACAGCGGTCGTAGCAATGATTATTGTGGGCAGCGCAATGCAGTCCTCTTATAATATGACAAAGATGATTGATTGATTGTTGAATCAATCTGACAAAGAAGATCCTCTTAAAAGAAGGCTTGGTGAAAAAAGGTTTGTAAGTCCATGGGTGTTTTATTTGTATTTTGTTGGTGTAGCTTGTTGTGAAACATAAACTGTGCAATGTTCAATCAAGGATGCATGATCGATTGATTCACCCATTAAATAAAAAAAATGAAGCGAAGCACCTTCCTGCATCGGATGACAGGGGCTTCTGGGGTGCAAAATATCATGCTGCAGGGAAAGAACAATACTGAACATGCATCCCACGCATGATTGTGTTGACCTTTTTTTTTTTTCGTACGTTGGCTCGGCTCGGTCAATTTTTTTTGCGGGGCTATCCTGCAGTGTCGTGCAGTGGAACACTGGCAGCCAATGAAATGTGATGGATTTGCTCCCCAAAAAGCACCTGAAGCTCCTTCGGAACACCAGAGGTAAGGCACGTTTCGGTGAATTTCTTTGACGTTGTTTTTGGGGAAAAAAGGACACAAATCACTGTGACGAAAATCTAAT
>NC_140970.1:78790319-78827819 GCF_056783735.1 Eptatretus burgeri
ATATTATGTAATATGATGAAACAATTGTATCAGCCTTGGTTCCTTCCTTTGTGTAGTTTTCTGCATTTCTGGCCAATTTGGCCAAATATAAGTGCCATGGTTATGACATGGTGAGGGCATATGTTTCGATTGTGTACATTCCACATTGACCGCACTTGGCACCTATAAAATCTCGAAATTTGATTTGCAGTACAATGTGCTGTTTTTATTGGAAGGGAATTATTAAATGTACAGAAGGCTACCCACATACTCGTGAAAGGCTTGCCACCACTGAATTTATTTTGTCAGACCTGGACAAGATCAGCCGCTGGTCAACTATTTGGAACGTGATGTGCAATGCTGGAAGTTACATACTCTTACGTTGTCTCTACACAAGGACGGGCAATCAAACTATCCAATCCACTTCTTCGGACAGCCATTGCAGTCCCTGGAAATCCTTGGCATCGCTGTCTGTCGTAACCTTTCATGGGGAGGATCATATGAACCAGCAAGCATTGAAGAATGCATGGTCGGCATCTGGGTATTCTCTGTAGAGTGATAAGACATTCCCTGAGCTGCATCTTGCTCATCACAGTTTCCAACAATTTCATATGGGGTATTGCTCCCCTTTCACGGCTGGTACTCCTGCTTCCCATCTTACATCTCTTGAGCTGGTCGCTCATAATGCATTCTGCACTATTGGGAGTTCAAGGCAGGAGGCAAATTCCCAAAGACTATCTTGCTCCCACTGATTGTTGTCGTTCGTATGCAGCATGTGACTGCCAGTTAGCATCAGGTTTTGCAGGGGTGTGGTGGTGCCACTGATGCAGTGCCCCCTGCAAGTGAGATCAGGAATTTGTAATTTGGCCAGGGTACTGGTGACAGTTCACCTCTTCACGAAGCACACCATTGGATTTTGAATTCCCACCAACTATTGCTGATGGATGGGTTACCCAGTTTAACATCCTTTTGAGGAATGGTGTATGTACAGTGATTTGTCACTCTTTTTGGTGATAACACCAGGATGACAGTTTATTTTTGGGCAGAGATTCTAACCCAGGCAAGACAGCTCAGTAGCGAGTGCACATACCTCGAGGCTATCCTCCCAGGATATTTCTTTTTTTCCACTGGTGGCGAGTTGGTGGGCTCCTTTAAACAGGCTTGCATCTGACATTGCTCCTCCTGCCCTCTCCGACCTCTGTTCTCCCCAAGCCACCCAAGGTTGCACGCATTCCTGTAGAAACCCTCACCCTTCCCAAGTTCAGACTGGTTAACCACCCACATTCATTCATCCTTCAAATGTGCTGCCCATCACGACCTCATGCGATCATGCATGCACATGCACAGTTTCTTCGACACAGACCGATTCATCCTAATCTGTTCCTCTCTGGGCGATTGTTACTCGTGCTATACCTTCCTTCTTCCTTATGTACCCCTTTTGCTTTCCCTTCCCCATTATACCCTTTGGCAGTTTTTAAACCGGTTTCTCGTTCTCTTTTAGTTCCTCCACGAGTCTGTACCTTTTTGTATACTGAAACGCAAAAGAAACTTACCACTTGTTTTAAATGTAATAAAATTTCAACAGTTCAAAATAAAACAAACCAACAATTGCTAATTGAAACATTGGCATTTTATTGATGACATGTCAAGTTTTTGACCAATATACACCATCTCATAAGTTTGTTCTGCAGTACAGAACAGCACAGGGTGCAATGTCAGTCCCCTTTCAATAGCATGTGTGGCCACCATTGTTTTGGATACAGGCAGTGCATCGTCGGCGCATACTGCCCACCAGTCTTTGGATGGATTGCTGCTGGATTCTGTCCCACTCAGTCTTCAATGTCTGAAGCCATCTGACTTAGGACCATCTGCCTGTCCTGCCTTGCAGTGGTGACTCTTGGCCTCCCTGATCGAGGTCTGTCATCTGCAGAGTTGTGGAGGGTGTCTGTGTCCACCAGGGCCGATGTCGACTGGTGTGAACAGCCAAGGCGACGTGCCACCTCACGGTAGCTCGATCCGCCTTGCAGTATGCCCAAGGCACACTGCCGTTGATCCCTTGACAATCGTGGCATGTTGATTGAAATGCCCATTTTGCACTGGCCTTTTTAAAGCCAATATCAAGACATCACGTGCAGCTCATTAAAATCATCCCGTACCCCTTGGCTAATCACTGACAGTCAAAACAGCTGTTCAGCAGCTGTGCTATGAAGTGACCATTGAAGGTTCAAGTGACCATCCGTGACCGTTTTGTCTGACAGTGAGGACACTATTGTCCACAAATAAGTTCACACATTGACTACACTCAGTGTTATTGTTGATATTTGAAGGTTTAAAAGGTGGTAAGTTTCTTTTGCGTTTCAGTATATATACAGTGGTGCCCCCAGAATCCCAATTTAAATCGTTCCAGGAGGCTGTTCGGATTGCAAAAAGTTCAGATTCCAAAACTATTTTCCCAATAAGAAATAATGGAAAGTGAATTAATCCGTTCGTGGACCCAAAGAAAACCCACTTTCAAGACACTTTCAACTGAAATTCCCCATGTTTAAGGTAAAATAAGATGAGTAAATGACCTTCAGTGGCGGTGTATTGTATGTAAACTGGTACAATCACCACATCCAAAGGTCCACACAGGCTCGTGCTCCGGCCTGGGTTCCTATCGCTTGCGCACTTGCGAGAGCGCTGCCCCCAGGGCAGCTCATCAAACATGATGCCCCCAGAACCACAATCACTCAAACGCATCGGGCTGAGGTAATCATGGATATTCCAAATTACAACCAGTTTTTCTGTGAAATTAAATCCTTGCCCGACAGTCCGTCACACCACGTGATCGGATTGCTTTTTTGTTATTAATTAAAACACAAGATGAGTAAAAAACGACAGCACAAATCAAGGTGAAAACACAAGGTAAAGTAGTGATCGACACATGAGAGATGCTTTCACGAGTACTTCCACTGACGAACTGAATGAACAAAGCGCGAAGATGCGGCTCGAACAGATGGGGGAGACGCACGTGAACAAACATGAACGCCACGTTGTGTTCAGTTTTTGAAAATGTGTTCGGTTTTTAGGGCAAAATTTTCTCGAAAAAATTGTTCGGATTCCAATTTGTTCAAACAATGGGGCATTCGGATTCTAGGTGCACCATGGTATACTTTAAATTTAAAATGATTGAGCCCCAGCTAAAAAGCTGGATTTAATCTTTGAAAACGATGACGTTGTAACTCTCCAGAATGACCATGCGGATGATCAACAGTCGTGTGTGTGTGTGTGTGTGTGTGTGTGTGTGTGTGTGTGTGTGTGTGTGTGTGTGTGTGTGTGTTTTGTCGGTCGCTATGCTCGCCTTATCTGACGTCGCCACTGAGATTTCAATTGAATGTTATATTTTCAACACAAATCGGAAAACTCACCTGTTGCTTGGCAGTACTTTGCCTCTAAATTTGTCCCTATTGCACATGTGCAGAGGGGAGTGAGCTATACTTTTTAGTCTCTCTGCCTGTCTGGCAGTCAATCAAAATTGAAAATCATGAAAATCCAAACAGGAAACCTTGTTTTTTGCAATGTCATAAAGGACACAAACAAGCCTTGTGTTGGCTTAACGGTTAAGGTGGCTGGCTTAAGATCTGAGGGACTTGTTTTGAGCCCCTATTGTGCCGTTACATAACATGAGGTGGGTTGAATCAGGCGATCATCCTTCCAAGGTCAGCAAAACTATTACCAGCTTACTGGAAACGCTGCACTGCATCAGCAGCACTGTCACACTCCCAGCAGTGATGAAACCAGCAGCAACCGGCTGCATACGCAATGATAATACGGACACAAACAACAGGCACGAATAACTAATGTAATGTTTTAAATAAGGTGGTGTAAAAGATGCTGTATCAACGGTGGTAAACTAAGAAAAAAAAAATTCTACAACTTTTCAAATCTTTATTTTATTTCAATTTAATTATATCCATGAACATTGTCGAAAACAAATTGCCTTTTTGCCACTTTGAAAACCCTTCTGTTTGGCAGTACTTGGAGACAAAATATCACAGCATTTCATGTCATCATGACCAATCAGATTTGCTGCTCGTGGACCTATGTCCTTTTTTTCTTGTGACTGCGTGGGGTACAGTGTTCTATGAACACTCTAGTTATTGTAAGTACAGCACAATAAAATTTCCTTCCTGTATATTGAGAGTTTAAGAATGATTGCTTTACTGGGCGGGGTAAAGCGACTGAGACCACCCTGTACTCTTGATTGTCAACGTTTCATGGATTATTATTATTATTATTTTTTGATCTTAAAAATTACAACAAAATATTCAAAGCATTTCTGAATATTGCCGCCGACGTCTCTGTTGTAGCACACATAATATATGTCTGCGTTCCGCTGGTGACATTTCAGTGGGTTCTGTGGGGAGCAACAACATCTAGCTGTCCATGTGTGAAAACTGGATCACGCAAGTATCTTCCAACTCTTTGCAAAGTTTGACCTTGAGCCTCATTTATTTATCGTCATGCCAAATGCGACCTCCACTGGGAACTGACGTCATTACCAAACAAATGGGAAGGACTCTTCAGTTGCCTATATTACAATGTCAGGGATTACCAACGTTTTATGTGGTCCTGCAATTGTTGGCTGCAGTCGGCGTTCATGATGATGGGTGACCCTTCTGTATTTTCACACTATTCAGCCTTGAGAACTTGGCGTTGCTTGCGAAGTTATGTTGTGTCTCTGTGCTGATGCCATCAGTGATGTATTACAATTGGCCCATTGCAACGTTTCTTGGAAGGTTATGAAAGGGCGGTCAAATTAAGACTGCACCATTGATTGCAGCCTTTGTCAGCCTTTTTTCATGCTGAGAAAAAATTTGCATGGCCATGAAGGAGACCTGTGTCGTTGTCAACAGAATGTGAAATGATTTTTAATTTTTCTTTGTCAACCACTTTTTTGTTGTTTGTTTTCTTGGTGCATTTTTCTGCAATTGAAAAACGAATGTTGCATGGATGACAGACGTGGGACACGGTGACATAGAGCTGACCATGTGTAAATGCAGGCTCATGCAAGTGCACTCCAACATGCTATAGTGTTTGGCCCTGAGCTTTGTTGATGGTCATAGTGAAGGCTAAGTGAACTGGGAACTGTTGACGCTGCAATTCGAATGGAAAGGTGCCATCGGTGGGGCTGCAGTGCAATACGTGGGATCGGCACACTCTTATTTGTGCCTTCAATTGTTGCTTTCAATAAATGGCCATTAATTACAAGCTGAACCAAATATGTGCCATTTCACAGACGATCATTTGGTGCCAAATTTCACAACAGCATGATGAGAATTCAGTGCTTCAAGCAGAGCATGCGAGGCAGTGGGCCGAAAACATTGAGTGAATTGAGGTACTCGACTGGGATCGATAAAATATTTTCAGCTGTGCATAAAATCGATATCAAAATTTTTTTTTTGCTGATGTTGTTACTAATTCGCGCCCGCCAGCGTGCGAACAGCTGCTTTAGCCAATGGCGGCCGTCTCGCCCACCGGACGGACAATTCAGTCGCGACTTTCCGGAACAACGCCGAAAACCAGTCACTGGTGTGCTCCAAGCGCACACCACGGCCTAGTCAACACTCTACCCGCGCGCGACAGAGTCAATCGCCGAATTATCGATATACCTAAGTATTCGTGCGGGCAGACTACCAAGAGACCGTACCTCAACGAAGGCCTGCTTGGACACGAACCGCTTAAGCGGCTCGTTCCGTTCTGGGATAACTGAGTGGTGTATTATCGCCAGGCCTCATTGGACTCGATTCTATTATCGGCTATTTAAAAGCCCGCTAAATTCCGAGAGCAATACGGCGGTTCAATGGGGAAAGAGGACACGACCAACAGGTTAACATTCACACAAGGGTAATTCAGGTTAACATTTAACACAAGGGTAATTCAGGTTAACAACAGGTTAACATTCACACATAAAACGACACATATGCAGTCATGCATTCAGGTATGCAAAACACTAACATGCACATAAACAGAAAAGCAATGGAATTGGCGGGAAGGGACAAGACACGGGCAAGGTAAAGCACTACAACCGTCTTTTATCATTATTCACAAGCACTTACACAGTTCTACTTGCGGGACACGGCGCCACAACATTCACACAAATAAAAGCAAGGAAAAGACCCCCTCAAAGACAAGGGGGTCAGACTGGGCCCGTAGGCCTTTATTACGTGGAGCTTGGCGGACCGTAGGAGTTCCACGAGACCGTTGCCGGTTACCTCCACCCTTGTGGTGCCTCGATGGGGCGACCCGCCACGCTCCTTCCCCACGGCAGCTTGCGTAACCACGGTTGCGCCCAGGCCTTGCCAAGCGGCCGGGTGAGTCGGGCCTCAGCCGGCGACGTGTTGAGAGGTACGAACGGGTTTTGATGCTCTTTCAAAGCTGATGCTCTTTGTGAGAACCCGTCCGTTCCTCAGCGATGCCCAGACTGTCCCGAAGCCCGATCACCTCAGACCGTTTGGCGCTGGCTGGCGAGCTCTCTCCGGCTCTCCCCACACAAACGCGCAGGTCTGCGCGGCACAGCAGGCTCAGCCATGCTCTCCGTCTCGTGTGTCCTCCGCTCCCCTGGACTTCGCCCCTGTCTGTGTTCTCCTGACTCCAGACTTTAGCAACTGACTCCACCGACCGCCTCCAGACTGACTGAACTGGTGCTCTGCGCGGTCTTTTATAGGGCTCGTGAGACGAGATCTGACCTCCGCTCTCTGACCTCTGACCTCCACAGGCCCCGCCCCTTTTTCTCCTGTGATCTGAATTCCGAGGCGAAGCTTCCACAGAGCGGACGTGCGCGAATTCACCCAAACTTGCTCGGAGAGCGGACGTGCGTGAAATCCCCGTCGCTGGCGCAAAGATGGTGGCTTCGGGGATCAAGGCGAGGTGATGTTATTCGGGTGGGGGAGATGCGGCTTAGGAGATGGTGGGGAGATGTCGTCGTTATGAAGGCGGTGTGGAGAGGGTGGTTGGTGGTTGACGTGGTGGCTGGTGGGTGGCGTGGAGAAGGTGTTTGGCATTGTGGCGTGGTGGAGAAGGTAGTTGGTGGGTGGCGTGGTGGAGAAGGTGGTTGGTGGGTGGCATGGTGGAGAAAGTGGTTGGTGGCTGGCGTTGTGGTTGGTCCAAAATAACGATAGTAAAGAAAAACGGCTAACTCAAAGATCACAGCCCTGTTCACACGGATAAATCCCATGAAGCTACGGTGGGGAAATCTAACTGAACACGGACTTATGGGCAGAACTGAACTAAGGACCTATATAGTGTTCTGCGAATTTCCACAGCCATAACAATATAAAATACCGTGCGGTAACTTGTTGGTCATTGCTTCATGTGGTGACACAATTGTAAAAGTGTTACCTGAGAAGTGAAATTAGATGTTATTCATTGAATGGATGCTGTGGACATGCTGTTGATGTCGCTGGGTTATTAAGTTTGCCTCTGTCTGCGGTGCATACCAGCTATAACCAGAGTTGGTGTCAAAGCCACCCAATGCTCGCCTGTTTATACATTTATCGTTTTTAAAAGACTAGTCTAATAATATTTTTTTATAAAGCATTGCAGTGAAGTCTGATCCAAATAATTTAAAAGCAATACAAGTCTGAAGACGACGATGGTTCACGAGCGGTATTTGACGATGTAGATTGTTTCAGAAGTCAAGGATGAGACAATGTGATAATGTTTGACCAAGTTATAAAAATGATCAACATGATGTGGTATGAGTGACAGGTTATAAGCTGCAAAATGTGGAAAACCCGGTTTCGTTCAAGAACTTCAAAAAATTTTACCTTTTCATAACCTTTAAAGGCCCCAAAACAATGTTGTGGACATTAAAATAAGGAAACAGGATACGTGCTAGAGCTTAATGGAGTTAGTTCGTCGAAGAAGGTCAAAAACCCAGTTCGATTCCCACGACTTTGAAAATTTGACCTTTGTGACCTTTAAAGGTCAAAGGTCAAGTATTATGACCTTTGGTGCAAAACTTCCTCTCGAACATTCCAGGAACAATATAACATCATATAGGCTATATGGCATTTCACACTCCTCGGATTATCCATCCTTTGATGAAATCAGCGTAAAAACAAACTTGGAGGACGCGCCACGGGCAAGGTGTTTGAGATAGAGAACAATGGTTACAAGACTTTCGGTGTGGAATGACCTCAAGATTATGCATAAAAAAATATTGTCATCCCAGCTCTCAAAGTTTGGGCGGTCGTCTGATTTTTATGTCAAAATCGCAATTTTCTAAGTTCGTGACCTTGTGACCTTGACTTCGGGACGAAAATGAAAAATCGAGCCCCGTGGGGCTATGCAGGTGCCATTGGGCTAACCAAATACCGAAACCCCTGCCAGACTCGACAAACCCCCAAGGAGAAGATGCAAATTGAAATCGGCTACCCCTAAAAACACAATTCGCAATTTTCTAAGTTCTTGACCTTGGGACGAAAATGAAAAATCGAGCTCCGTGGGGCTATGCAGGTGCCATTGGGCTAACTAAATACCGAAACCCCTGTCAGATTCGACAAAACCCCGAGGAGAAGATGCAAATTGAAATCGGCTACCCCTAAAAACACAATTCGCAATTTTCTAAGTTCTTGACCTTGGGACGAAAATGAAAAATCGAGCTCCGTGGGGCTATGCAGGTGCCATTGGGCGAACCAAATACCGAAACCCCTGCCAGATTCGACAAACCCCTCGGAGAAGAAAATGTTTTATGTCGAAATCGCAATTTTCTAAGTTCATGACCTTGTGACCTTGACCTTGGGACGAAAATGAAAAATCGAGCTCCGTGGGGCTATGGATGTGCCATTGGGCTAACCAAATACCGAAACCCCTGTCAGATTCGACAAAACCCCTAGGAGAAGATGCAAATTGAAATCGGCTACCCCCTAAAAACACATGTTTTTTGGGCGTGGCTCCGCCCATAATGGGCGGACCATGCCCATTTTCAGGAAAACGCAACGAGATCATGATGTAAACCTCTCACCAAAATTTCATCAGGATCGGATCAAAACTCACGGAGCTATGCTCGGGACAGACAGACAGACAGACAGACAGACAGACAGACAGACAGACAGACAGACAGACAGTCACACAACAATAACAAATATAGTGGTCACTTATATTTTTCGTGAAAATATTTTTTTGTGAACCAATATGTTTGTATATTGCAATCGGTAACAAGAGCGCAAGTGAGCACAATATATGCCTGAACAAGAAGGTATATACAGAATTATGCGACTACATGGAAAACAGCATCCTGGTTGCCATGGCAACCACTTTAGATGATGAACGTATGTCGTGACACACCGTCTCCACAGTCTGTACCTATGTACCAAATATGAAACGTGAAAGTTGAAAACTTTGGGAGTTAGAGTGCGGACAGGAATGGACGGACGAACGGACAGACAGACACAGACAGACAGATGGACGGACGACTGGTATCACATAATATGCCACGAATATATATATATATATATATATATATATATATATATATATATATATATATATATATATATATATATATATATATATATATATATATATATATATATTGTTGTGGTTACCAGATTCGCAAACCACCATTCAGGTCCCTTAGGTGAGGTATCTCGGTAAGTGCATGTGTAGTTAGGCCCAAACCCGTTGTCTAGTGGGAATACATGTCATTTATACGTGCTGCGACTCTTTTGGATAGCCGTTTTTCTTTTACTATCTTTATTTTGGACCAATCGCCATCATCACAACCACAACATCAACCACCGACCACAACCACCGCTTCACCACAACCGCCACGACCTTCACGCACACCTCGCCACCGTAGCATCGCCACCGTTCTTGCCCCGCTGTGGGTACTGGTGTTGGACTCATGCAGA
This sequence comes from Eptatretus burgeri, assembly GCF_056783735.1. Classification (NCBI taxonomy): domain Eukaryota; kingdom Metazoa; phylum Chordata; class Myxini; order Myxiniformes; family Myxinidae; genus Eptatretus; species Eptatretus burgeri. Next base: position 78,800,195 of record NC_140970.1, read on the forward strand.
ACGCGCGTCGAACAGCGTGTACAAAATCACGGATTTTCTGCTTCAAAAACGGATCCAAAACGACACACGCCCACTTTTTGCCGTCCAATCGGTGAGCGAGGGGCGAATTGGCCCCGCCCCCAGGGCGATCGATATATGCAAATTTGTGGATCAAAAAGCCTTCACGCCCACTTTTTCTCGGGCCAATGGGGAGCGAGTTGAAAGGTCAAAGGGAGGGGGTCAAAGGCGAAGTTACGGGGGGATAAAAGGACGGTGTTCGTCAGTCAAAGTAGTAGTAAAGGTCGGAACGAGGCGAAGGAGTCGGAACAGAGAGTCAAGACTTCGCGGGCGGTGGAGCTGCTCGTCGTGTGCGTTGAAGTCGGAACGGAGGGACGAGCTGTGGAGAGGCGGCGAGGGCGGACGAGGGGGTGCTCGCGTCGTGCAGGGAGCTGCACCCCTGGGAGGCCGGCAGCGCGACCTGGCCGAGGTGGAGACGCTCGTCGCACATAATAAAGATCCTCTATACCCCGAGCATCAGCAACCCCCTCCTGTTTCCCCCCGCGCTGAGATAGTGCGACCAAGGGGGCCCCGTTCCCACCCCCTGCCAGGCACTGTCCACGAGGCCCGCGGGTTGCGGGGCCATCGCCGCTCCGCGTCTCATCACCAGACGGGTAGGCCCGACCAGGTCTCGGCCCCAGGCCTACCTCATTCTTGAGGGTATTTCTTTTCCTTGGTTTTGGGTATGTGTTGTCGGCGCCGTCTGTGAAGTAGAATTGTATAAGTGTTGCCGTGTGCTCGGTAGTCGGTATTAGCTCTGCACTGTGTTTTCACTTTTATGTTTGCTTTTTGTGTAAATGGAATTGTGTTCTCTTTTTTTGTGTGCATTTGGTGGAATTGTATTTGTGTGCTTTCCGTTCGTCGCGAATAAATGTGCTTTATTGTTGAACTGTTCTCCCGCTTCGCTTCGTCTTTTCCCCCATTGAACCCTCATCTTGCTTCACGTAAAGGGTTGGTAGTGGGCTGAGTACGCCCGATAATTAATCGAACCGTCGAGGTCGACGATAACACCGCTCGGTTATTCTGATAGTACGGAACGGGTCGCTCAAGTGGCCCGTGTCCGAAGTCGACCTGCGGCGAGGTGCGATCGCCCGGTCTACCCTCCGCGTGGGTACTTAGGTAGTTCGAATTTGGCGAGCAACCCTATCCCACGCGGGGGCTGATTGGCTCGATCGCGGTGAGACCGAAAGGTCCACCCGTGACTGGTTCCCGGCGTTAGTCCGAGAGGGTCACGACTGGATTGTCCGTCCGGTGGGCGACGTGCCGCGATTCGAGTTACGTGGCCGTCGCACGCCGGCGGGCGCGAAGACCGCAACAATATATATATGTCGGGCGTATAAAAAATAGTGTGGTAGATAAAAACATTAGAAAGGAAAAAATAACTTTCACCAAAAACTTTAACATTTTCATGCTCACGCTGACGCTCACCCTCACGCTCACACCGGGGGTATTGCTATATCTCTCTGTTCTTCGAACAGGCGAACTAAAAATGCCAATGTTCATTGAAGGAGGAAGAAGGAAAAGAGGTACAACCATGTTCGACTATTCCAGAAGAGGTTCATTTTTGTTTAAATGTCAGGTAATTGTGTTTTGTTTATTTATACATTTGTGTACTTGAATACAACTGTCATTCACCAAAAAAGGGTAATATCACAGGTAAAAAGTGAATGATACACTACATGGCCAAAAGTATGTGGACACCCCTTCTAATGAGTGGATTCGGCTATTTCAGCCACACCCATTGCTGACAGGTGTATAAAATCAAGCACACAGCCATGAAATCTCCATAGACAAACATGGGCAGCATAATGGGCCATACTGAAGAGCTCAGTGACTTTCAACGTGGCACCGTCATGGGATGCCACCTTTCTCGCAAGTCATTTCATCAAATATCTGCCCTGCTGGAGCTGCCCGGTCAACTGTAAGTGTTATTATTGTGAAGTGGAAAAGCCTAGGAGCAACAACAGCCCAGCAGCGAAGTGGTAGGCCACACAAGCTCACAGAACGGGAACGCCGAGTGCTGAAGCTCGTATCACGGAAAAATCGTCTTGTCAGTTGCAGTACTCACGACCGAGTTCCAAATTGACTCTGGAAGCAATTAAATGTCGGCACAAGTGCTGTTCATCGAGAGCTTCATGAAATGGGTTCCCATGGCTGAGCAGCCATACAGAAGCCCAATATCACCATCTGCAATGCCAAGCATCTGCTGGAGTGGTGTAAAGCTCACCACCATTGGACTCTGGAGCAGTGGAAACGTGTTCTCTGGAGTGATGAATCACGCTTCACCATCTGGCAGTCCAACGGATGAATCTTTGTTTGGCGGATGCCAGGAGAACGCTACTTGCCCGAATGCATAGTGCCAACTGTAAAATTTGGTGGAGGATGAATAATGGTCTGGGGCTGCTTTTCATGGTCCGGGTTCGGCCCCTTAGTTCCAGTGAAGGGAAATCTTAATGCGACAGCATGCAATGACATTCTAGATGATTCTGTGCTTCCAACTTTGTGGCAACAGTTTGGGAAAGGCCCTTTCCTGTTTCAGCATGACAATTCCTCTGTGCACAATGTGAAGTCCATACAGAAATGGTTTGTTGAGATTGGTGTGGAAGAACGTCACTGACCTGCACAGAGCCCTGACCTCAACCCCATCGAACACCTTTGGGATGAATTGGAATGCCGACTGTGAGCCAGACCTAATCACCCTTCATCAGTGCCCAACCTCACAAATTCTCTTTTGGCTGAATGGAAGCAAATCCCCGCAGCAATGTTCCAACATCTCGTGGAAAGCCTTCCCAGAATCGTGGAGGCTGTTATATCAGCAAAGGGGGACCAACTCCATATTAATGCCCATGATTTTGGAATTAGATGTTGGACGAGCAGGTGTCCACATACTTTTGGCTAAGTCGTGTAATTTGTGAAAGCTTATCATAGCACCAACATGACAGTCATGATGTTCCGAATTCATAATTGTTGGTGGAGTCGTGCTCACTGTTCTACCAATGGGTTTTGACTGCACCGTTTCAGACACACACATGCAGAGTGCATCCTCCTTACGTGTCTAATATACGTATAAGATTACATGTCAGTGATTTTGTTTTAAAGAATGTTTTAACCAGTGATGCATTTTAATGTAGGCCTGAATACCTCAGAAAAAGAGTCGTGAAAGGGCTAAAGGGGTCTAAAAGTTCTAGGTAGTGGATAAAAAAATAGAAACGCCATTTCCCAGTCACTTATTGGGACGTTGGGCGACCACGTGTGGCTCGTACAGCCTGCATGTGCCATTACAGAGTCCACCAGCGTCTGGAATTTAGCACCATTCTTCAATCAACTCACACCTTACCTGTTTGATGGAGGTGGTAAACTGTCTCAGGCGTCGTTCCAGAATATCCCATAAATGCTCGACTGGGTTCATATCTGGTGACTGAGAAGGCCATGACATATGGATAACATAATTGTCATGCTCATCAAACCATTGTGCAGCCATTCTGTGAATGGGGGCATTGCGGTTGGCGTGGGGGGGGGAGGGGGGAAATCATCTCTTGCAGCCATGATCGCCATAATTTTAGGCAACCCGGTCTTTGCAGCATTTTTATACATGACCCAAAGCATGCTGGGATGTTATTTGCTGAATTAACACATGAGCCACACCTAAGTGGAAGCCGTTGCTTTCAACATACCTGTTGTCCCTCATTTATACCTTGTGTACACTTAACAGACAGAATAACAGACCAGACCAACAAATATACATACCTGCAAATATTCGATTTCGCACGTAGCAAACAGATAGGAGTGAAAACATAACCTCCGTCCATCTTCGGCGGCAGAGGTAATAACAGCTTTTATTTTAAAATATGCCAATGGGACGACAAAAATGTTTCTTTTTCAGGTGGCCTATGCCTCTTGTACAGTCCTCTATTAACATGTTTGTGTAAAAACAATTGATGTGTCTTAAACTGTTGTGATTATCACTCACAAACGTCTTGAACGCCTTTACCTCTTTTGGTGTTCCGGGCATCGCTGTCTCTGACTTTTCCATTTCAGCTTAACGACATCAGAATTTCCATAATAATGCTATTCATCTCATCGCTGTGTATTTTATAGACTATGGTCTGGTTAGCATTCTCTTTTGAAGGTATCGCTTCAACTCGAGGTTAATTTCCTTATATCCTGTGTTCATTGTCCATTGTCTACTGGAGTTTGCTTTTAATTGATGAAATTGGATTTCCCCAAGCATCAATTAACGTGGTGTGAGAACTCATCGATCGAGCATTTGTTTTCACCTTATTGGTGTTCAATCAGCAACATTTTTATTATTCTGCCATCAAACCCTTTTTATATTTTTATATTGGTTATTGTGAAGGCCAGAAGAGCTTTGCTTCATTCAACATGCAAATGGTTTTAAGCAGAAACTTCAAGCTTTTCCTGTAACACTCCACCTGCATTATTGGTCTTTTTGTGGTGGTTGATGAGCAAAGCATAAGTTTTTATGAAACGTTTTTCTGATACGATTTGTCATTGAAATTACCATTTTTGTTGAATACTTATTACACTGTCTAGATCGAGATGTTGGACAGTATGGTCACAAACTCTGTGTTAGCCCAGAAACAAAATGGCCACCTTCTGAAAATCATACCAAAAAACACAATTTGGTGTCTGTACATCTGTCTGTATGTTTGTGGCCGATGCATTCGGTCGTTACTATCCAATCTCAACCAAACTTGCCAGGGGGATTAAGGTTTGTTAGACGAATATTGTAGCTACTTTGTACCACTCTGGGAAGGGGGTTCCGAAGGTGGGGCTGACGCAAGTTCTCTACGTAAATGTGTACCATGTAGCGCTCTTGGTGGTGGGAGAGGATATTACGAGTGACGCTTGGAGGCCTTAATTGTATCATGAGCAAGAGGCCTTCGCCTTATTTTCGCAGTCGCTTCGCCAATGTTGCTTTAGAGTAATCTGCATAAAAAATCCGTGCAAATTTCCATGGTTTTTTTGCCCTTTTCTGCATTGGAAAAATGCCATGTTTAGGTCTATACATTTGTATACATAGCAGAGTGAGTGTCGTCCCACTTTATCAGCGTTTTTCAAAGGTTCCTTCAAATAACAACAATAATGATAATGACATAATAACAATAATGAGGATAATAACATGACCCCCCCATTCTCCCTTGGCTGTTCCCATAGCGAGCGGGTGTTTATAGTCCAAAAGACGCATCTTAGGCCAAATAAAATAAAATACCAGTTGATCGTCTGGATTTTTTTTTTAAAAAGGAAGGAGGACCTTTTTATTTGTTCCAAGCAAATGCAACCTGTCGCTTCGCTGATGGGAGTATTAAAGTGGTGGAGGGGGAGGGGGGGTAAGAGGGAGGGGAGGGAGAGGATGGAGAGGGAGGGGGAGGGAAGAGGGAGCGGGTTTTGAAGCGAGGAAGGAAGGGGCAGCGAGGATGGGTGGGGGAGTGGGAAGGAGGGGAGCGAGGAGTGCAGAAAGAGAAGGCAGCATGAGGGGAGGGCAAGGGAAGGCAGCATAGCATGAGAGAACGGCAGCGTGAGGGGAGGGCAAGGCAAGGCAGTGTGAGGGGAGAGTGTCCGGCTATAACCCCCTGTCTGAACATGTCCGGAGATAGCCACCATCCAGATATAACCACTGTCCAGATAAGTGAAGCAAAGGCATCATGAGGGGAGGGTCCATCCTGACATATTCGCTGTCCGGACACATCCCAAGATAACCATAGTCCGGATACGTGCGGCGATAACCACTGTTCAGATACGTGAGGTGGTTGGAGATAATCACCATCCAGATGTGTGTTGAGGTAACCACCGTCCAGATATGTTCGGAGACAGAAATAAAAAAGAGAGAGAGACAGAGGTGTGGGAGGATGCTGCATTGTATTAGGAGGGGGTGTAGCGAGGATGGTATAAAGAAAAAAACAGGGGTGTGGGTAGTGAGGAGAGCTACTGAGGGTAGTTTTGCCGTTTTACTGAGAATTCCTCTGGGCGAAGAAGCAGTGCACTTTCCACTAGCTTTGCTGTGGAACCTCCAAGGTCCTCTTATAGAGCAACTCTCGTACCAAGCAGGACCATAGGTATGACGTCCGTCCAGTGTGTGAAGTTGTCATGTGCTTTTGGGGCAGACTTGAGTTGGTGGTGGAAATGCTGTACGATACCATTCGCCGCTCTATGGTAAGCGGTGGATTGCACACGGTCGGTACCCAGGAGTTGTCAGCTCATGAATTAGAGCCGATTCAAACTGGCTACCAGGATCCTTAGTGATGATTTATGGAACACCAAAACTTGCAATCCAGGTGTGAACAAAAGCTTTGGCGATAGGTGCAGTGATGTCAGCTGTGTAGCCTCTGACCAACGGGTGAAGAAGTCAACCCAAGTCAGTAAATAGCGGTTCCTGTTTGAAGGTGGTAGGGGACTGACAAGATCCACATGGACCCTGTCATAATGCTAATCTAGTGTTGAAAAGCTACCTCGTAGTGTGACGGAGTGATGTTGGATCCAGGAGCGTTGACATTGAAGAAATTGTTTGGCTCAAACGCTCATGTCGGCATTGATGCATGGCTAGATGTAGCTCGTGGTGATGAGTCGCCGGGTTGCTCGAATACCCGGGTGAGCGAGCGAGTGAGTGAAAAGTGTCTAAAATTGTATGACTGAATGCGACAAGAATGAAAGGGCATGACTGTCCCATCGATGTACCACACACGAGGGTAGTGTTTATCCCTGGGAGCGGTATCACGTGAAATGTGAGTGATCTGGCTATAAACTGTACAGACGTTGGAGCTCTGTGTCCTCCGTTGTGCTGCTTTGCAAGTGCATTAAAATTGTTGGCTAGTGTGTTGGTAGAAGACCACGCCAATCCCTCGATGCTTGAGAGAGTTTTGGCTGCTGATTTTGCGATTCCTTTGATGTGCTGGATGCCGGTTGTGAATTGTGAGATATAACTGAGTTGGTGAAGTGTGGAGAGAGACACAGAGAGACACACTGGGTGAAAAGAGTGAACATTAAAAGTTTGTGGTCAGTCGGGACAGAGAATTGTACGGCCTCGAAGAAGTAGCGGAAGTGCTTGATGGTGAGGTTTGCAGCGAGTAATTCCTGATTGAAGGTGCTGCACTTGCACTCTGTTTGTTTCAGCATTTTATAGAAGAAAGCCAGTGGATACCAGCCAGCATCGATGAACTGATGAAGGGCCGCACCCACCTTGACCTCAGACACCTCTACCATCAGGCATGTTGGTGTGTGTGGCTTTGGATGAATCAGGAGTGTGAGGCATTGGCCTTTGCGTCTCTGATTGTGCGGAAGGCTGACAAGGTTGGCTTCGACCATCAGAACACTTCAGGGTGCATACCAGTTTGCGAGTAGTTCATTCAGAGGCAGCAGTGTTGTGGCTGCATTTGGAATAAATTGTTGGTAAAAGTTGACGAGGCTCAAAAACTCATAGTTTGCATTGAGATGAAGGTAACAGGAAATCCTGAAAAATCTGCACCTTCTCCTCGAGCGGATGGATGCCTGAGTGGTTAACACAGTTGTGAAGAAAATTCAACTCTGGAAGGCCTAATATGCACTTTGTGGGATTGATGACTATGCCAAAGTCCTTCAAATGGATGAAGAGGAGACATTGTTGTTCCTGAAGTTTTTCTGTGATTGCGCTGGCAATTGGAATATCATCTATACGCACGAAGCAGAAGTATAATCCCCGGAGCACCAAATCGATAAAACGTTCAAAGGTTTGTGTGGCATTGCGTTGGCTGAATGGCATCCGAAGGAATTCAAACAGGCCGAAAGGTGTGGTGACTGCTGTCTTTGGGATGTCATCTGGATCCATGAGAATCTGATGGTACGCACGAACGGGGTCGACTTTGGAGAAGATTGTAGTGCCATGGAGTGTAGTTGTAAAATCCTGAATGTGTGGAATGGCGTAATGGTCTGGAACAATCGCGTTGTTTTAAGGACCGGTAATCCTCATAAGGATGCCAATCCCCAGGTGTTTTTTTAGGGTACTATGTGTCGTGGTGAAGCCCAACTGCGAGATGATTGTCTGATGATCCCATTTTGTAACATGAAGTCAAATGTCTGGCATGCGACACACAATTGCTCATGTGCCAATTGGCGGGCACGCGTGAAAACGAGGGGTCCTGGGGTCTCGATGTGATACGTATTCTGGTGTTTGATGGGCTGGATTGTCGCCGATGGGCACGTCGAATGTCATGAAGTACTTTCTGAAAAAGTTGTGGATGGAAGACACGTGATATTCAATGATGAAATGGTGGATGCTTTCTTGAGACCACTAAGCTTTGTTGAGGCAACTAAAGACAAAACCAAATCAAAACCCAAATCAAGCTGGAAGAGACGTTCTCCAAAAGTAGCAATCGCACTGTTCTTCGTGGCATATAATGAATATTCCTGTAAATTTTTTTTTTTCTGTTCAGCAGCAGAAGACGGCACAATTCTCACCTCTGCCCCTGTATCGACAAGAAAATGAAGTCCGCTAGTACATTCCACGAAGAAGAGAAGGCAACTGACGTATGGCCCAAATGAACTTGTCACCATTAGTTGTGGACCTCGCAAGTATCATGTGGACATGTGGTAAACGTGACAACTCACACAGGAGTGACTGGTCGATGGTGGTGTGGTGGTCACCGAGAAGCTGCATATGACACAGTCATGTGGGTCTTCGATCTCCTAAATCCTCAGTTGTAAGAAGTTGTTGAAAGCGGTGGTACTCAGGGGGTCGTGAGCTTTATGAGCGCAGCCTTCAAAACCGTGTTTGGCTTGTTCGTTGGAGGTTGTAGTATAATATCTCTCACCTCCATCGCGTATTCTGGTGATGACTCGACAATAAATTTGATTCGCGTCAACTCGGTTGTCATGTTCTGGGTATCGAGTTGCCCTTCAACTTATGTAAACCACAGCTGCGGGTCATTAGTCCAGAATGGTGGCAGCTTGATCAAAATCGCTGCCACCGGTGAAGCTGGTCGAGCGACCGGGAAGAGCACGGCTGCTTGGTCATTCCCGGCGACTTGTTGCACGATTGTAGCTCCTTGTCCATCCATTTGGAACAGGTCGGTGTCACCAATTTAGTTTGGAAGAAAAGACATCTGAGAAGTTTGGATTCTGAGTCAATACTTGTTATTCATTGGCAACCATCTAACCCCTTGTCTTCTTCCAGGAAACTTGTACCGGAAATCCCCCGATTAAGCCAGAGCTCAAGCATATTTACCGTCGCCACTGAAGGTCGATGGAGGTCCTGTTTTCGCTCGTGTATGTTTGTCTGTTTGTGAGCAGGATATCTCTAAAAGTTGGGGACAGATTTGGATGAAACATGGTCGACAGGTTGGATGTGTGACAAGGAAGAATTGATTTGATTTTGGGAAAGATCCAGATGCGGATCTGGACATGACAATTTTTTTTTCATTTTTTAAGTGATTCTTCACCATTGATGTAGGACATCCCAGAAAGATGGCCAAAAACGATATATAACACGATATCTCAAAAAGTTGTGTTAGAGTTTTGACAAAACTCGGTGGATGGGTTGGTTCGATGACGAGAACAAGCCGATTAGATTTTGGTTCAGATCTGGATCTAGATCTGGCCTCTAAGTGGGAAACAAAACATAAACTGTTTAGTCTGGCAGAGGTTACAAATTTCGTTCTTCCTTTTTTTTCTCCCAAGAACTTGACAAATAATTTATTGATGAACCAAAATTTACTGATTCAAATTTGTATTTTTATTTTTGGTTTTACTTTAGCATGGCCGCAAAGACCATTTCCACATCCAAGATGTACAAAATTAAGTGCAGTAATTGGACATGGATATTAAGGATTTGTCAGTTGATCGAACAGAATAAGAAAATTAGGTATGGACACGCCGGGCATCGATCAGCTAAAAATGACGTCTTGCTCCGTGTAACTTTCCTTGTACAATACTTTTCTATTTAATCCTTATAATTACAATTTCAAAACTGAGGTTAATCGGTGTGACATTTTTCGATCCCAGTTAAGCCTTCTCTTCACACTTGCGTCATAGTTTGCTGGTGATGCAGATGTCTCATGACAGCATTTTTCGGTTATGGCTATTGGTCTTTGGAAGCAGACAATCCTTTATCTTATAGTAGATGGCTGTTCATCACTGCTGTTGTTGGGCTGCCACCTTTGAGCTATCCATGTATAGAAATGTTCATGAAAAATTTGCTCTGCCTTTCCATCTTGCATTCCTTGTTGAGGCGTAGCACCCTGGGAATCACTATTTCATCAGAATTTTAGATTTATTATATTTGGATGAGTAATGCAGTGTTCGACTTACAAATCTATATTTTTTATTGTCCAGGTCTGTCACTGCCAGGCCACCCAATGACAAGCCTGCACATTCGGCTTGTGCTGTCACAGCTCCCACATTGAATATGGGGAAATGATGAACTGCAGAAATATGGCATCGGGTCCACCCCAGTACATCGCCATCAACAATTGAGGATATGGAGTTAAATCAGTGGTTAATCGGCAAAACAAATTTCAACCCAGATACTGAAAGGTTGCACACACAGTTGCAGTAAGATTTCAGCTCAAGGAATCATCATTTATTGAATTGATAAACAATTTTAATTGTTTTGGGGCGATATGCTCCACCACGGCACTTCAGTGGTGTATTGGCACAGGTTATAATTTGTTGGGACAGTGACCTGCTCAAGTGTCAGTGCATGTGTGTACAAGTATCCAGGGTAATATGTTGTAATATGGGTATGTTGTAAACCTGTGAACTATATTAAATTTTGTGCAGAGAAAGTTGAATTTATGTAATCAAGATATGTACTCGATGTTTCATTTTAACATTGGTACATCCCTGATTCCCTGGTATCTGTCAGTGACAGATTTGTAAACATGAGTGGACAACAAAAGGGTTTTGTAATAGAAATGTGTTGTTGTTCAATTACAAAGGTCATGGGGTTTAGTTTTATAAACTCCATCATTAATTTAAACACGGATAAACCACCAGCTTTTCACAGACTGAAAAATGCAGATGTTACAGCAGCATTGAGGCAGACACTTCCTGTTGGACAGGATATATGGACTGATGCTGTTGTAGCATGTGGTTCCTGGGACTTTAACGCTGGATGGGTTTGTACTTCATCTTTTATGTAGGGTCAGTGAGAACATGATGTAAATCAACTTGACAATCCTTAAACGATAATCAATTGTCAACTGGTAAGATCCACTACCTCTGTCAGCCTTATGTTCAACGAATCTGCAAAACTAAAAAAATTGATTCAATTTTGGTGAAACTCCGGATCCAGATCTGGATAAGAAAAAGTTATTCCTCACCATTGAGAGATAGGGCCAAAAACGATACGTACAATAAGTAGTATGATGTTTCAAAAAGTTGTGAACAGATTATATCAAAACTGTCTGTGAACAAAACAAAAAAACAAAACAAAACTGTTTTCACCCTTTTCTATCTGTGAACAGGATATCTCAAAACAGTTCTGGATGATTTTGGATGACATTTAGTGGACAGGTTGGGTATGCGACAAGGACCATTCGAATCGTTTTTGATGAAGATCTGGATGTGAGAATTTTTTTTTTCCAAGTGATTCTTTACCATTGAGAGATGAGGCCAAAAACGAGACAGAGCATGATATTTCAAAATAGGTGTGGAGTGATTTCGACGAAACGTAGTGGATGAGTTGGGTAGGTGACAAGAACAAGGCGATTTGCAAATCCGGTCTATCGGTGGGAAAAAAAAAAACGTCAACTGTTCAGCCTGTTGTTGGTATGCACTCTACCGAATGCTGTTGTAGTTTATAAATGCTTGTGAAACAGACTAATCAAGTAAAGGCTGTAAGTTTACAATAGTAAACACATATTATTGTTATCTAATGTATTAAGCTCAATTACTGGTTGTTTGTTTATTTATATATGCTGCAAAAACTTTTAAAAAATAAAAAAAAGAACTACTGAACAAAATCCAACCAAATTTTGCATGTTGCCTACGGGTACCCCGTGTGGTTTCTGTCTGGGTAGCATATCTGGGAGAGAGGGTCCAGAGTGCTGGGAAGACACCAGTTCTCTCTACGGAATGTGTGTACTGTATAGCACCTCCGATGGCAGCCGGTATTATAAATCATCTTGTTCTTGTATAAGGAAGGTTAAAACAACTTGACAATATGCATTACGGTGATGTTGAAATCTGAGTGAGAATAATTCGAAATTTTCAAAATGTCTTATTTCACTCGTTTTAAGTGGAGGTTCAAACCAAAGCAAACAACACACTGCCTTTGCTTTGCTGTGAAGCGGAGGTGATTTTTGCTCACGCCATATATAAGCAGCAAGGATTGTTGATGAAGGTGATGTTGGCTGACTTTCAAGCAGATGAAAGATGACCTTGGGCAAATGATAGCGTGAATCGAGCATAATGTTTCTGAAGTACGTTGTCTTTCAATTAAATCCGCCAGCAAAGCGAAGGGTACTTTTGCAAGTTGATTATAATTTGATGAATTTACCCTAAAGTATGAATATCATTGGCATAAACCCAAACTTTTGCACAGTACTGTTTTTGTACATACCAGTATAAAAGCCCATCAAAATTACGGGTTGGAGTTCTTTTGTTCGAAATATTCGAGACTGGAATATATGATGTTACAAAGCAAGAAAAGGTATTATTTTGAAACACTACATGTACACATGTGATCCTGTTTTCTTGAAATTCTGGGATGTTTCACTTTGACGGTACAGTCCCATGAGTGTGTCATTCTGAAGACTCGGCCTCTCGTTCGGTGTATGAACACTCGTTTTACTCTGTGCACGTTGCACATCACATGCAGCAAATTTCACCTCCCTGCACCTTGTATTTATTGTTATTTAAAAAAACGCTTCTGGATACCACCATTGAGGCTCGGTTTGTAAGTCGCCATCGACAATTGCAATAGAAGATGTAATTACTCTTTGCTTGGGTCTTTTTGGTTCTATGGGGTCTTTTTGGTCCTCTGGGTCTTTTGTGTCCATGGGGTATCTTGAGTCTTTTATGTCTGGGGTCCTTGGGGATTTTTGGGTCTTTTGGGTTCTATGGGGTCTTTTTGATCCTCAGGGTCTTTTGGGTCCTCTGGGTCTTTGGGTCCTCGGGGTTTTTTGGGGGTTTTCGGGGTCTTTTGGGTCCTCTGGGTCTTTTGGGTTCTCGGGTGCTCTTTGTGCTCGTGGATGAGCTTTGGCCTGTGGTGCGGTGGAGTAAATCAACAGTTATGGCTGTGGATGCTCTTTGTGACTTTGGACTCAGCTCAGCGAGCATGTTGAGGGTCGAACTGAGTGGCTTTTGAAGTGTTTTTGTTTTTTGTGGGAGAATTGAGTGACTTGTGAAAAGCAATTACTTGTAAGCTGAATAAGCACAAATTTAATGTATTAAGGAGCGCTGGACATAAAGAAGGGGAGAGGGAGTGAGTGGGGTGGGGGAGGAAGATAAGAGGGACTGCATGGGGTGGAGGTAGGGATGAGGGCCTCGAGGGAGGGGGTGAGGAGTCAAGTGTGGAGGGAGGGCCAAGGGGTGGGCATTGGGGAGGTGGGGAGTGAGTGGAGAGAGAGAGAGAGAGAGAGAGCGGTGTGTGTGTGTGCGTGCACGTGTGCACAACGATTATGATGACAGACTAGGGTAGTGGTTTCAACAGGTCGTCAGCCCAGGCAGTGCTGCTGATTGATGACCTGAGCATCACAAAATGATCAAGATTGTACTGGCTCCGCCAGGTTGCAGCAGTTCAGAAGCGAGGTTAGGCTAGGTAGTTTGGATGTGGGATCAATTGGGAGGAGAGGAGTTGAGGTGTTGAAGATTATGCAGAGAAAAGAATGGAAGTGTTGTGTGTGCAGGAGACCAGATGGAAAGGAGACAGGGCGAGGAAGTTGGTCGGAAGATTTTCGTTCAAACCAACATGGCTGCCAGATCATGTGACCTATTTATTAATTGTTTGTGAACACCCTGGTATCCCCAAGGCTTGGGGAACATGTGGGTGAAGTTTCTCCTCGATCTGTCGAGCTATTCTGGAGAAGATTTTTAAAGGTTTATTCTTCAAAAAATCACAGCTACCAAACCATGTGACCTATGACATCATTGGTGGAGAACTTCTTGTTCCTCATGGATAGACGATCACACCTGTAAAGTTTCGCCTTAATCTGTCCAGCCGTTTCGGAGAAGATTTTTAAAGGTTTTTATGTTAAAAACAATATGGCTGCCGAATCACGTGACCCATCATCAATTTGACGTCGTAACGATATGCTGCCGAACCACGTGCCAGACCACATGATCCAACATCATCAATTCACCCCCCCCCCCATACAATTTGCCAAACCACATGACCCAAGATATCCCTCAAAAATTTTCATACTGATCGGATAATGTTTGACGTCTGCGATTCGGACGTCATAACGAAGTCACGTATGACATCATCAAAAAATTGCACTAGTTTCCCATGGGGAATGCTTCACACATGCCAAGTTTCAATTTTTTCCACAGAATGGTTTCGGAGAGACAGAGGTCCAAAGTTTTTTTTCTTTTTTTTTTTCCAACATGGCTGCCACACCACCTGACCTATGATGTCACAATTATCATAAAACATTTCTCCATGAGTAGTCATACCTATGATGAAAATTTTGCCTCAATCCGCCAAGCGGTTACAGAGGAAGATAAAATTAGCATGGACGAACGTACGGATGGACAACCTGAAAACATAATGCCGCCGGCGACTTCGTCAGTGGAGGCATAAAAAATATACAGTTATACGGTAGTAGCTCAGAAACAACACAGCCACGACAACAATTCCATGTTATATAAGATCATCTTTCTTGTTTTACTTCATTTTGCATCCTCATTGACAGACGGACATTGATTATTTTTGTGAAGTACAACATGCTGTCTTTTGACTCAACCCGTCAGTGAAGCGATTGATTGGTTGTTGCGTGTTTGGGCCAATGAGATTTGGAATTCTCATGGGGTGTAAAGAACGGTTGGAGGGAAGGGAGAAGACAATGATGGTGGCAGGAGAGAGTGCCGTTGGTGGAGTTTTTTTTTTTTTTTGGTGTACAATGTCAAGGCTTCGTGGAAGACTTAGAACTTAGAATGGATCAGTACGTAACAAAACAAAAGTAACAGTAGGAGAGGGGAAAAACACACCAACAGCAGAGCTGAGGGACAGAATAGAGGGCAACTTGGACACATAATGAATGAGTAGTGGTGTATAGGGTAGAAAAGATGGAGACAGAATGAGACTGAAGAGAATGTGAAAATTTGTTCCACAGGTGGGGAAAAAGAGGAACTAATGAGTGGAGGTGAGCAGTGAATCTAGATTTTGGGAGTTTCACCAAAAGGGGGTTGCTGGCAGACTGCATCCACTCTCCAGAAACATGGGGGTGGAGAAACATGGCAGAGGGGGCAAAGCATGGAAAGAGCAGAGGGTGCAAGACCAGAAAGGAGGCGGAAGAAAATAGAGACCACCGACCGGTCTTTAATGTTAAAGTGACAGGCCCATAGACTCAGCTTCATTGTGGGTGATGCTGATTATTTGGAAGGCCTTGGTTTTCACAGCTTCTGGCCAAGTTGCAGAGGAGTCGCATGGTGGTCGTGGTAGGTGGAATGCAGCACCTCAAAGCCCAGACCCTTAAGTGAGTGTGACAAGCCCCATTTGTTTCATGCAAACAGTCCTCGTGAAAAAACACATCGAGCGACTGAACACACACTTTCCCTCTTATGTAGCTCGGCTCCCTCATCGAACCCCCCCCCCCACCTTCACCCCCGCACATGCTCCACCTTTGTAACGCCGAAGAGCTTGACCGCTCCAGGACTTTCTTCCCATATGTTATGCGAGGTCTCATCTTGTGCCAATGTTTGCATGGGGTGGGGTGACTCGTGTTTCTCGACCCATCAAACTCTGGGAATTCCGCTCAATATACCATTGCAACTTACTCGATGCCACAAGCTGGCCGCATTTCACAGGATCTCCGGTCAGTGTCATCTTTGTCCTTGGTACCCCAATAGTTCATTCATCATTAATTTTTCTTTAAATTATTTGTAATTCACTTGCCATTGCTGTTTTTTATTTGTAACTAGATGACCCGTGAAACCGTTGGATTCCCGTTGTGACAGTGGTTGATAAAAAAAACATTCCAAAAATAAGAAAAGAAAAAAGATAGCTCCAGCAAACTCTTGTATATATTTTTTATTTCATTGCAGGATGGCAGGCAGAAGAGCTCCTCGTCCTTTGAGATGCTCGACTGTTGGAAAACATTTGGTAGGACTTTGAAAAAGATATATTGCTGATTTCAAAATCCTTTAATACAGGTAGCCCCAACTTTGGGCTCCACTCACCTCTACCTTGGCGGTGACTTCAAAGAAGCAACTAAAACTGTGCTCGTCACAGGGAGCTTCATTATGTGGATGCTTTGAAATCAACTCAATAGGAAGCAGATACCACAGTAATCCTCCATGCTGTGTATATCCAGAATGAAGGTGCAGAACCAGTTATTATACATGCTAATGTCAGACATCATTGTCATGGCTGTGTGTTATGCCACAACGCTCTTGAAATATCTTCCAGAGTTCTGGCTTTTGACTTCACCAGAGAAGTATGTACCATTTCATGAGATTGCAGCGATAATTGGACCTTCACGATGTCATGCATGCCTTTTATTCGCAACTTGAGTGGATGGGGTACAAGCAGCTATGTCCCTGTTTCATTGGGAAAAGGCTCATAAAAGCAGCAGTAAGAATATTGGTACACCTGCATTGGAGGAATTTACAAGAGATCAGCATTCTTGTCAAATTATAGCAGATGTCATCAATCAGGCTGGGGGGCTCTTACTGGATGTATAAACGAGCAATGATGACGACTTCGATTTCGGGAGCTGAACTCAGTCAACTTAGGGTTTCCTACAAGTTCCTGAATAACAAATCGACCCTGTTGACGCTGCTACGACTAACAGAGACTACATTTCTTCAGCATCTGTGACTAGCATCTCTGGTCACAATAATGGACAAGTCTGCTGACATCTCCAAGCAGAACATTTCACCCTTTGTTATCCCTTCCACTCTCGCTATGTTGGTGCTGAGCATCTCGGGGGAAAGGTGCTGCCTGTTAAGTACAATGGGACACTGTCAGCCAATGACGACTGTTCATCTGAATCAGATTATCTTATTTTAGGTACCGTACACACATCCTTTGTGTGGGATTGGGTGGAAATAATAATGATAAATAGTCTTTTATTGTGAAATCATTTAAAGTCCCTGGTGAGTTTACAGCCCCTGCTGCAGGTGCTCGTCGACTGATCAAACACAATAACCATCTCTACTCTCACAGCTCCCCATTTGTACCCCAACAATTTATGGTAAAGTGTCTGCTCAAGGACACAAGAGCCACAAACCCTCATGCTGGCCAGGATTTCAACCCACATTCTGAAGAATCAGCCACCAGAACACAAGTGCAATGTGCTAAACCACTCTGTCATGACAAAAACAAACAAACAGCAGCAGTGACTTCAGAAACCAACAGGAAAAAGCATTAAAAGAATGACAAATTACTCAGATATGCAATGCCCCTTAATACTTGCCATGTTTTACAATTTGGAAACACACCTGTCCTTTTAGTATCAACGAGCATTTAAGACCCATCACTTTGCTGATGGGAATACCAATCTTTGTTGCGATGGCTAATCCATGGGGCAAAAACAAAAGCGTATTCCTGGGAGATCCTGCCGTCCATGCGACGACAACCAGCATTGCAAGTTGCCGTTTGCAGTTTCACTACGTGTGCCCATGAAACAATGCACAAACCGTCCCCCCCCCCTTTTTTCTTGAATCCATTACAAACCTTCCTGGGTGTTCCCTGAATCCACTATCATTGGTTTCATTGAAACCCGTTAATCCGTTCTCAAGTTATATAATGACAGACAGACAGACAGACACGGCTGTTTTTATAATGTAGATGTAAAATGTTTAAATAAAAAGTATTGAATATAGCAATCGTTTTCTGTAAATGGAATCGATATGACACGGGATTGTATAAGACTCACCATTATCATAAGTGAAGAAGACAAGAAATGGGGAAGAGTTTTTGTTTTAATGTAAAATGTTTAAAGAAAAAGTATTGATTGTAGCAAGTGTTTTCCGTATATAATCGATGCGGTAAATACACCTTTGTTGAGCATCAGATATGAAGGCTATCAAAATTGTGTGTTTGGTTCAAGTTCAAGTGATTATGAATGAAATATTTATAGGCCATCAGCCATGGCACAGGAAGTGTCTGAAATTAAAGTTTCGTTCCACTCATCGGGGTAGACAAAACCTTGATGATATGATAGTATACATCCAAATACATACGCACGCAAAAGTTCTCCACTCAAATAGCTGCAGTTATTGTGTATTTTCATCTTGAAAATCTATGCATTCCCCGCGCTCTCTCTCTCTCACTTGAATTTTCTCCACTCGGATCGCGTGTGGGCCACATGACGCCTCGACAGCTAATAGATCGGCTGACATTGTATGCAAATTTCGTCAGACTGTCATGTGACCAGCTAAGTTGTCCAAGATGGCAGCTTCCTGCAGGGAGGAAATCACCGGCAGCTGATTGGCGATTTTTGATGAATATGGCCAGTGAGGATGCTCCCCAGTGTATTATTCACCAGGACAATGTGGCGAACGAAGAAGTCAAACGTTTTCTGTAACTGTAAGATGGGATAAATGGAGAAAAAGTGTCAACAAATGGCTCGTCTTAGACGGTCACGAACGACGTTTAGCCGAGAGTGCCGGCGCTGGAGGACTAACTTCGATCATGGGCTTATTGCACCCGGAGTGCCTGCGCGGGAGGACTAACCATTGGCAATGCCGGCGCATCGACCCATCGAATGAACGCCATTGACCTGCCTCGGACAGCTTTATATATAGCCGGTTAGCCACGGCCGGACATTACATACATACGGCGGGTGGAGCAGACAACTGGGCAGTCGAACCGGCGCTGATCGACACTTGAGGCGCACCCAGTCAACGCGAGGATTGACTTTGCCGCATCGTTAGTCGTGTGGCGTCTTCGTCTGGGAAGAGCAACCCTCGCCTCGCCATCGTCAGGGTGGCATTTGGCCAGCCCCGCAGGGTTGAGTTGATGTAACGGGGCGCCGGGCGGTATCGTGTGTCACGGAGAGTTGATTCAATTATATTTATATATTTTACACCCATGTGTCGTAAGAGGCGACCAGGGTTGCGTCAGGAAGGGCATCCGGCGTAAAACGTGCCAAATCACTATGCGGATCATACGGATGATCCGCTGTGGCGACCCCTAACGGGAGCAGCCGAACATAGAAGAAGAAGAAGAAGATTTTACACCCATGTAGTTCGGCTCTCGTGTTGAGGATGTTCCAGACCTCACGGGGTGGGGACCTAGCCTCCTTACCCGTCATCGCATCAGCCACGAGACGGCCCCGATTACTACAATAGGGAAAGCGGGGTAACCTAATTTTGGCTTTTCGTGGGAGTTGCAGGTATACAACATGTCCAGCAATGTTCGATGCAGAGCGCAGTTTTTTTCGCGATGGTTCATACATGCAATCATCAACAATCGCAGAGTCATCATGCATGGTTTGTGAACAACGTTTCTCAGCCCCACGTATTCTTTTTGCATTGATGAAGCGACAGTAGTAAGTGCCGTGATAGCCCAGATGACGAGGGATTTCTTCACACTCAATATACACTCGTGCACTCTCGGCAAAACGTCGTTCGTGACCGTCTAAGATGAGCCATTTGTTGACACTTTCTCTCCATTTATCCCATCTTACAGACGTAAAACGTTTGACTTCTTAGTTCGCCACATTGTCCTGGTGAATAATACACTGGGGAGCGTCCTCACTGGCCATATTCATCAAAAATTACCGATAAATCGCCGATCAGCTGCCGGTGATTTCCTCCCTGTAGGAAGCTGCTATCTTGGACAACTTAGCTGGTCACATGACAGTCTCATACCTGCCAACCCTTTTTGAAGGAAAAGCGGCAGGCAGGTGTGCGACGTAGTTGCACGCGTCCCTAGGGGGGTCCGGGGGCATGCCCCCCGTAAATTTTTCAAAAAAATGGTGCATTCTTCTGCATTTTGAGACCACAGTTCGCTGAAATATATCAACATATTGTTACGTCTGAGGGGGGGGGGGGTATGCATTCAAAGGGTAATTAGGATGTTTAATTAGGTATGCCATGCTGTTCGAGTTTACCAGGATCCCGATGTAATAAGTAGCAATTCAGTGGTGATAAGTTGTCTAGTAAATGTCCATTTCTTCAAGGGGGAAATGATAATTGTCACGTAATTAGATAGGGAGACGGGTTAGGGTAAGTGTGTCTGCGTAAACCCTTTTAGTATTCCCTGGAGGCTTGCCGTGACGTAACAGGACAGTGCTGCGGATGGCTCCGCCCCTTGATCATGATTGGCGGAAGACGACGGTGGAGGGCCAATAAAACGGCTCGATTGGAAGTGACGAGGACTCGAGTATAAAAAGGTTCTGTTCGGGAAAAGAAGTGGAAGAGGAGTCATAAAAAGAAAGCGTCTTGTCGAGGCTGTTGGTCTCGGAGTGTGCTCTCTTGTTGCGCTGGTTCGTTCCTCGATTCGTCGTGTCTCGTGGCCTTGCTGTGCCTCGTGCCTCACCTTGGTTGGCTCTGTAGTTCTGCTGGGTCGGAGTACGGGACCGAACGGCGGGTGGACCTGCCTCCCTCTCCTGCTCGCATCTTGGCGCCAGAACTGGCTCCCTGGCGGCTGTGAGCGGTCTTGGGCCTAGACCAGGAGGTCGACACCAGACGAGCGCGACGCCAGCTCGTCCGGCGCCAATCCAGTGACTGTTGCGTCGACACCATGGGCAAGCCTGACCACCAGCTACGTGGTGTGTGTGTGTGTGTGTGTGTGTGTGTGTGTGTGTGTGTGTGTGTGTGTGTGTGTGTGTGTGTGTGTGTGTGTGTGTGTGTGTGTGTGTGTGTGTGTGTGTGTGTGTGTGTGTGTACCTGGCGCCTTAGAGGGTTTGAGATTTGTATATCCATTGGAATTGTTTGTGTTTTCCCCACGCCCGAACCCATACCACCATCCCGTCGAATCGCCCCGGATCCCTCCTCTTGCCGAGTCTTATTATTATTTCTGGTGAGAGAAATAAACATTATTAACTCAGTGAAAAGCGACTCGTGCCACCTTCCTCGTCCCGTTTGCTGTGGAGCGATTAAAACCGCCATCTTTGGGTTATAACAAAAATAAACCGCCTCCATCGTTTCGGCTCATCCTACGTTGGCGGGACTGTTCAAGTCCCGTGGACGTCACAATATTTTTAGAGTGAAAAAGAGAAAACTTAACATGGTTGATCTACTCGCCAATCTTTATTTTTCTCAGACATCATGATCATCAGTCACATTTCCATAAATTACTCACTGTCCAAGCTCGACATGTATGTGCCCATACATGTACACAAGAGTTTACATAAACTCACTGATACATCTTGATGAATGAAATGACTGGCCACTCTGATTTCATAACGTATTTACAGTTTCACACATATTTACAGTTTTCAGGTTTGAACAGTTAAGATGCACATTTAGCTATTCAGAGCCTGGTGACAGATTTGGCCTTCTTTAGAAGGTCTGCATCTGGCTTCCATTAGAAACAGCTGACTCCATCGTACACGCTTGACTTAGCGTGACCTTCCTTGCTGCGTCCCAACGTGCTCCTCTGATCAGTTGTCATTTTCTTGCCCATGCTGAAAAGGGACTCGCAGTAGGCGTTACTGTGAGGGATCAGCAGGACGTGTTTGGCCAGTCTACAGAGCGATGGATAAATGGGCTGGCTGGTGCCAGTGGCAGGGTCCATCATCTTCCCCATGGCTGCCCAAAACACATCCACCCTCTCATCTGGGTCATATGCTGGCAGAGTGACATCTGACTGATATGTGCAGAACTCTCTGCACAGCGCATCTCTGTTCTCTTCTGGGGCAACAGATGCAGGGAGCTATTCAACCAGTGTTCGTCGGCTCTGCATGGAAGCTGCCTTGGAGGAGGCTGGGTCCACGATGACCGCATTCCTGATCAAAGGGTCCTGGAATGTGAATTTGTCTGTCATGTAGGTCAGGGAACCAACGTAGAACATTCGGACCTCTGCTCTGAATTACATTACTCCACTGGTCCCCTCTCGGGCGTTCTTCACAATGAGCTGCATTGCCTGGAAACTGACAAATAGCTCCCTGTTCGACCTCTGGTTGTCCTGTTCAGTGACAGCTTGTATCCTAACAGCTTGTATCTCCCATGACTGATGGAGAAGTCTGATCGACACGTATCACAGAAGGCATGTCCCTCACGCGAAGCCTTGATACACTTGAACTCTGTTGTCCAACTTGGCTTAAACTTGTTGACCCAGCGTGGGGGTGGTTTTTTCTTTTCTGGTGTTTGCATTGTTGTGGTGCACTGAAGCGATGAGTACTCTCTGTTAACTGCAGTCTTTGATCATGAATGGAAAATGGCGCGTTGTCTTGAAATGAATGCCCGCTGTTTCCTGTCGTCCCATTGGTCATGCTTAGTTTGGAAGCAATAACCAATCGCTGACGAGATAAGAAATCAAGGGCAGGCACGAGTTTTGTGGAATGTAGAAGCAGCTGCGTGTAATATGATCTTGGCAGTGAGAAACGAACGCAAAACTGAAAAAACACAACTATTCATTTTTTTACAATAACAATTTCCAAATGCGGTATGTCTGACCAATAAAATCGGTATGCGTTGGGAGCTATAGAAAATCGGTAGGCGACCGCACAAATCGGTCGGGTTGGTAGGTACGCAGTCTGACGTAATTTGCATACGATGTCAGCTGATCTCTTGGCTGTCGAGGTGTCACATGGTCCACACGTGATCCGAGTGGAGAAAATTCAAATGAGAGAGCGCAGGGAATGCATCGATTTTCAAGATGAAAATACACAATAACTGCAGTTATTTGAGTGGAGAACTTTTGGATACGTATGTGTTTGGATATATGCGATTATATTATCAAGGTTTTGTCTATCCCCCCCCCCCCCCCCCCGATGAGTGGAACGAAACTGCACGATACAGCTTACGGCTGATGGCCTATTACAGATTCACTCACTCACTCACTGACTTACCTACGGACTCTGCTCGATAGCATAAGCTCACGGGACCGAAAGTCCAGGTGAGCTAAAAAGGATTCCTGGGAGATCTTGCCCTCTGTGCATTGGTAACTAGCATCGCAAGTTGGCGTTTGCAGTTTCGTCACGTGTGCCCATGTACCAAATATATGTGTGTATATATATGTGTGTGTGTATGTATATATATATATATATATATATATATATATATATATATATATATATATATATATATATATATATATATATATATATATATATATATATATATATTCTCGTCACAAACCTTCCGAGGAGTTCCCTGAATCCACTGAAGTTCGATTTATTGAAATCTGTTAATCTGTTCTCAAGTTATCACACAACAGACAGACAGACATGGTTCCTTTTTGGTTCACGAAAAAAAATAAGTGACCACCATATTCGTTATTGTTGTGTGTCTGTCTGTATGTCTGTCTGTCTGTCAGTCCTGAGCATAGCTCCGTGGGTTTTGATCCGATCTTGACAAAATTTTGGTGGAGGTTTATATCATGATCGAGTTGTGTTTTCCTGAAAATGGGCGTGGTGCGCCCATTATGGGCAGAGCCACGCCCAAAAAACGTGTTTTTTAGGGGGTAGCCGATTTCAATTTGCATCTTCTCCTCGGGGTTTTGTCGAATCTGACAGGGGTTTCGGTATTTAGTTAGCCCAATGGCACCTGCATAGCCCCACGGAGCTCAGTTTTTCATTTTCGTCCCAAGATCAAGGTCACAAGGTCACAAACTTATAAAATTGTGATTTTGACATAAAAATCATACGACTACCCAAACTTTGAGAGCTGGGATAACAATATTTTTATGCATAATCTTGAGGTCATTCCCCACCTAAAGTCTTGAAACCATTTTACTCTATCTCGAACACCTTTCCCGTAGCGCCCCCTTCAAGTTTGTTTTTACGCTGATTTCATCAAAGTATGGATAGTTAATCCGATGAGTGCGAAATGCCATATAGCCTATATGACGTTTTATTGTTCCTGGAATGTTCCAGAGGAAGTTTTGCACCAAAGGTCATAATCCTTGACATTTGACCTTTAAAGGTCACAAAGGTCAAATTTTCAAAGTTGTAGGAATCGAACCGGGTTTTCGACCTTCTTCGACGAACTAACTCCAATAAGCTATAGCACGTATCCTGTTTCCTTATTTTAATGTTGACAACATTGTTTTGTGCTTGTTTGTGTCCTTTTGTGCTTGTTTGTGTCCTTTTGTGCTTGTTGTTTGTGTCCTTTATGACATCTTTAAAAACAGTAAGTTTCCTGTTTGGAATGATTTTCAATGTTGTTTGATTGCCAGACTGACTGACAGACTAAAACAAATTATTTAATTCCTCTCCATCCATGTTGCCTGGTGTTGGCATAACGGTTAAGGTAGTCGGCTTAAGATCTTAGGGTCTTGCGTTTGACCCCCTGTCATGTCATTGAAATAACACCAGGTGGGTTGATTCGGCCTGTTGTCATTCCAAAGTTGGCAAAATGATTGCCAGCTCAGTGGAGTAATAAGCCATCGAGTATCCTGCGTCGGAGTGGCGATCCGTCAATGACTACTCCTCTCTCTCTCTCTCTCTCTCTCTCTCTCTCTCTCTCTCTCTCTCTCTCTCTCTCTCTCTCTCTCTCTCTCTCTCTCTCTCTCTCTCTCTCTCTCTCTCTCTCTCTCTCTCTCTCTCTCTCTCTCTCTCTCTCTCTCTCTCTCTCTCTCTCTCTGTCTCTGTCTCTGTCTCTGTCTCTGTCTCTGTCTCTGTCTCTGTCTCTCTTTTCTCTCTCTCTCTCTCTCTCTCTCTCTGTCTCTCTCTCTCTCTCTCTCTCTCTCTCTCTCTCTCTCTCTCTCTCTCTCTCTCTCTCTCTCTCTCTCTATCGAGTGCAGCCTGCGGCTGCTGGTTGCATCATTGGTTGGACCGCGGCTATGCCGCTGATGCAGTGTCCCCCTTACCAGTACACTGGTACTCATTTTGCCGACCTCGGAAGGATGACAGGCTGAGTCAACCTCCTGGTGTATATAAATTCAGCGGCCAACAGGGATTGAACTCAGGACCCTAGGATCCCAAGCCACCACCCTAACCACTCAGCCAACACCAGGCTTACTGTACTCCTTAGCCAAATGAAACTGCCTCAGCAGCCCTATGCGCATTACGGCGTGAAATGAATGGTTATTGTTTTTTTTTTTTCCTTCTCTGTGCATGTGAAATCAGGATGAATTCAGTGAAAATACTGATAAACTGCAGGTTCGTTTTCGGATTCACATTCCGATTCGTGTTCCAAATATATCATTCAATTGGAATCAAGTAGTTCCTTGATCATAAACTAATGTAAATAGATAGATAGACACAGACAAAGTGAACCAATTGTTTAACCTTGCTTTTTGCTTTGCGTGCTTGCGGTAAAAAAAAAAAAAACATAAAAATGGAACAAACACATTCAAGAGATGGGGAACCAGACTGATCATCAAAGCTTTAACTCTGTGAAGTATCGGTAATTAAAATGTAAATCTGATTATTTTACACTGAGGGAAAACTCATTTCACTGTCCCCAAAATTAAACATTTCAATGAAATTAAAGGATGTGCATTTTTAATACATATGTTATCATTGCATTGCTGGAAGTGTACGTACCGAGGATAGACTAATGTCGTTACTGTACTACACACTACAGGCGTAGGGGATGGGGAAGGAAAAAGCTTCTAACTTCCTTAATACTTTATGAATTTTGAGAATTCTTGGTTTTCTATGAACAAGATAAATGTGGCTAATTTATTCCGCAACACAGGTGAATCCATAGCTCTGCAGACATTTTTTCTCCGACAATGAAACCCCAAGATCCTAAATATTGTGCACAATTTGTAATGCCGTTTGCACTAATATTTCATTACTGGCAGGATATTTTGCATATATATGGAATGGAAACAAGTTAAGCTGATTGTATCAAACAAGAACAAATATTCTCGTTTCTTTAAAATGATTTTAGCTTCAGCTGAATGGAGAAAGAGCGTATAAATGATGACTGCAAACATGGAAAATTGCGTGTTTGGGGTCATGGGTCAT
This sequence comes from Eptatretus burgeri, assembly GCF_056783735.1. Lineage (NCBI taxonomy): Eukaryota > Metazoa > Chordata > Myxini > Myxiniformes > Myxinidae > Eptatretus > Eptatretus burgeri. Next base: position 78,826,417 of record NC_140970.1, read on the forward strand.
TTTTTTTTATGGTCAATTCCAGCTACATCAGCAGCTTGTTGGCAAGGTTTGCCACGTCGGTTGTGTCAAAAAAATAAAAAATATATATGTATATGATTTTCAGGTCCCAACCTTGTAAAAAACACTCCATGGCCCTTCAACCCATTTGCCCCCCTGGATATATACAGTCAGCCAGAGAGCCCTCTGGTGCACATGCTCAGGATACTGAGCACATACTAAGTGGGAGCTGGCTATGTTCAAACACAAGCCAGCTATGTTTTTGTGATAATAATTGCTTTGAAGGCATCTTACCTGTTTGTTTTTAAATAAATTAAATGCATAAATAACAAATATAGAAACTATAAAATATTTTTCCTTTTTTCTTTCAATGCAGTGGTTTCACTTTCCCTTTACAATAACCCATTCATGCCTGTCTGATCTTTATTTAATTCCCCTCACCTTGTTTCTCATGTGTTGTACACCTTGTTCGCACGTGAACCTTCTATCCTTTGTTGTTTTTTCTTCTTCTCTTACACGAGCATAAACGTCCATATCTGATTGTTTATTATACAATCGTGAGTTGGAGATGTTTCTTCCCAGTTCTGAGGCTCATATGGAAGAGCGTTGCAACCATTAATTAGGGAGCATGATGTCAGAGGCAATTAGTCTCGGACATGCAAAGTAGAAATTAAATACCAGGGAATGTGAGGGTGTGTTATAACCTTTTTGAACTGTATTTCAATATGCATTGTTTGTGTTCAAGGGTTCAAAATTGGGGTGGATGAGGGAGGAGGTATAAATTAATGCAATTTTGCAAGATCTGTGCTGGTTTTGACATTTCCTCGGTGGTGATGGTGTTTTTTCTTTTGAGCATGGAAACGGCTGAGTCTTGTGATCGTGACATTTCAGTAGTTCATATAATAACACTGGTTTAGCCTTTTAAAGCAAGCGTTGGACCCACATTGTGTTGATAAGTTGCATTGGTGTTGTTTAATAATGAAAGGTAACTGCTTTTATCAATCCAAATATGTTGCGATTGATCCTCTTCACTGTCATCACAAAATCAAGGACCTGAGCGTGACACTTGGTGGAGCGTACACCTCCACCATGCTGAACAGTTTATCTTTTGTCACTCACTGATCGGCTGGATCTGCATCCGGACCTTAACTCTCAAGCAGAGTCTAATCGGCTCGTTCTCGTCACCGACCCAACTCATCCACCAACTTTCATCCAAATCAGTCCGCAACGTATTGAAATACTGCACTACATATCGTTTTTGGTCCTATTTCTCAATGGTGAAGAATCATCTATCTATAATTCCAGCAATCGCTGTGTGTGTGTCTGTGTGTGTGTCTGTGTCTGTGTCTGTGTCTGTCTGTGTGTGTGTGTGTGTCTGTGACCACTGTTTCTCGACAACCACTGGT
>NC_140970.1:78830319-78857819 GCF_056783735.1 Eptatretus burgeri
TCTACTTTGAATAATTTGTATTGATTTTCAGGAGTTTTGAGGGTTGGAGTACGTTTTGAAATGTATGTGTTTTTATTTTGTGGCACTTTCTGAATGCATTTTTCCATCTTTATAAAATATCGAGCTGAGTTGACTTTTGCTAATGCGAGATAATTGAAAGAGCTATTGTTTTCCAATTGCTTTTATTTTATTTTCCTCTTCGTCATCGTCATTACAAAGGTAATCGGTGTGGTGTTGCTAAGGTTCAGCTCGTATGACAAATGAGTCAACTATCCCATTGTCTGGCAGTGAGCAGTTCCGCTCGTGTTCCATTGTCCATTCACCAGAAGTTATCCTGACACTGGTGAAGGTTATTCTGTTTTTTGTGAATGTGACATTTGTTTCAGCTAGAGGTATGCACTTGAAGGTCGGATAGGGAGGTTGTGGGGGTGTGGCTGGTTAGAATAGGGAGAGTAGGAAAGGGGGGTGAATGGTTATGGAATGTTTGTAGAACTACAATAGATCCTTGCCCCTGTCTCTGGTGGGTTATTTCAAACGAAAGGCCTCCTATTTTATTTATCAAGAGAGTTTGTTTCCAAGGCACGTTTTGTTTTGAAATATTTGCATATGCATTTTTCAATAGGATGTAGCCAAACAATTTCCACATTCGCCATCTTTTTTTTTGCATCAGCTATTTTGGTAAAATTATTTGATGACATATTTTAGCACACAGGCATTACAAAAATACATCTTTAAAAAGATCATTTTCTTCAAAATGATATCCTTTCATGTGAAAGAAGATTGAGGTTTGAAGGTTGCAGATTGTAGGTCTTCGGTGGAGGATCACAGTATGCTCTTTCCTTGATGAATGATGTAATTTTGAATTGCTTTGCTGTTCCTGTCTGCTGGAATTGTTAAAAAAAGGAATTTTTGCAAGTTTTGTTAAACCTTTGTACGTAAAAATGGCTTCTTTTTTTTTATGGAATGTAAACATGAAAGGACAAGTCAATTTCCACACAAATCACTACCCTCTCACCCAGCTCTGCCCTGTGACAAAGTTCCCAGCAACCCACCCCAAGTAACTAAAAGGGCAAGGCCACTGAATGTCCCTTTCGGTGGGTGAGAACTACATGTACACCTTGCAAAGTCATTTTGCATTTCCCTTCACCTATGTAATGCCATCCAAGCCTGTCACTTGATCATCTTCACTCTGTGTGTCGGCTCCCTGTTGTTTTGTGGCAGCATGTTGGTTTTTATTCCAAATTAGTTAAATTTCTATCCAACTCCTGATATGTTCTTTGTTTGTTTTCCGTAATCTCATCCTTGCTATTGTTGAACACAATTGTGTGCTTTCAAGTTCTGAAGACTTTCTTGAAGCTTCATTGAATTGTTTTCTATGCAAGAAACAGGTTTGAAAACACCCCAATCAAACTTTTCATAGAAAATAAAATCTGAATTAGTAATTTAAAAAAAAAGAACAAATATGAATAGAGTGTGTGTTTTTAGCAAGTTGATTATGTATATCTATGTATATGTGTGTATATGTATATGTATGTATGTACATATATATATATATACATATATATATATATATACATATATATACATATACATATACATATATATATATATATATATATATATATATATATATATATATATATATATATATATATATATATATATATATATATATATATATATGTATATATGTATATATGTATATGTATATATATATATATATATATATATATATATATATATATATATGTATATATGTATATATGTATATATGTATATATATATATATATATATATATATATATATATATATATTTATATATATATATATATATATATATATATATATATATATATATATATATATATATATATATATATTGTTGCGGATTCGCGCCCGTCGGCGTGCGAACGGCCACGTAACTCGAATCGCGGCACGTCGCCCACCGGACGGACAATCCCGTCGTGACCCTCTCGGACTAACGCCGGGAACCAGTCACGGGTGGGCATTTCGGCCTCACCACGATCGTGCCAATCGGCCCCCCGCGTGGGATAGGGTTGCTCGCCAAATTCGACCTACCTAACACGAGCACCCTCTCGACTGCCTTCGCCGCCGCCACCTCTCCAACTCTCCACAGCTCCGTCCAACTGCTTTCTCCGACTCTTCTCTTCACTGACTTCCCAACTCAACTCCCCGACTCTTCCCAACTCCCAACTCAACTCCTTGACTGACTCCGACTCTTCTCTTCTCAACTCAACTGCCTTTTTGGCGAGCGAACGCGGCCCTTTATAGCCCCCCGTGGCTTCGCTCTTTCACCTTCGACCCTTTACCTCTGGCTGGCTCCCCATTGGACAGAGGAAAAGTGGGCGTGAATGCTTTTTGATTCGCGAATCTGCATATAGCGATTATACTCCGACGCACCTGGAGGCGGGGCCAAATCGCCCCATGCTCACTGATAGGACGGAATAGAAGTGGGCGTGAGTCGTTTTTGATCCGATTGCTTCGGAAAGGCTGGTGTTTTCACACCCCTGCTCGGTGCGCGCCCTGCACGAGTACAGTATTGGTGCCCACAAGCGGCGCGGGAATGACGGTGATGCGATGGTTGCGAGAGCGAGATGTGACGGCAAGGGTCGTGGCTGTGGTTGTGAAGCGGCGTTGCGGTTGGTGGTTGTTGTGTGATGGCTGTTGAGACGTGGTTGGTGGTGGTAGTAATGGTAGTAATGGCGGCTGGTCCAAAATAAAGATAGTAAAAGAAAAACGGCTATCTAGAGGGGTCGCAGCCCGAATGAATGACATTTATTCCCTCTAAACAACGGGTTTGGGCCTAACTACACATATACTTACAGAGATATCTCACCTAAGGGACCTGAATGGTGGTTTGCGAATTTCGTCAACCACAACACTACCCCCTCCCCTTTTTACAGACTCGTCCCGAGTCGTCAAATTTTCGTGTGCCATCATGTGTAGTTTTCCCCTAGTACATTTTACCTACGGATCCCTGAGTGCGACATTCATGGTGTTCGTGTCCCCAAAATAAATAACCTGAGGGCTGAAGTAACTTCCTAAACAAACTCACTCACACGGGCGACTTAAATAAAATTGCCGGCGCTAAGACAGACATGCCGGGGGCGCACTCATATGTACAGTACATCTTAACCTTAACTTACAAATTTTACACTAAACCATGGCCCAGGATCACTGAACTCTGCAAAAAGAAAGCAGTTAGCAGGGAGCCAGGCTGCTCACATGCAGTCTCTGGCTCAAACAATACAGGTGATGGGGAACGTGGCTGGCTGCTCACTCGCAGTCAAAGGCCTTCCCTTTTTAACTGAACGCAGTGAACCACAACGGTGCATGGGCTGCACCAACGCAGTCTCCGTGCCAGCTCAAGTGGCACACGCAATGAACACAACGAATGGAGGGATGAACGGATGGATGCAAACACGGTGCACGGGCCGCCACTGCAGGCCCGTGTTGTAGCTGCCAACAGGGCAGTTCTCGCAGCTTGCAAACTGTTGCTTTCTGATCCTGGCGCACATGGCAATGAACAGGGGGGGGGGGGCAAAGCAAAAATGAACGGGGCTGGTGAACAGGGGCAGTGGGCATGGCATGGCAAAGGCAGCAGGCAAACACAGCCCACAGAACAAGGCCGCTGCAGGCAAACACAGCCGGCAGATGAACTGGCCGGCACAGGCCTTGCAGAAAACAGCTGCAGACGATCCGGCCGGTACAGGCCTTGCAGCACAGCAGCTGCAGACGATCCAGCCGGCACAGGCCTTGCAGCAAAACAACAGCTGCCGATGAGGTGGGCCGGCACAGGCCTTGCAGCAACGCAGCCAGCAGATGAAGCTGGCCAGCCTTTGCCGTTCAGTGGAGGTTGGTGGAGGGAGTGCGGTGGTGCTGGCCACTCGGAAGGCGGGCTCGGACCTACCCTACGGTCTCCCTCCCAACCTATCGCCTTTGCCTGTCACTGTCTATACCCACTCCCTTAATTTGTCAAACCCCAATTTAGCCCCAACTTTTTTTTTTTTTTTAACTTCCCCACTATAAATCGTCCCCTAACCCCCTTTATTGTCTTTGTTCGGCTAACCTATCCTGTCACCTAGCCTACTCCCAACCCCTACGTTTCCTTCCCGGAGGGGAACAAGGGAGAGTTAGCGTCCTGTGTCGAGGCCCAACTCAAGCCTCAGAATGGCCTCCCCAGACTTCAGCGATCTATAACACAAAGTGGGTCCAGCGGCCCACAACGAGAGCGAGGGGATGGATGGTGCGGAGGGGTACACTTCCTATTCTACCCTATCCATTTAACTGTTAAACTACCCCGGGGCTTTCAACAAGCGCCTCTCGCTTAAACTATTGGTTCTAACAACCCAGATTCCCGTCGCCTGTGTTGGTGTCCTCACAATTTCGGGCCTCGCCCACCAATTTTCTCTCCGTGCCCTCACACGGTCTCATGGCTGGGACACGTGGCTCCCTTTGGCAGGCACGACCCTTTGCCGAATCTCCCGCTATGGCACCCCCGGGCACTACACTGCCTCCGAGCCTACCAGCTCCCTAAACACCGGGGAGTGCCCCCCATGGCACCTCCCCTGAAACGCACACGTGGCAGGCTGGCTTCCCAGGCCCCTTTCCGAGGGTCACCCGTGCCCACAACACTGCCCACGCGGCTAATGGCGCCCCGGGCCCCCGCACCAAGCAGGCGCACCCGTGCCCACTACGCTATCCCGGCCCCCAATGGGCCCTTGGCCTACTACGGCCGACTAGCCTGGTGCCCGGGGTACCCACTCAGCGATACTCACCTTTCGCAGCCACGCTCCCAGCCCGTCAACAGGGCTCCTGCACCCCTCCAAACGGGTTTCGAGCCTACTTTCCCACCAACAGCAAAACGACTTCCATTTTGTCAATTTAACTAACCCAGCTAACTTACTTTATACTGACCCCAGGGTCCCTTGGCGGGAGTCACTCCTCCCCCCAATCACTCATCGCACCATGCATTCCCCATTCACTCCACACACACAGACCCGCTGGCCTCACTCACTCAACAAGCACATGCTTCCACTTCACTCACCAACAACTCTTCAACACACACACCACTGAACTCTGCCATCCTTCTAACTGCATCCCCTAACTAACTCGTGCTCCCACGTCGTCCCTTAAACTACAGCACGTTCCTTTTAACCTACGTAGCTAAGCTACATCCCCTCTACACATTCACAAGTCTGTCACTGTCCTCAAATGTCCCAAAAATCAATTTCCCAACCTAAATTTCGCGACAATCCCTCTAACTCATCCATTCCACAGACTCCATGAGGACTTACCCCTGCCCCATGAAGTCGGTCTAACTAAGCTAACCCTTCCCCCTAACTAGTTTCCATCCTGTGCCCTGGCAAGGGGGTCTTCCACCCCTTGCCCAGGAATCCTGTGCACCCGAAAGTGAGTCTTGCTTTTTTTTTTTTTTTCTTTACATGCGCAGCACCAGCGCAGCACCAGCGCGGCAACTCACAGCTCGCGCACTTTGCACCTGCCCGTGACGTCATGCAGCTGCACGTGTACCTCGTCCCTCCTTGGACGGTACCATCCGGCAGGGATACCCCTCCTGCCGGATTCCAACCCCACGTGCAGCCATGGCGTCACCGTGCGCATAAAAATAACACAAGCCCCACGTCTTGAGGGGTTCCCCACGCGAACACATGTGCTTTGCCCGTTGGAGCTTAGCACACACGATCGCGTGGAGAACCCGTCCGGTCCAAATCCGTAATCCTGCCTAAACTTTGTCCGTCCGCGGGATCGGCAAATTCACCGCTGGCGTTTCCGGACCGGGACTTCACTCTCGCAAGCGAGCACGTGGGGGCCTCGTGCGTTGCACAGCACGGACCTCGTGCTCACTGCTGGGTGAATCCGGCACGGTCCCCGAAACAACTACAGCCGCTACTCGGCTTTCTTTCCTCACATGTCGCCGTCGTCGCCATTCAACACACGCACTCCCGCGTGTCACAACGCTAACACACCTCACCATTAAACTCACACCGGGAGACGCGGCTGCATGCTCACACATGCCTACCGTCATCTCCCTCACATACCGCTCTCTCACACACACGGTCTCCCTTGCACTCGGCCGTTCACTCACGCATGCCATCTCCCTCGCACACTTGGCTCCACTCACTCGCGGCCTTCCACTCACTCATGCCATTTCCCTCACACAAACCGCACCACTCACACACGCGGGGGCACTCGCCCGCGGTGCCTCACTCATACACGCGGGGGAACTCATCCGCGGTCCCTCACTCACACACGCGGGGGCACTCATCCGCGGTGCCTCATCCTCACACGGCGTGCTGGGAAGCACACACTCCGGCACACTCGCCACCACACCACTCACACACGGGGTCGCTTCCACACACGGGGACGCACTCACACCTTGCACCACACACACCGGGACAACCACACTGGGGATTCGTGTCCCCACAAGAATCTCCGGGGCCTCTATACCCCCCAAGCTTTCCGTGCACCTGTCCACAGCACTCCTCCCCTCGACCTCGCAAAGCACGACCGAACCCACCTGGTCGTGACTCGCCTCAAGGGGCAGATTCCCTCCCCTCGTTCCTGGAGGAGGCTATCCCGCTGCTCGCACCGTGTCCCTGCACGGTCCGCCAGCTCACCCTCACTATCCTCCACTACCTCCGTGTGTGTGTGTGTACGTCTCTAGCCTTGTCATTATCATGCAGTCTCTCTATTTTTTCTATCTCCCGTGTCTCTATACATTTATAAGTTTCTGTTGTCCCCTCCTGTCTATTAGTCTCCGCTTCTTTCTGGCGTCTTTCCCTTATCTTTATGTAGGGTCAACCTTGCTTTCTCCTTAAGTCGCTCCCGTCCTTCCCTGTTTTTCACTCCTTGCTCTTTCACGATCTCCGCGTACCTCATCCTTGCTTTCCGTCTTAATTGTTCTTTTCTCTCCCTCGCAATTCCTTTCACCTTGTCTCTTATCTCCCGTGTCTCTATACATTTTCTCTCCTTGTTCCTTATTTCTGTCTCTTCCTGGTTCCTTTTTCCTTCCCATTTGAGTCGTTCTTTCTCTCTGAGCCCCATTAGCTGTTCGTTCTCCCTCCGGAGCTCCTCAATCTCCGTTGACTCCAATCTCGCTCTCCGTTTTAGTTGTTCAATTTCACACTCATATAGTTGTTGTTTTCTCTCCCACTGTTCCTCTTGCTCTTTGTTTTCCAATCTCATTGTTTCTTTCAATTGGCTCATTTCCTTCCTGTGTTTCATTCGCTGTTCTCTCACTACTCTTCCTCGTTTCCTCTCCTGTCCTTCCTTCTCCAGTTTCATGGTTTGCTTCATTTGGTTAATCTCCTTTTTGTGTTTCATTTGCTGCTGTCTCATTACTCTTCCTCGTTTCCTCTCCTGTCTTTCCTTATCCAGTTTCATGGTTTTCTTCATTTGGTTCATCTCCATTTTGTGTTTCATTCGCTGTTCTTTGTCTATCTCCTCGTATTCCAGCCTCAGCTTTTCTTTCAATTGGTCAACCTCAGATTCATGTTCTTTTTGTTTTCTATTCCATTGTTCCTCTTGTTCTTCCCTCTCCAATCTCCCTGTGTCCTTCAATCTCCTGATTTCTCCTTCCTGCTTCATTCCTTGCTCCTTCAACTTCTCCTCATATTCCAACCTATTTTTTTCCTTTTGTCGTTCAGTTTCAAATTCATACTCTTTCAGTTTTTTATTCCACTGTCTCTCTTGTTCCGCGTTCTGCAATCTCATAGTTTCCTTTAATTGACGGATTTCTTTCTCCTGTCTCATTCCTTGTTCTTTGTATATCCTATTCCACTGTCTTCCTTGTTCCTCATTCTGCAATCTCATTATTTCTTTCAGTTGGCTGACTTCCTTCTCCTGTCTGATTTGTTCTTCCTTCATTACTCTTTTTTGCATCTCATTCTGCAATCTCGTAGTTTCCTTCAGTTGGCTGATTTCCTTCTGTCTCATTCCTTGTTCTTTCATTACTCTTTCTTGTTCCTCATTCTGTAATCTCGTTATTTCTTTCAGTTGGCTGACTTCCTTCTCCTGTCTGATTCGTTCTTCCATCATTACTCTTTTTTGCATCTCATTCTGCAATCTCATGGTTTCCTTCAGTTGGCTGATTTCCTTCTCCTGTCTCATTCCTTGTTCTTTCAGTACTCTTTCTTGTTCCTCATTCTGCAATCTCGTTATTTCTTTCAGTTGGCTGACTTCCTTTTCCTGTCTGATTCGTTCTTCCATCATTACTCTTTCTTGCATCTCATTCTTTAATCTGGCCTTCGCTTCCAGCTGTTCGATCTGTACAGTGTGGTTTCTTAACGTTTCATTTTCCGTTGTCGTTCTTTCTTCTCTCACCATCCTCAACTCGTTTTGTAATTCCCTCTCTTTGTTTTGGTGTTTCTGTAACTCAGAAACTTTCTTTTCCAATTCCTTTCTCATCTCCGCACACTCCGACTTTGCTTTGGCTTCTAATTGTTCAATCTGCTCAGTGTGGTTCCTTAACGTTTCATTCTCTGCTGTCCTTCTTTCTTCTCTCACCATCCTCAACTCGTTTTGTAATTCTCTCTCTTTGTTTTGGTGTTTCTGTAAATCAGAAGCTTTCTTTTCCAATTCCTTTCTCAATTTGCGTGCTTCTTCACTCATTTCATCTCTTCTTTCCACCGCTTCCCTCCTCAATTCGTCCCTTTTTTTACTGTATTCATTTAGTTTTTTCTGCCATTCCTTTCCCATTCTTATCTCCCGTTCCAGGATTTCTCTTTTAAACTGGCTTGCCCTTACCTCTCGCTTCAGTAGTTCCAATTCCCCATCTTGTTCACGTTTTTCCTTTTCGAGCTTTGTTTTCCTTTCTCCTTCCTCCCTCAATTCTCCCTGCAGTTCTTCGAACTGTTCTGACTTTTCCAGCAATTCCTCCGCCCTTTCCTCGAGCTGTCTCTCTCCTCTTTTTATCTTCCATTCTAGGATTTCTCTTTCCTGATTGCCTGTTCTTATCTCTTCCTTCAATTGTTCCAACTCCCCATCGTGTTCACATTTTTTCTCTTCCAACTGTATTTCCCTCACTCTCCCCTCCAGTTCTTTGAACCGCCTTGCTTCCTCCAATAATTTTTCCATTAATTGTTTTACTTCCAAGTCGTGCTCCTTTTGTTTCTTTTCGAGCTCGGTTTTCCATTCTTCCTCCCATTGTTTCCTTTCCTGGGAGATACCAATCTGCTGTTCCTCTATTCTTTTGTTCAGTTTGCTCTTCGCATATTCCAACTGACGGGTATAAAACACTACCAAATTCTTTTTCCCACGTAATTTGTCGACTCTATTGGCCAAGTCATGTTTTTGCCACCGAATTCGTTCCAGTAAATCGTCCAATCGCTGTGTCCCCCCGTACACGTAATTTTTCTGAAGCGCGTCTGCGTGCCGTTGTGACTCGTCCACTCCACGTTGCACCTCCTCGATATATTCTTCATAACGCTTCACCTTTTCCAAGACATCCCCCAATTGTGCCTGAAGCCTGCCAATGCTCGCATAGTCATCCTGCCACGCCTGCCATGGCACATGCCGTGACCACGTGCCTTGAACCGGTGACTGGGAGCTCACGCCTCGTGCTGTGCCATTAATATCAGCCCGCTCCGTGCTGCCATTGTGCGACTCCGTTTGCCGGCAAAGTTCGTGCTCAAGCCGCTCCCACTGACCACAGTTAGTGGTGGGGTTATAATTATAAAAAGAACCGACCTGGGCCATGGATCCTACATGACGACACATACCTAATACCTCCGGCTCCCGCTCGCCTTGAGACGCCATCTTATTTCTCGTAAAGGGTTAATTTGAATCACTCGTAATTTGGAGGGAATCGGGGGTCGCTCCTCTCACCCCTGGACCGATTCCCGTGAATTTAGCTGGAGACAGGAGAGCCCGTTTTCCCGCTCTCCGATACCAGTGCCACGAGGAGGGCGATGAGTTTATATCGCACGACCTGACACCAGTGTTGCGGATTCGCGCCAGTCGGCGTGCGAACGGCCACGTAACTCGAATCGCGGCACGTCGCCCACTGGACGGACAATCGCGTCGTGACCCTCTCGGACTAACGCCGGGAACCAGTCACGGGTGGGCCTTTCGGCCTCACCATGATCGTGCCAATCGGCCCCCCGCGTGGGATAGGGTTGCTCGCCAAATTCGACCTACCTAAGTACCCACACGGAGGGTAGACCGGGCGATCGCACCTCGCCGCAGGTCGACTTCGGACACGGGCCACTTTAAGCGACCCGTTCCGTACTATCGGGATAACCGAGCGGTGTTATCGTCAACCCCGACGGTTCGATTAATTATCGGGCGTTTTAGCCCACGACCAACCCTTTACGTGAAGTAAGATGGAGATTCAATAAAGGAAAAGACGAAGCGAAACGGGAAAAACAGTTCAACATAAAGCACATTTATTTCGCGATGGCACACGGATAGCACACGTATACAATTATACACCAAAACCAAATGTAAAAGAAGAAGAAACACACAATAATGCACAAAAAGCAAATGTAAAAGCAAAACACAATGCAGATCTACCACCGACTACCGAGCACACGGCAACACTTATACAGTTTTACTTCACAGACGGCGCCAACAACACATATACTCAAAGCAAAAGAAAAAGGGACCACCCTCCACGATGAGGGGGCAGACGGGCCTGGGGCCGAGACCGCGTCGAGCCTACCCGTCTGGTGATGAGCCGCAAAATGGCGGTGGCGCCCCGACTCCGCGGGCCTCGCGGACAGTGTCTGGAATGGGGTGGGAACGGGGCACCCTTCTCGCACTATCTCAGCGCGGGGGGAAACAGGAGGGGGTTGTTGATGCTCGGGGGGGATGAGGATATCTCGCTGGCTCGGGTCCTGCGACGAGCGTCTCCACCGCGACCTCGGTCGCGTTATCGGCCTCCCCTCTCCGCAGCTCCCCGACTCTGACACGAGCACCCTCTCGACTGCCTTCGCCGCCGCCACCTCTCCAACTCTCCACAGCTCCGTCCAACTGCTTTCTCCGACTCTTCTCTTCACTGACTTCCCAACTCAACTCCCCGACTCTTCCCAACTCCCAACCCAACTCCTTGACTGACTCCTCTTGACTCCGACTCTTCTCTTCTCAACTCAACTGCCTTTTTGGCGAGCGAACGCGGCCCTTTATAGCCCCCCGTGGCTTCGCTCTTTCACCTTCGACCCTTTACCTCTGGCTGGCTCCCCATTGGACAGAGGAAAAGTGGGCGTGAATGCTTTTTGATCCGCGAATCTGCATATAGCGATTATACTCCGACGCACCTGGAGGCGGGGCCAAATCGCCCCATGCTCACTGATAGGACGGAACAGAAGTGGGCGTGAGTCGTTTTTGATCCGATTGCTTCGGAAAGGCTGGTGTTTTCGCACCCCTGCTCGGTGCGCGCCCTGCACGAGTCCAGTATCGGTGCCCACAAGCGGCGCGGGAATGACGGTGATGCGATGGTTGCGAGAGCGAGATGTGACGGCAAGGGTCGTGGCTGTGGTTGTGAAGCGGCGTTGCGGTTGGTGGTTGTTGTGTGATGGCTGTTGAGACGTGGTTGGTGGTGGTAGTAATGGTAGTAATGGCGGCTGGTCCAAAATAAAGATAGTAAAAGAAAAACGGCTATCTAGAGGGGTCGCAGCCCGAATGAATGACATTTATTCCCTCTAAACAACGGGTTTGGGCCTAACTACACATATACTTACAGAGATATCTCACCTAAGGGACCTGAATGGTGGTTTGCGAATTTCGTCAACCACAACAATATATATATATATATATATATATATATATATATATATATATATATATATATATATATATATATATATATATATATATATATATATATATATATATATATATATATATATATATATATATATATATATATATATATATATATACAGGGGCTGCAAAAGTAGGTATACAGTAATGAAAAACAAAACTTGCGCACAAAACGTATTTTATTGATTATACAAGCATATCAATCATAAAATAACAATAATAAACATATTAATCCCTCAAATGTTCAAACTGTTTGCCCCCGGCATTCACTCGTGTTGAATGAATCCTAGCACCACTATTATAATACTGGTATAATCCTTTGTGTATACCTACTTTTGCAGCCGTGTGCGTGTGCGTGTGCGTGTGCGTGTGTGTGTGCGTGTGTGTATATACACACAGAGACAGACAGAGATAGAGAGGGCACTTGATGCTCCACTGACTGTGACTGGTGAGGCCAGATTGTATTTGGCCCCCACAAGTGCCATCAGCGACATGGACACATTGTGTTACATTCACCAATCATAACCAAGAAGCACCATTGATGTTATTCAGCAGTTGGGGAATGTATTAATTAAAATTTTAAAATTATCCACACTTGGACCAATGCCGTGATGATCTCATCACGACGGCATCATCCCTGGCTACCCCAAATGGCTCAGATATGATTGATCAGTGCCAACACTTGAAGAAATGAAATTGTTTTTTTATTTTTTTTGTGGGTTTCTAAAACATTTCCTGAAACTCACAAAGGAGTGGGGTTGGGGATCATTTAACAAAACGTTTTACATAGCTGCAAAGGCTTAGGCACGATAGAGCAATAACAAACAAACAAACAAAAAATTATATATAAAAAATACATCTCACCTCTTTTTTTTTTTTTCAAAACGAATTTTTTTTGTCTTAAACATCCCCCAGAACTCCACTCACTGATGAACCTCTGAAAGTTTGACGAAGATGTGTTTGGCCATCTCTGAGAAAAATGGTGACACAGGCACACAGACAGACAAATGGCTCTGAGATTACTAAAACAAATGAGATTACTAAAAAGGTGTGTGTGTGTGTGTGTGTGTGTGTGTGTGTGTGTGTGTGTGTGTGTGTGTGTGTGTGTGTGTGTGTGTGTGTGTGTGTGTGTGTGTGTGTGATGCACTGACTTCATTTTAAATGGCTCCTGTTATTGCAGAAAAATTTAAATGTTACCATTGGAAAGCTAAAATATAATCGATTTACTTGGAAGAAAAATTAGTGTCGGTTTAATTATAAAGATGCCTGTTTTCAAAGCTTGTATTTTCGGGATTGAAGAAGAAGCGGGATCAGGAGGTTAATGCACCGAGCGGTTCCAACCGTAACGTTTATAGTCCACCGAAGCAGGAACCCTTTACAAGGACACAGGAGAAGCAGACAAAATTATTGATGGTAATACTTCTAAAAGCAATATAAATATATATAATACTACACAGAAGGAGCACACAAACAACCACAACCACAACCACAACTACAGCAGCAACAACAACATTTCTTTGTTTGAAAATATCCTTTTGTCATGTTTCACTGCATTTTACATCCTCATTGAGATTCACAGATAGACATGCAATACATTCGTGAAGTGTAACATGCTGTCTTTTGATTAAATCCGTCGATGAAGCGACGGGTACAGGTAAACACACCTGGTTTCACCAAATTTACATCAATTACGATGTTTGTAAACAATGGTCATAAACATTTGGGATTATTTGAAGCAGGGATCTTCACATTAGGACTGTGCGCGGATGACCACATGAAACAGACGAAATGAATTTTTGATTTTGATTGACGGGGAATAAACAAAACAGACTTGGTTGTGTAATGGTTCGAATGTCCTCTCTGAGTTTGGGAAGTCGGTGGTTCAAACCCTGGCTGAGTCGTTCTAAAGATTTAAAAAATAGAACCACAGGTCTTAAATCTCACCTGGATCTGAAACAACGGTCAATGACATAAAATATCGAAATTTTGTTTATGGGAAGAATCTGGTCACGTGATTGGTTGAATGGAAGGCCTCTCGATACTCATTACAGCGATACAGGTTGCAGGTCATGTTTTTACAGGTTGCAGGTCATGTTTTTACAGGTTACACGTCATGTTTTTACAGGTTGCAGGTCATGTTTTTACAGGTTGCAGGTCATGTTTTTACAGGTTGCAGGTCATGTTTTTACAGGTTGCAGGTCATGTTTTTACAGGTTGCAGGTCATGTTTTTACAGGTTGCAGGTCATGTTTTTACAGGTTACAGGTCATGTTTTTACAGGTTACAGGTCATGTTTTTGGCTGAGGGCATGGCTGTGCCGCTGATGGCAACGCCCCCTGTAGGTTAGCGCAGGAATTTCTTTGTGTGTTTTCAGCCTGATTTTAACTAGTTGATGAGCACAGATTTTGATGCGGTCAATCCACCTTCGTTTGGCATCAGAAATGAAGCTTGTGGCCAAGTTTCATCAAAATCATGTGTTTGGTTCAAGCGATAATGACTGAAGTGTTTACCGACTGACTGACTTACCTACGGACACCTCTTGTTCACATAAGCTCACCTGACTAAAGTCCAGTTGAGCGAAAAATGTTACCTTCTTCCTTGCTTCATCTGCTCAGCATTTAAAAAAGATAGAGCACATACAAACAACACTGGAAAGGCAATGGCAAAGTGCCCAGCATAACCCTTGCCAAGAAACTGCTTCATCAGCACCAACACTCTGTAAAGATGACAGTACATCAAATCAAACAAGGAAAAGACAGATGTTTTTTTCCCCCCTCCCAGAGAAAGACTTTCTCATGTGAGTGTTAGCACAGATGTAACCTATCTGACTCCAATTAATTAGCACAGATGGTTTATAACTTCATACCTTTTCATTGTCTTAGCGATGAGCATTAACATTGGTAAACGATGAACTGGTCTCTCAAACACATTCATCGGGTTTGTGTTTGTATATTTCTTTATCTGGTACCACATTGTGTGACCACGTTGAAATGTTGTGTCTTTTTTTATTCAAATTGTATTTTATCAACAAACTATTTGCTTCATTAAAAGCCTGTTAGGAAAGAAGGAAAAAAATAACTGGAAGGGATTGAAGGTGGTTGAGGTGGGGAGAGGGGAGGGTGACATGGGTTGTGATTGTGTAAGTGTGGAGAGGTGTAAGTGTGGAGGTTGATGTGGTGACTGTGTGGTGGAGTATGGAGAAGTGAATTTGAGATGTTGAAGTGTTGCTTGTTCCATTGGTTGGGGTGGGAGGTTATTGTGGTGGTTGTGATATCGTGTGGGGAGGGCAGTTAGAGATATTGGAGTGTGCTTGTTTCAGGGGCATAGATAATCCATGGTTGGTGTTGAAAGATTGAAGATCCAATTACGTTTAACAACCACTCCAAAGGTTTTGTGCAATAGTTACGTTAGAGATTCAAAAAAAACAAAAAAGAATGTGCTTCACAAATACAGTACCACAAATGACATGAAATGACCAAGGGCAATGCTTACCACAAATGACCAAGGGCAACCTGTCTTGTTGCCTGACAGCACGTTGGTGTTCGGTGAGCCGTGTGGATAAGCTTTTGGACATTTGGCCCATACATTTGGCTTCACAATCTTCACACGGGATGCTTTAGATGACGTCATTTCTGTCAAATTTGTTCACGTCGTCCTTCGGCTTTGACTGCTGTGCTCGTAAAGATAATTGTGGTTTGTGGGTGATGACATTGTACTCGCGTAGTATGTGGTTTGTGGTTTCAGAAGCGTGTTGAATATAAGGAAGTGTTTCAGCATGTGTTGGTGTGGGCGGATCGTTGCTGTTGTAGTTGGGCTTCCAGTGACAGGATTCGATGAATGAATTAGGGTAGTGGTTTTCTCGCAGTAGTTGAGTGACATGCAGTATCTCCATCCGGCGTTGTTCACAGTCACTGCAGTGTGTTTTTGCACAGTCAACTAAGCTGCGAACACAACTTCTTTTGTGACAGGTGGGATGGCCACTTCGGGAGTCCAAAACTTTGTCCGTGTGGGTGGGTTTACGGTACACCCATGAGAGTAACTTGCCGTCTCTGTCCCTGGAGAGATGTATGTCCAGGAATGGCAGAGATCCAGCTTGTTCTACCTCACACGTGAACTGTATTGCTGGCCATGTTGAATTGATCTTTAGAAGGAAACGGTCAACATCTGCCTTTTTTATGATCAGGAATGTGTCATCAACATAGCGCAGCCACAACCTTGGAGAAGCCTCACCATGTTGTGGAAGTTCTTCAAAGTGTTGCATCACCAGTTTGGCGATGAGCCCCGAGATGGGTGAGCCCATCGGGGTTCCTTCATGTTGATGGTATATTGTGCCATAAAATACAAAGTATGTTGATTTGAGGCGAAGTTGAACGAGTGACATGAGATGACCAGAGCTGGGCGGCTGTTGCTGGCTACCTCTTGGTCTTTGTTGATGTACTGCTTTCAGGTCTGTATCGCCAATTCGACGGGTATTTGCTGTCAGGCGACAAGACAAGTTGCCCTTGGTTGCAACACACACACACACACACACACACACACACACACACACACACACACACACACACACACACACACACACACACACACACACACACACACACACACACACACACACATATTGTTGCGGCCATGGGTTACCTGACAGCATGTGTGGAGACACCAGTTTGTCACTCGGGTATTAATCCCCAGTTGTCCTCGGTAGAGCCGGACCTGGGGCCACCGCTCACAATTAACGTTGTAGTACGGTGGGTTTTTTAGAACCAGGAACGCCACCCAGTCAACCACGAGTTCCAGTGTCCACTGTCTAATTAATCCGTTTAACTAGAGGTCACGTGGTTACCTGAGCGGGGAGCGTGCCCTCGGCAAAGCACCAAGAGTATGTGATTAGATTTTAATTTGGGTGGCCGAGCGTTTTAACTGCTGGTGCGTGCCGATGATTTTTGATCAAATCTGTGGTAATTACCTCCCAGTCTATCTCGGTTCGGACAATGCTAGACCATGGAAGGAAAGGATAAACACGGACAGGTTGGAAATCGACAAATGATTTATTAATAATAAAATTAATAAATGGAAGGAACTTTTTATTTTCTGAGGTAAATAAAGAATGAATTTCAAAGCAAAATCAATCAAAATTCCAGGAAAGAGACAAAGAGCAGATGCTTATCAGGGGTTGACTTTCTTACAGCTAAACGAAGACATGGGCACCCAACAGATCATGTGGGGGGGGGGGGGGGATGAATCGTCTCGCTCACCAGAAAGTAGTCGTCTGTGAAGTGAAAACGTCCTGAAATGCGTGTGTGCGTGTCACGTCCGTCGCCAGCACCCAGCTTTGCCGTGCACCCTCTCGCGAACAGCCTTGAACGCCAGTCGAAGTCTGGAGGGCACTGATATCGTCTGTCGTGGACTTTGACCCTGATGCTGGTGACTGACCCTTGCCTCACTTGTTGGCGGAGCTGCTCACACCCGCACCCACACGCGCACCACACGCTCGCTTGCCCAAGCACTGGGAAGGACGAATTGTCTCGTTGGCGCTGGTCAGACACCCACACGCGCACCACACGCTCGCTTGCCCGAGCACTGGGAAAGACGAATTGTCTCGTTGGCGCTGGTCAGACACCCACACGCGCACCACACGCTCGCTTGCCCAAGCACTGGGAAGGAAGAATTGTCTCGTTGGTGCTGGTCAGACACCCACACGTGCACCACACGCTCGCTTGCCCAAGCACTGGGAAGGACGAATTGTCTTGTTGTTGGCGCGGGTCAGAAACCCACGTGCGCACCACACGCTCGCTTCCTTCTCCTCTTTTGCACACTTACACCCACTTCTTGCTCGCTTCTCAAGCTTACTTCTCGTTCTCTTCTCCCTCCCTGGCTTTCTTTCACCTCCACTTTTTTCTCGCTTTCCTCTCCCGCTTTTCTCCTTCCAGAACGTACGTACCTCCCGTTCATTTTATATCTCCGGGCCGTCTCCGCGGGTGCAGTCCGCCCCAAGCTCACCCCTCCCCACTTGCGCATGGTTATCATGACGACCTGTGCGCTCTCAAAAATGGCGGGTGTCGGAGCTTGTGAAAGAATTGTTGCTGAGGAAATATAAGGACGGGCTTCAGAGCTCGTGAAAGAAATGTTGCTGAGGAAATATGAGGGCGGCTTCAGAGCTCGCAAAAGAAATGTGTGTAAACATGTCTCGTAAAGAAAAAAGCTTCCCATAAGAGAGGGGATCCATCCTTTACCCTTCTCAACGCATCACATTTAAGATCCCATTAGACATTGGGATGTGGCTAATCTGAACATGCATTTCAGGAAATAACTGTCTGAGGACCTGGATGTGTCTTTGCATTTTTCAGACCGGATTCTGAAATCCGTAACAATATACAGTATATATATATATATATACATATACATATATATATATATTTATATGTATATGTATATATATATATATATATATATATATATACATATATATATATATATATATATATACATATACATATACATATATATATATATACATATACATATACATATATATATATATACATATATATATATACATATATATATATATATATATATATATATATATACATATATATATATATATATATATATATATATATATATGTATATGTATATGTATATATATATATATATATATATATGTATATATATATATATATATATATATATATATATATATATATATATATATATATATATATATATATATATATATATATGTATATATATATATATATATATATATATATATATATATACATATACACATATTGCAGTGTTCACTTCCTTTGTTTTCCTGATCAGTGTAAAAGATTAAGAATAAGAACTTCAGAGGGAGTTTGTTTCCATATCCGTTGCATTTCGTTTCGTTCACCTGTGTTTTTACCTTATTTTATTTTATTTTTTGCTGTTGTTTTGGGAAATTGTGGTTTTTCACAAATACTTGAATTGAAAGATCGGCCTGCTATAAGAGAGCCGTGTGTCTGTGTGTCATCGTTTTTCTCAGAGATGGCTGAACGGATCTTCGTCAAACTTTTGGGTGTTCATCAGTGAATTCCTGGGATTGTTTTAGCCAAAAAAAAAATTTGAAAAATTTTAAAAACAAAAAAATTCGATTTAGTAATTTTTTTTTTGGGGGGGGGGGTGGGATTTAAAAAATATCTCTGTCATTCCTCAGCCTTTTGTAGATATATAAAAGGTAATTTTAAATGATCCCCAACTCATTCCTTACTCGTGGATGTCGGGAAGTGTTTTAGGCCCCCACAAAAAAAAGAAGAAAAAAACATTGATTTCTTCAAAATGGCAACAACATTCGAACAGGACCATGCAATGCCGGGTACTCCCTTGCGAGTATTTGATAAGATTCAGATTTTAAGATTGCTCAAAAAGGTGAGAACTCGGCTCGATGCAATGGTTAGACTGTTAGAGCGTCCACTCCAAGCCTGGGTGGTTGGCAGTTAAGGCCTTGGCCTAGTCATACCAGAGACTTAAAATGGTTCGTGCTGCTTCCTTGCTTGCCTCTCAGCATTTAATAGGATAGAGCACGGACAATCCCCATCGGTTGGCATCCATGGGGAGGAGGAAATTCTTCCTCAGCAAATACCCCGCTGAGTGCGGTGAGAAAGGCGGCGTCATTGTTGTGACGTCGCTGATACCCAGAGTATCCCAGGAAGTGATGGCACTTCCCCCAAGCTTAATGGCTGTGTTGAGTTTGTTTCATCAGTGTGTCCATGTGTGTATGAGTGGCAACTCCATTACGAGCCTTAGACCTTGTATTGAAAAAAAAACACCCCCCCCCCATCTGTTCTTTGGAACTGCAAATAATGTGGCTCAATTGCATCGCCTGTTTAACCATTAACCCCACACCTTTTCTCTTCACATTGATTAAGGGGCTTCTCAAGTCCTGTGGCTTCTACAGACGTAACCCCCCACGCCTAGTTCCCGGGTTCCGACAAGAGGTGTCAATCATACCAGAGTTTGTTTCTCTTGCATGAATGAATTTTAATGTGAGTTTCTGCCTTCTGATGTTCATTTACATAACAAGAGGGAACATTTAACAATGCAGATCCTTGTCGCCATTTATAGATTACAGTAGATCTAAGGATGAATTAGAACTATAGATGTTAAAGTAGTTCTGTGTGCGCACTATCATGACTGACACATGAGTATCACTGACACATGTCACTGACCAATGACGACAAAGCCTCTCCCCATCTGTTCGGGAACTTGTGAGTGGCTAATTAGTCTCTCTCATGGTTCAGATACCTTTTCCACAAGAGCACAAAAACAAGATGATCAAACAAGAGTTGGAAACCATTGCTCTTTAAGAGATATGGAATGCGTTTTTGTTTCCATTGGTTTAAGCAAATTAATATATTTACTTTCGATTTTGTTCTTGAAGCAGATTAAATGGCCTGTTCAAGAAGCCTGTTTTATTCTTTGTGATTTGGTTGCAAATTTTGACCATTGTTTGAGGACAATAGCTCTTTGTCTTTGAGGAAGCAGGTCTTTGATTGTGGATGCATTTGGCAGAAGAAGGGGGATTCAAAATGGAGGTCGTCTTCTTCTTTCATATGCAGCACAAGGCTGCGGGACAGCATCATTGGTTGAGTACATGGCTGTGTCACTGATGCAATGCCCTCTGCTGATTAGAGCAGGAATTTGGAATTTGTTCCATGGTGCCAGTGATGGCTCGCCAACTCTTTGAGAAGGACTCCGTGTGATCTTTAATGTCCACTAACTACTGCCGACAGATGGGATGTCCAGTTTAACGTCCATCCGAGAGGACGGCACACACATTGATGAATCACCCTGCCTGTGAAACACTGGGATGACAGTTTAGAGTTGAGTTGGGATTCGAACCCATGGTAAAATAAGCTGAGAGGGGAAGGTGTGTACCTCTGGGTCAACTTGTCAGCCCGAAATGGAGGTGGTGAAGAGGTTGATGAGACAAATGGGAGTGCAGAGAAAGGATTCTCAGGTTAGAGCAGTGTGTGGAGGGAAAATTTGTGCAGCCGACACCACAAGAAGGTGGGATTATAGTACAATCAAAATGTCGGATGACCTCCCACTAATTGCAGCAAAAGCAAACTCAACAGATTTTGATTCCTGGATATGTCCTCAGTGACAGAAAAAAAGTCCTAAGGGATCCTCCGGGGGGGGGAAAGTCCTGAAATCATGGAAATCCAATATGGCCGCCACCCGGCTTCGGGGAAAATGAGAAAATTGTAAAGATTGATATTTAAATTGCATATTTACATATTAAATATGTTTTTCTTCATTCTAATTCTTTCTAGTTATGGTCAGTATATTGATATACAAGAATAATTATAAAAAAGTGAAATGTATTGTGGGTAAAATAAAAAATTATAGCTTTTTGTCCAAAAATGTCAATTTTTTGTCCCGAAATTTTTTTTTTTTTACCTGATACTGATTTTGGCTCCTGGACCACAAAAAAAAAAAAAAAAAACAAATGTTGAAGACACAAGATGAAATCAACTCTATGGCAATACAATATAATTATGTAAATCATTGAAACATGACAAAATTCACAATTCCACTCGGGGCAATCACATCTGCCTGACGAAGGTTTCGAAATGAAAATGAAAATTCGCATTAAACTCAGAAACGACATCCATTATAAACTTTCTATACATGTTGAGAAAAATCAAGCGTATTCAAGTTAGAACTCGACAATGTCGTCATCATCCTCATGATTGTCACATGGAGTGTTTGCGCAGCCAGAGCCCCTGCAGTTTCCACAAGCTGGAGTGCACTCAATGTTGTGCTTCTTGCATGTGCATCTCATGGTGCTACATTCTGCCTGGCAGTTGCACCTAATGACACGTAACATCTTTTCAGGAGCTGGAGCTATTGATGTCTGTAGTGGCACAAAACCCGCGTCACACTTCTGCCAACCCCAGTCTGTCGGAAGAAGTTCATCTGCGCATCCCTTCCATTCTTGGACTTGCAGATACACGCGCAGGCTGTGATACTTTGCTGCTTCTGATGTTGGCGGTAACGTCTGTGGTTGCACGTGAGAGGAGCTCCAAGCCACCTTGTCCCAGTACCGCTGATACCGGATGACTCCAGTTCACAATTGCACTCGGGGTAATCACATCTGCCTGACGAAGGTTTCGAAATGAAAATGAAAATTCGCATTAAAGTCAGAAACTACATCTGGGTGTCCAGGGTGTCAGTTGACTTTCCGTTGTAGATTATCACCAATGTTTTTTCTCCTGCATCTGCCACATCACATGCGGAAGCTGGATTTGTCTCAAAAACCTTGGCCTGCTCACGGTATGTGTTGTTTGCTTTGAACTTTTTGAGGGAAGCTCCCTTTCCAATCCCATGAAGACAAGATGTCATGTCGCACCCAAGAACTGCATGTAGATACAGTATATGCTTCCATATGTCTGTACCAATCATTTTCTTTGTAGCCTTGATGTTCCAGATGCGAGGCTTCTTCGTGTTCTTCTTTGGCTCAGGACAAAAGAAGAGGTCATGGGATTCTAAGCTTGCATGGTAGCATAGGAGGACGAGGAGGTCTATGTCATCACCAACTAACACAGTGTTGGTGACAGTAGCAGACTGCAAGGCCTTCAGTACAATCAGGAGATCAGCATCCCCTGAGGCATGGTGTGTCTCACAGTTCTTCTTCTGAAGCTCTTCACTCAACATAAAAATAAATCGCTGTTTATTCTGCATATTGGCAAGAAACTGTTCCTTCTTCATTGTGAGACAGAAGCATGTCAGCTGTAAATGTCACAGTAGTGCCAGCATTCCCTTTAGACTGTCTCTGGTGTGTCATGTCCTTCGTGTTGGTACTCTCATAACCATCAAACACGACTATGGCATCTCCGTACTTCTTCGTTACATAATCAGTGTACTGGTGGCATACATCTCTGTATGTAGATCCACGAGACCATGGAATGCGTTGAACAAGTGCCCCACCATCCAAAACGTACTGTTGCCCATCATTGGGGATATCGGCTGGGACATCGGATCCAAGAAGATCCCAGATGGCATCAGCAAAGACTGGCTTGTGTGCTTCTCGGAGCTGAAGAGAGGAATCAAAGAGGGCTGGTGGATAGCTGCACAGTTCATATTTGAAGGCCGACTCCAGTTCTTCTGCTGTCTGTGCAACAGTGATCAGTCTCTGGAAGAGGACTTGTGGGTCAACCTAGACTTGCTCTCCATCAATCTTGACAGATGACTTCATGTCGAGGGTGACAACTTGGTCTTTCCTCTTAAATGTGTACTCGGCAGGTGTTTTCCCATCCATAGATTTCAATATTTTGGCTCCTACAGCATGTGCCGTATCGACGTTGATGGTGGGGTGTGCATGAACTCCAGTGGCAATGTTCCTCAGACGTGGATCACTACTGAACGGATTCCGTTCCTGTAAATACTGAAGAGCTGATAGTGTGTCCTTCCAGTCACTAGATTGTCTTGCCTTGGTCATGTCCTTCTTCTGCTCTCCAGTATTGTAGTTCACACCTGTGAGCTCCTGCATTGCCTGGTTTATTTCTGCACAGGCAGGCATTGATAGTAGCCATACCAGCCGTTGTTGCTCTGTCATTCCTCGCCCTCATGTGAGCCCCCTGCTGGTCTTCAAACTTCTCATCAGAACTTGTTCGATGATCAGGTCAGATGAAAGACCTGCCCACAGGCGATCACTTTGTCGAACCACATGGAACCCCTCATCAAAACGTTGTTGGACATTGGGATGTTGAGTTTTGAGGTTGGACATCTGCTGCAGATACACCCTCGCAGATTTGGCATACAGGTTGTGGCCCGAGGCTGCCAGGTAAGGCAGCATTTCCTGGATGGCCTGTAGATGTAGTGCCCAGTTAGTTCCCAGTGCGCTCTGCCCAGATGTATTTGCGTAGAATATCTAGCACGTCCATATACTGAACCCAGAGTGCTGAAGTTCTCGAAGATATCTTTGCAGACTCGGCATGCTTCTGAAGGTGGTCTTTGATTCGTTTCAAGACGACAGACTTGAATACTTCTTCCACAGACTGGGGTTGGCAGAAGTGTGACGAGAGTTTTGTGCCACTTCAGACATCAATAGCTCCAGCTCCTGAAAAGATGTTACGTGTCATTAGGTGCAACTGCCAGGCTGAATGTAGCAGCATGAGATGCACATGCAAGAAGCACAACATTGAGTGCACTCCAGCTTGTGGAAACTGCAGGGGCTCTGGCTGCGCAAACACTCCATGTGACAATGATGAGGATGATGACGACATTGTCGAGTTCTAACGTTAATACGCTTGATATTTCTCAACATGTATAGTAAGTTTATAATGGATGTCGTTTCTGAGTTTAATGCGAATTTTCATTTTCATTTCGAAACCTTCGTCAGGCAGATGTGATTGCCCCGAGTGGAATTGTGAATTTTTTCATGTTTCAATGATTTACATAATTATATTGTATTGCCATAGACTTGATTTCATCTTGTGTCTTCAACGTTTCTTAGTTTTTGGGTCCAGGAGCCAAAATCAGTATCAGGTAAATATATTTTTTTGGACAAAAAAGCTATAATTTTTTATTTTACCCTCAATACATTTCACTTTTTTATAATTATTCTTGTATATCAATATACTGACCATAACTAGAAACAATTAGAATGCAGAAAAACATATATTTACATCTTAAAATATCAATCTTTACAATTTTCTCATTTTCCCCGAAGCCGGGTGGTGGCCATATTGGATTTCCATGATTTCAGGACTTTCCCCCGGAGGATCCCTTCAGACTTCTTTTCTGTCACCGAGGACATATCCAGGAATCAAAATCTGTTGAGTATGCTTTTGTTGCAATTTGTGGGAGGTTGACCAAACATTTCTGCTAAAATGCCTGTACGATACTATTAAATATGGCTATGGATGTAGTTGTAGTAGTAGTAGTCGTCGTAGTAGTAGTTGGACTCGAAAAATTGTAATTGTTCAATTCCTTTCATCAACAACTTTATCAAACACAAACCTTGTTAATTGAAAATATTTTCATAATTTCTGCAGTTTTGTAGCAAAGAACAATGTATTGTCCTTCGGATGTTTTTTGTCGGATAAGTGTGATTATGAATGGTTGTTATCGGTATCTTTTCTTTTCATCCTCTTTTTACCCCCCCCCCCGACTTTTATGTTCATCACAATCAAGAGTACAATGGCATTAAAGTGGAGAGAGCGTGATTACTGTTAAATTGAGCGCACGACCACAGGTAGATGGAATTGAGTGCAATTTGATAACTGCATTTGCCTGTGCTCGTTCCATCTCCTCCTGTGCCAGATAAATTTAATTAAACTGGCTGTTTGACATTTCACTGTTCAGCTATTTAATCAACTGTTATGGTATTGCACATGAAATGATTATGCTAAACCATCTTTTTTTTCTTCTTTTAAACCCATTTTAACCTTGAGATGTCAAATAATTTGGTGATTTTTGTGTTTTTATTTTTTGCCCATCTTTTCAATTCACAAATTAAGAATCCTTGTTAAGAGTTGTAAAATGTCCTCTGTCTGCAGACCTGGAGTCTGGGCGTTCGGGCAGAGGGCAGTTGATTAACCACCTGTAACATTCCGTTCAGTCTTGTCAAGTCTCACACTCTCACTCTGCCCCTTCACAAATAATGGAAAATCCTACTATTTACTTTTCGAATCATTCATGAGCACAGATGCTTTTTCTGGAGTTCCTTTGCCTGCATCATTAATCCCAACCTTTTTTGAATGCACCATCTCTCTAAACTGGTCTCCACTGCATTGGAATGCAACATTAAAACCAAGTGTGTTATTGGCCGATCTCAGCTCGTAATGGTGTACAGTACTGTACATTATATTGGCAATGCCCTGCCTTCCATGCTGCCAAGGAAAATGACTTCGTTCGATGGGATACTGCTGATGCTACATCACATCTTGCACCTCTGAATGTGGCGGAGTCCTCTTTCCCAAGACACATTGGTATTTCTCTGCAGGAGGCTGAAGCACATGGAGACTTCAGTTGTTTTCTCACCAACAGGTTGGTGGCCCCACGGTTCTACTCTAGCATCTAAGATCTGTAGAAGAGGTTGTACATCTTTCGCCTGCTGGCCAAGGACATTGGGAGACATCGTTGTTCTTTTACATAAATCTGAAGTTAATTTGTAAGCAACAGTATGATTTGAACATCCGGTTCCAGCATTGTGAGGAAAGTGCTCAGAAGGGAATGCCAAATTTGATGTGGTCTTCTTTTAGTGGTGGTTGTGAGCAGCTTGCCTCACCAACATTTTTGTTCTGTTGTTTTTTTGTTTTTTCCTTTTTCTGTTTCTTACATGCCAACCTTGCAAATGTAATGTGCAGTGTATAATTTTTGATTTAAATACCAAGCTCATGATGCATTTCCTGCTTATTACCTTGTGCGAGCGAAGTGAAAAACAGGGTGAAGCAATTTGTTCACTTTGTTGGTCTCTCTACAAATGTCAGTTTATGATCGAGGAACAACTTCATTTAAATTGAATTCTACATTTTGAGCACCAATTTGAAAACAAACTTGTTGTTTAGCAGTACTTTGGCTCTGAATTTGTCTCAATTGCACATGCGTAGAGAGAAGTGAGATATTATTTTTACTCTGTCTGCCTGTCTGGTGGTCAAACAAGATTGAAAAATCATTCAAACGGGAAACTTACTATTTGTTAGGACGTCTTGAAGGACACAAACAACAGGCATGAAGAATTAATGTAACGCGTTAAATAAGGTGGTGGAAAAGATGCTGCAGCAATGGCGATAAACTTCCCCAATATTTTTTTCGACAAACTTTAAAATCTTTATTTCATTGAAATTGAATTATGTGCTTGAACAATCAAGAACACAAATCGCCTTTTTAGCACTTTCAAATCTTTCTCGTTTATTCATTCAATTAAGTCTCCTCGTATGAATTAAAAATAAAAATCGAAGTGTTTTTAAAAATTTATTTTGGGGTGAATATGAAGTTTTGAAAGATGTATTGCAGTTTTGAAAAACAGAATACTTTGGATTCGGTTGCATCCACATATATGATGCACACAAAAAGGATGGAAGTTTCAAAAGAGAATATCTTAAATTGACTTTAAAAGGCGTATAGCAGGAAAAAGCTGCTCCAAGATGCGCAATTTTGTAAAGAACAAAAATTCTCGTTTGAACAGACTGTTGATTTGATGTTTGAACCTACATGTAGCCATTTTTGCTTGGTGGGAGTGACTGCAGACATACCTCTATAATAGAACCCTCTATAATTACCCTTTAGGACCTTTGAGAATTGCCCTTTGGAATTACCATTTGGAATTACCCTTTAGAACCTTCTGGAATTACCCTTTAGAACCCTCTGGAACTACCCTTTGTAATTACCCTTTAGAATTTACCATTTAGAACCATTTATAATTGTGCTCTAGAATTTCCCTTTAGAATTACCCTTTGGAATTACCCTTTCGAATTACCCTTTGGAATTACCCTTGAGAACCCCCGAGAATTACCCTTTGGAATTACTCCCTTGGAATTACCCTTTAGATCCTTTTGGAATCGTCCTTTAGAACCCCTTATAATTTGCTATAGAATTGCTCTTTGGAACTGCCCTTGAGAATTACCCTTTGGAACCCTTTCGAATCACCCTTTAGAATCACCCTTTAGAATCGTCCTTTAGAATCACCCTTAGGAATTACCCCTTGG
>NC_140970.1:78870319-78872819 GCF_056783735.1 Eptatretus burgeri
CCCATTATTCACTCCCACTCCTATTCCTTATCTCACTACCTTTTCAAACCATTCACCTCTTTCCCTTAACCCCTTTGCCCACTCCCCTCTATCCCTTCACTGACTTCTGCCTTTACACTTCCCCCTTTACCCATTCATCTTCCCCCCCATACTTTTTCACCCACTTCCTCCTTTATCTATTCACCCACTCTCCCAAATTCTCTGGATCATCCTTGAATCTACTTCAAATTTTGCTTTCATGTAGAGAATACAGTACTGTATATACTTTACTGTGTAGTAGCCTTACTATAATTCACAGACAGGTATTTGTTTGTTTGTGGGTTTGTTTGTTTGTCACGCTACTCCTACAGTTCTGGGCCAATTGCATCCAGACTTGTTACATATGATCAGTATAACCCCAATTAATGTATATGGGTGTTTTTGCTTCTGCTGGTGAATGGAGGAGGGGTGGGGAAGGGGATGCAAATTCTCGATGTAAATGTGTATCATGTAGCACCGCCTCCAGGTGGTGGAGGGTATTACAAGTCTCCTCCATTTTCAGTGTCGTATTCCTGTCCCCATGATTTCCAGTGCAGTGAGGTGTTTCGAATTATAAGCAGAAGGTATGTTTTTGCTTCATGCACATAACCCTGGTTATTTTTTTTCCTTGTTTTTGCCAATACATTGCTGTCAGTTAACTGTACACCGCCCAAATAAAGGTAAGCGTCAGAAGAAGGTAACAAGACCCAAATAAAGGTAACAAGATCACCTGTAGGGCGGGTACTCTGCTAGTTCTAATAATTCCCACACTTTAATGCAAAAACATAAGTTGGGTATCACAGTCCCAACTCCCTAAAATCTTCACTACACATCTTCAGCACAACCGGTTACACACCCTTGAACATAAGTTAATTTGATGCAGCAGTGCATATGAGTCAAACAAACAAACTGCTCGAATGATCATGATAATTGCTGATATTGATGGTTTTCATGCGGAAGACTGACAATTAATAACGTTGTGGCTTGTAATACCCACTCCCAACAGGAAACGTGCTACATGATACACATTTAGATGGAGAAGTTGTGTTGCCACTTAAGCCAAAACAAACGGGGCTCTCGTCGAAGGCTATGAACGAAATATACGGGCTACCTCGAATCTTCCTGGGTCCACCCCAATTGGAACCACAAGTTTAAACTAATTCTGTCCAGCAGTTTAAGAGTGCATGCAGGACAGACAGACGTATGATTATGATTATTTTGACATTATGATTCTTGCATTGTGCTGAAACCCCTTCCATATCCACTTTGTCCTTTTTGTTACCACTTCCTCGCAGCTCTCCGACCAACCCCAGCCCTCTTTTGCCGCTCTTCCGCCACTGTCCCGCTCCTTGACCACGGCTTTCCCGCGCCCTTGCCCGCGGCCCTCTCGCCCCTTGCCCGCGGCCCTCTCGCCCCTTGCCCGCGACCCTCTCGCCCCTTGCCCGCGACCCTCTCGCCCCTTGCCCGCGACCCTCTCGCCCCTTGCCCGCGACCCTCTCGCCCCTTGCCCGCGACCCTCTCGCCCCTTGCCCGTGACCCTCTCGCCCCTTGCCCGCGACCCTCTCGCCCCTTGCCCGCGACCCTCTCGCCCCTTGCCCGCGACCCTCTCGCCCATTGCCCGCGACCCTCTCGCCCCTTTCCCGCGGCCTTCTCGCCCCTTGCCCATGGCAAATTAGAAGATGGCCCTTCCAACCCAATAAATGCATTGCTTCCTGCAGGACAGCTTCAGCAGTGCATATTCGAGTCTATTTTAGAGATCGAGGATCAAAGGTCACAAGTAAAGAATTGTGGAGCTATCGACCATGGTTTCCTTTTTGCCAGGATGACCCACCACATAATCATTTAAATGATCCTTTATTGTGACCTTCAATTCTCGGTCTTTAAAATAGACTCGAGTATGCACCACTGAAGCTGTCTGTGTGTTGGTTAAAACATAGCTCTTAGTATAGTCACAGTACATGTTTTGTACGCTATCGATCAATATAACGGATGCCTAGCAACAAGTGATTATAACCTTTAAAGTTTCAAGATTAATAGGTTTGGTCAAATGTAAATTCTAGCGATATGCAAGTTGGACTGATCATCGGTTAACAAGCAGGAAGTTGGAGCCTTTAAACTGCACAGTATGTACTATAGCACCTACATTTATAGCAGTATGGATGTTCCTCAAGGCGAGTAGGATTCGCTTGCCTCGGTGGAATTATTGTTTGGTCGAGAAAACAGTTTTCAATTATAGTGTTGGATTGCTTGCTCAGGCAAGGAAAGTTCTCGATGCTTCATGTGTTTGAAAGACGAGAACGCCTTATGTTGACAAATGTTCGCGAGATCTCGAGATATTCAAGCAGTGCTTGCTGATTGGACATAAAAAAACAGGAATGATGGGAGGGGGAGGGGGGCAGCGAGAGGGATAGGGGTGAAGCGGTTACGTTGCTTCACAAGTTGTTTTGCAAAGTGAGAATGATACAGCTTCAAGTCATGTTGG
>NC_140970.1:78877819-78902819 GCF_056783735.1 Eptatretus burgeri
GAGGAAGGAGGGAAGTCGAGAGTTGGGGGGGTGAGATGGGTGGGAGAGAGATGGGGGGGGGATGGGGAGAGAGGAGAGTGATGAGGGGGGGAGAGAGAGGAGAGAGATTGGGGGGAGAGGAGAGAGATGGGGGGAGAGAGGAGAGAGAGATGGGGGGAGGGGAGTGAGTGAGGATGGACTGGGGGAGCGAGGAGACAGATGGGGGGGAAGAGGAGAGAGATTGGGTAAGAGAGGGGAGAGACAGACATGGAGAGACAGAGACATCAGGAGTTAGAGTACAGAGCACAGTCTGCATCGTAAACAGATTGGAAGTGGCTTTGTTGGGTTTTTTTAAATCGTATTTGTAGAGTGAAAATGATTCACAGGAGAGTTAGAAATAAGCGAGAGCCACAAAACTATTCTGGAAAAATTATTGGCACATGGCTCGTGATTGAAGGTCATGACAGACGAATGTGATGTCGCATGAGTACCTTATTGTGCTCGAGATCCTTTAAAGACCACAGTAGATGTTACATTCTGTGCACACACAAGAGTTTGTAGAATTGTTCTGGTCTTTATACCTTCCTTCCGGACATTGTTGATATCTCAACATTCATCTTTAATAATTGTCTCTGTTACTCTTTTCATGACTGCTCCATGTTGCTTCACATTTGTGAGAATCAGGTTTGAGCAACATCCTTGTTTGATGTGGAGAAGATGGGCTAGTAGGATGGCGTAGAGGTACACACACTCATCTCGAAGCTGTCTAGCCTGGGTTTGAATCCCGACCCAGCTATGAACTCTCATCCTAATGTTTCACAGACTGGGTGATTCATCAGTGTGAGTGTGCCGTCCCTCGGATGAAGGTTAAATGATTGTCTCGTCTGCTTACATTCGTTGGTGGACGTTCAAGATCCCAAGGTGTCCTTTGCGAAAATTGGCGAGCTATCGCCGGCACCATGAGCAAATTTCAAATTTCTGCCCAAACAATCAATGGAGTCTCAGGCAATGATGCATTACCCCCACATCCTTGTGCTTCATATAGAAGAGGAAGAGGAAGAATAAGTGGAGAAGCTAAATGTGTTTGGCTTTTTTTAAGAGTGAAATATTTAATGTAGACAAGGTGTGAGTCTCCTCAACCTGCCTGTTAGGTGTCATCTGGCACATTTTTTGTTTTGCCATTTTTACAACTATCCAGCAAATCATGTGTTTCTCAACTTAGCCACCACTTTTAATGCTTCTTGGATCCAAAGCTAATTGCTTACCTCCACTCCTTTTTGCCTTTTTTCTCTTGCCTGTAGAAATGGTTACCCTTGTCCTGACATTCCTATTCTTCCTAATGTCCCTTTTTAAGTTTTTTTCAGTATCTAAGGCTCGTCGGGGAGCTGCCACACACGCACGCACGCACGCACACACACACACACACACACACACACACACACACACACACACACACACACACACACACACACACACACACACACACACACACACACACACACACACACACACACACACACACACACACACACACACACACACACACACACACACACACACACACACACACGTAGACGTATAGACAAATACACGAGACACAACACAGGACTGTGAGACGAGATAAACACAGCCACTGAGCTTGAGGGAAGTGCCATCACTTCCTGGGGCACTCTGGGTACCTGCAACACCACAATAATGGTGCCGCCGTTTTCACCACACTCAGCATGGCATTTATTCAGGAAGAATTTCCTCCTCCGCATGGATGCCAACCAATGGGGATTGTCCATTCTCTTATCCTTTTTAAATGTTGAAGCAAGGAAGCAGCACATACCATTTTTGAAGTCTTCGGTATGACTTGGCCGGGGTTTGAACTGCCGACCTCCCACTCCCAGACTCAGAGCAGGTGCTCTCACCATTTCACCGCCGAGTCTGGTAAGTCACTACCTGAAGGACCCAGTTGAGTCGGACTTTGTCCTTCAGGTGTTGAGTGACTCTTGACCATGTGATGTCTCACATGCCGACCCAGTATTCTTTCTCCTCCTAATAACTGTGTTTCGTTAAACATTCCTCAACCACCTCTTCTTTGCCACTTTGTACTCACTGTTGTGTTAACTTTGTACTCGCAAATGATTAGCTTTTTCAGGAACCTCTAACAGTGCAGGAAAAAATATTAAGAGCATTTCGAAAGTATCTGAAAATGCAAATCTCATCCGCGTCCACTTTGTACTCAAACTAAACTTGAGGAAAACAACAGTTAATTTAAAAAAAAGAAAAAAGAAATGTACATTTTATTTAATTGTGTTCTCCACAATCTCATAATAAAAGTTTGTTGAAGATTTGATGACAAAAGCTCAATTGAATCGGTAAGAATGTTACGGCCTGGGCATACACACTGAATTTCACTTGTAAACAAGGATTTAGATTAAAACGTTTATGCCTGGTCTCCCACTTCACCGATGACGTCATCCTTACAATCCCCTGTTCCCCATTGAGAGTAGAATGAGATGTGCCAAGTTTCAAATTTTTCTGATCAGCGGTTTCAGATGAAGCCTGGTGTTGGCTTAGTGGTTAGGGTGGCAGCTTGGGATCCTAGGGTCCTGAGTTCAAGCCCCGTTGGCCGCTGAATTAATACACACCAGGAGGTTGACTCAGCCTGTCATCCTTCCGAGGTCGGCAAAATGAGTACCAGTGTACTGGTAAGGGAGACACTGCATCACAACGGCATAGCCGTGTCCCAACCAATGATGCAACCAGCAGCCACAGGCTGCTATATATATATATATATATATATATATATATATATATATATATATATATATATATATATATATATATATTTATATATATATATATATATAGAGAGAGAGAGATAGAGAGAGAGATAGAGAGAGAGATAGAGAGAGAGATAGAGAGAGAGATAGAGAGAGAGAGATAGAGAGAGAGATAGAGAGAGATAGAGAGAGATAGAGAGAGATAGAGAGAGATAGAGAGATTGAGATTTCAGATATAATGTTTTTGTGTTTTTTTTTTTGCATTTCATCAAAGAAGGCTGTGATCTTTGACGTCATAATTGTCATTGAAATATTCTCCATGGGTGGTCGCTCTGACCCTGAAAATTTTGTGTCAATTGGGCAAGTGGCTGCTGACAAAAATAATGTTTAAAAAAAAACAAAAAAAAGGGTCGAATAATAATAATAATAATAATAATAATGAAAATTATTTCAACAAACATTAATTTGCCTTCTCCACATTCTCATCATCAAGCTTTTTTGAAAATTTGATGACAAAAAGCTCAAATTGTAAAAAAGTTATGGCCCGGACAGATGTCCAGACACACAGGAGTGATTGCAAAATCCCGTATTCCCCTGCATGGGGGATGGGCTCACTCGGACCTGAATCGGACTCTGGAACTGACTGCTCAGAGCGTCGACCATCTGGCACATTTTAACAAAAAACAATGTCCGTGTTTGCATCATTGCTTCATTCTTGTTTTCTTCACCATGTAACACTTTTTGCAAATGGTTTACAAGTAATTTATTCCAATTTTGATGAGAAACACATTTGCAATCCAAAACCTTCAGAGTTGTTAATATTTCCCACCAGGTGGTGGAGGCTTGTGTCGTCAGATGGGTCCTCCAGCTCAACGTCTCTCCAAGGGGCGGCACGCACATTGATGCATCACCCACTAGGGTGATGGTTTATAGCTGGATCGAGATTTCAACCAATACTAGATATATCACTTGCAGGTGTACATACATTACTTCTACACTATACTGTCAGCCCTTTCGTTTTTAGGCAGAAAGCAAAATTAATGCAAGTCTTTCAAAATTGCAAAATGTATGTTAAAATTTAATGTTCGGTGGACAACTGTATTGAGGGAATCATACTGAGAGGAAAGGGTTTCAATTCAAGTTGTCATTGCAGCCCTTGCGGAGCTGGCTCAGGCTCTTTGCAACAGTGCTACTTCAGCCCATGTTGAAATGATTCATTGAGGCCTACATAAGAGTTGGTCCATGATGAGTTCATTTTAATGTTAATGCTGTCATAAAGGAAGTGAGAGAAAGAACAATTTAACACCATAAGTTGTTTCACCACGATGAGGCCCAACAGGGTACAATGAAAAAAATTTCTCAAAACTCTAACACGAGTGGCCTTTTTTGGACAGCATTGTACATCATAGTTGTCCAATCCAAGAGCTTTTATACGAACAACACATCTCTGTCATCCCTCAAAGCATCAATGTTTGAAAGAGCATGAATTATTAATTTATTTATTTACTTTTCTATACCACCAGTAAAAGCAGAAGACTTTAAAACCAGAACGACGCCCGTAGAAAGTCTCGCCATGTGCGTTTATTCTCAACAAAAATGTCATCGTTAACTGAACACACGAACACTATTCTGGCCCACTGCTATTATGTATGGCCCATGTACCTGTATCATCCATGCACCCGATTATGTCACATGGTTTCTTGGCATTGGTTATGAATGTCATCAATTTCATTTTTCACTCACATCCGGTCATCGATCAGACATAAGAAGTTTGTTTTTTCGGATAAAGGTTTAAATTCAACCAATTATGTCTGGAATACCATTTCACCGATGACATCATCATCATCACCCAATATACCCCATGGGGATTTGATGACATGTGCCAAGTTTCGATTTCTTTAGTTGAGCGGTTTCGAGAAAATGTCCAATTTTTTTCCCTTTAATTCAATGTGGCTGCCGTACCACGTGACCTATAACCTCATAAATTTAATTCTTCACCCGCATCAGGTCGGAGATCAAATATACGAAGTTTTTGATTTTTTGAATAAAGATTTCAATTCCACCAATTATGGCTGGAACACCACTTCACTGATGACATCATCATTTACACTCTTTTTCACCATGGGGAGTTGACATATGCTAAGTTTCAAAAAAAACAAATTTATTTTGATTTTGAAAGTTTATTTATTAATTTTTTTGTTGAGTGGTTTTGGAGAAAATGATGACCAATTTTTTTTCATTTATTCCAATATGAGTGACCTATAACATCAGAGTTGGCAATAAAATATTCTCCATGGAAGTCCCTCTTTTGTTTAAAGTTCCACAACGATCGAACAAGCGGTTGCAGAGAGAAACATATTTAAAGGTAAAAACATATAGACGCGGACGCACGCACGTACACACGCACGCATTGCAATAGCCTTGCATCCCCTTTGGGCGAGACTTAAAGGTGGAAATAAACAGAATAAAACACTCATTTTTTGTTTATTTAGTGGTTTTTAATGTGGTGGTGAAAGGTAGCATATCCGTTTGTAATAACTACACAAGATTGAAGTTCTTTGGTGAAGGGATGTAAAGATAAAAGTTTGTCGATTTGAGCACAAAAGTGTTGCACTCACTGTTGGCGATGGGGAGTGCACTGCAGTAATAGCTTTTCAGGAGGTCTGCCAGCTGTGCTCCTGAAAGCAGAACCAGCTGCTTGTTGGCTTGTTGACTCCGGTAAACATTTTTATTAAGTTCTCCCCTTTTACAACAATGGCCTTCTTTCACATAAATAAGGTACTGTGAAATGCTTGTTCCGTTCAGACTCCCCACTTCATGATTGCCTGTGTATGTCGAAAGGTTATAACTTCGTCCTTGTCAGGTGCTTGGCTTTTGTTTTTGTTTTTTGTTTATTTGTGCAAGACTCTTCGATTGGGTTCTGGAGTGAAATACAAACCCTGAGGTTTATTTATTTATTTATTTATTTTTACTGGATGTTTTTGTAGTGGTTCCCAAACTGTGCAATATATGGGGGTCATTGGCAGGAGCGGGGTGAGGGGGGTAGGTAAGGGGGGGGAGGAAGAAGGAAGTGACCCAACCCATTTCAAGGCTGGCTGGATGGAAAGTCTGGCTTCCAGGTGAAGTACTCGGGTGTCATCATGGAACATCTCCAAAGCCTCATCGTAATTGTCTGTACCTGATCAAAAGGGACCTCTGAACGAAGCAACTGTGTACGACTATGATTAAAACATAGTTGCTAAATCCAGTGCAAAACTAGCGGATTTTTGTTAGCGGCACAGGAGACTAAAAACATAAGAATACCATAACGGCACTCAGTTGAGCGCATACCTCTGCCAGGCTGAACAGTTTACGTTTTGTATCCCACTGATAGGCCTAGATCTGGATCTTGATCTTGACCTGGAGCAAAATCTAATCAGCTTGTTCTTCTCACCAACCTAACTCATTCACTAAGTACTGTCCAAATCGAACCATAATGTTTTGAAATGCTGTATCATTCTACATAACGTTTTTGGTCCTTAAATTAAAAAAAAATTATGAATCTGGATCCAGATCGTCACCAAAATCTAATCGATTCCTGCTTATCACACATCCAACCTGTCCACCAAGTTTCGTCCGAATCCGTCCATAACTTTTTGAGATATCCTGCTCAGAAACAAACAAACCAACAAACAGGTGTGAAAACATAACCTCTGTCCGCCTTCAGTGGTGGGGATAAAAATGGTTAGTTATCCACCGCGAAAGATCACAAAGGCATTGACGTTTCGATCTTTACCCTAAGTCGAAACAAAAGAGGTTCAACGAAGGTAAATAAAACTTCAAAACGTCAACACCTTGTGATCCTTCCTGGCGGATACCTTGAACAGTTTTATTCTTATGTCACTATAATAGTCGTACATAGTGGTCTGCAAGTTATTTGGAGACTTGGAAGGGGTCGGCACACTCAAAATGGTTTTTGAGCCACTGTTGTAGAGAATCAAAAGCCGAGATTGATGAAGATACTTTATCGTTGTAGTAATATTTTCCTTTTGTATGTATTTGATTTCACAACTTCGGCATGTACGAAGGTCGAAGCATTGCATAAGGAAAATACAACTGTTTTGTTAATGATGAATAAATAATCAATAGTTTGTGATGAAGTATGTTATCGTAGAAGAGAAGGGAATAAATGTCAAGCAAGAAAAAGACTAGTAGAGTGGTATGTGTGGAAGTCAAAAAGTTTTCTCCCAATTTTGACAGGAATCTATCTGAGAACACTTAGGCCTAAGTCACATTTGCCACGGTGGCCGTGGGATCTCCAAAATCTACGGCCACTAGCAATTATAAGGTGGCTGCAGTATTTCCACGGTCACACAATGTTGCAGTCACATATGTTTTTATTTTTCGGGTAGCCGCACGGCGTATTTTGAGATTGTGGAGACCGAAAACGTGGGGTTGCCGTACGGTCTTTGATTTGATGTCGCACGGTGACCTTAAAGGGGTCCTGCGGCGGCCATAGAATTTTCAAGGCAGACGCAAGGTAGCCTCAAGGTGCCCGCAAGGCGACCACAGGGGAGCCCTAAGGCGAACGTGCGGCCAGACGGACGGTAACGAGTGGGTTCATTTTTATTTTTTTTACCATTTTTTTTTTGTTGTCGAATTGCTACGGCGAACGTAGAAATGAAAAAAGTTATAACTCCGCCTTATAATTCCACGCCGACCCCTACAGCCTGTAAAGGATAGCCAAATGGTGTAGGTCCACCCTGCGGCCACTGCACGTTTCTGTCAATTCATAGGGCGTACGGCCGCCGTATCCTCGCCGTAGAGCAAATGAGACTTCGGCCTTACACTGGGCACACGTATTTGGTCTTTTTAGCAGCGTCTCGTGTAGTACAGCGAACGCTGCTCATTGAGAGCTCGGCCTTCTCCTTCTCCTTCTCCTTCTCCTTCTCCTTCTCCTTCTTCTTCTTCTTCCTCTTCTTCTTCTTCTTCTTACAAAACCTTAACTTCTCGGACTCGGCTCTTATATATACAAGATCCGGATCTCCTTAAATACTAAGCACATGTACACATCCTCGCATTGAGGGTGCCTTTTGAGAGCGTCTATCATGAACTTTTAAATGTATTCGGACATTTGCTTTAAAGTTTCGAAAAGTTCACGTTACTATTTAAAGATTATTCCATTTATCGTATTGTAATTTCGTAAATACACTTTATTTCGTAAATACACTATATATCGTAAATACGTAAATACATTATGACGGGTCTCGCTATTGGCTTAATCAAGGCACGTGACGAAATATCGGAAGTTGTTGTTTTTGTTTGTTTGTTTTTTTGGTTTGTTTGAGCCGACAAAACCTTTAGGACGCTGCTCTTGGACACATCTGTCCTTGTTCTATGTAGTGCCCAGGAAATGTCTTGTTATTTTACCAGCAGTGGGTGTTTCCTGATACCATTACAATGAGTTGTTTTTGGAGTCCCCCTCATAAGTCGGTCAGATACAAAGATATATATTTGTGATTTTCATTAAAAATAAAATCTTAAAGCACTTTACTTGCTGGCGATGGAACAAGGTTTTAAAAAAGAAAAAGTAAAAGTGAAGAAAAAGCAAGTGCAAAAAAATAGGATTCTATGAGAGATTTAAAGACGGTCAATTGGGGTGGCAGGATGGTCGAGAGGTACGCACACTCGAATCTAAGCTGTCTTGCCTGTGTTTGAATCCTCGCCCAGCTACGAACTCTCATCCTGGTGTTTCACAGGCAGGGTGATTCATCAATATGTGCGCCGTCCTTCCATCCATCCATCGGGACCGTTGAGCGTTGGTGCTGCTTCAGCAGTCTCCTCGACTATTGGGCACAATCCTGGACGGGTCACCACTCAGATATAGGATACCAGCAATCTGGCACTCATTTTTCTGACCTCGGAAGGATGACAGGCCGACTTAACTCCACATGGTATTAATTCAACATCTGAGCAGGATTTG
Organism: Eptatretus burgeri; assembly: GCF_056783735.1. Classification (NCBI taxonomy): domain Eukaryota; kingdom Metazoa; phylum Chordata; class Myxini; order Myxiniformes; family Myxinidae; genus Eptatretus; species Eptatretus burgeri. The sequence goes on from NC_140970.1 coordinate 78,886,532, forward strand.
AACTCAGGATCCTGGGATCCCAAGCCCACCACCCGAACCATTAAGCCAACACCAAGCATGCCATCCTTTGGATGGACGTTAAACTGGGCATCCTATCTGCTGGCATTTGTTGGTGGATGTTAAAGATACGGTGTCCTTCACCAAGTAGTCGAGTCGGTGAGCTATCGTCGGTACCATGGCCAGATTCCAAATTCCTGCCCTAACGACTGCTGGTAAGGCAATGGCAAACCACTCAGTATAACCCTTACTCAGGAAGCTGCTACGGTCGTACCAACACTCTGTAAGAACGGAGTATGGGACATCAGAGGGAGATTTAAAAACAGTAATTGGTGAGGATATGCGAATCGTAAAAGGCAGTGTGATCCACAGTTGAGGAGCAAATCTCAAGAATGCCAGATTGCGAGAGGTTTTCATCATCATGCGACTTGGAGATCCCCATTGTGAGATGTTCTTGCAGTCGTGCATCCGTGCAAAGTGCGATGCAGTGAGAAATTTCGGCAGGAACCAAGTTGTTTTTGGCTTTAAAGGCTATCGGCAAAAAATTCAAAATCAATACACTGGCCTATCAGGAGCCAGGAAAGTGTCTTGAGGATTGGCGTGAAATGATCAAATTTACGAGCTTGAACTATGAGCTCAGCTGTTACATTCTGAATACACTGTAAGGGCCTGAGAGGAGAGGAAGCAAAGCCTGCTAAGTGCGACGTTACGAGGACATCAACCAGAGTGATGTGCATCAGTAAACGGCTTTTACAACCTTTTCTGCCATGACGGTTAAATGTGAAATTGCAAAGCAAAGTAAGTTTTGAAATAATTTATGTACAAGAAAACATTCAGCACTTGGAGGAGGGGGAAAAAAAATCGGACTTGAAATGACAGAAAATCAAATACACAGTTCTTGGACACATCATGCGTGCACAAAACGAAAGTCTGGAGAAGTCAACCATGCTGGGATGAAGTCGAGGAAGAGGCAGACCTTGTGTATGCCTGATGGATGGGGTAAAGGCTGCAACCAAGCTGTCGCTGTCAGAAATTCAGGAAGCAGTGCGGGATAGGGATGTTTGGAGAAATCTGATCACGATCGTCACCAAAAGTCGGGACACGACTTGACGGAACTCGATAACTTTTAGGGATAAGTTTGGGCGAGGCTGCTCGATTTCCCTGAAGTCATGTGACATCTCGCAACCAATCATGGATCTCAAAAGCAAGACATGACTGACTCCATAATAATTGCTGCAGAGTTTGATGAAGTTGCATCTGCCTTGAAGCTGTATAGTCTGGGTTTGAATGTTGACCCAGCTATGTACTCTCACCCAGGGCCTCACATTTAGGCAGAGGCATCTATCAGACTGACGTTACGTCAGAGGAGTGGTCTTCCGGCACTGGTCGTTGTGTATGTTAAGGATCCCTCGATGTGTTTCACGAACGGTTGGATGGTCATCTCTGGCACCCTAAATAATTGTCAAATTTTGTCCCTCACTTACTGCTGGAAAGGCAATGGAAATCCACCGAGAATACCACTTGCCAAGAGAGTTCTTTGGCAGCACCGGCACTCTGTCAAGTGTGTGATACATTGACGATGATGGCAGGGAACGATAGCTCGGCAAAACCAATGTCAGGTTTGCAAGAGGACACAAACAAAAACTAATGAAGGCTTCAATCTTGTCGGTGGTGGGTCATCTCCTTTGTGTGTGTCGATGGTGAGTCGAACAGCATCGGTTGGTTGAGTGCTCATTACATTTCAAGATGAGGCCCACTTATGTTCTTCGGCGGTTTTTTGTGGTTCGTTTGCAAGCTCTGGAATTTTGTCACTGCTTTGCATCACAAGGCTGGAATTATTTTTGAATGGCTTGTTTGTTGACATTCTCTGCGTGACTGATGTGTGGGTATTTGTTTTCACTTGCGGGTCGGCAGATTATTAGCTCCTGTCAGACCATTCGGCACTATCAAACATTCGTGTCTGCTTTGGCACTCTTTCAATGACGCTGGATTGCCTCTCAGATTAACCTGGCCAAGGGCCACCATGATTCCTGTCGAGTTGACGGGGTTGCCAAGCTGTACTTGAGAATATTTTGGTTTCATTTCCTGCTTTGGGCATTCGTTTTAGAATTGCCAAGCAGAATTTCCAACTTCAGGGCACATTGCGAGGATTAACTAGAATTGCGCTTACACCTAAAATGGAACCCATACCACCGCCACGCTAAACAAGTTATGTTTTGTATCCCATTGATCGGCTGAATCTGGATCCGGACCTTAACCAAAATCAAATCATCTTGTTCTTGTCACGTAACCAACTCGTCCACCAAGTTTCGTCTGAATCCGTCCAGAACTATTTGAGATATCGTGCTATATATCAGTTTTGGCTTATCTTTCAATGGTGAAGAATCACTTTAAAAATTCTAGTAGTCGGATCCGGATCCTGGTCTTCACCGAAATCGAATCGGTTTGTCCTTGGTACACACCGAACCTGCCTACCAAGTTTGTCTGAATCCGTTCAGAACTTTTCTTTTTGAGATATCCTGCTCACAGACAAACAGACAGAGATACAAACAGGGGTGAAAACATAACTTGCACCCACCTTCAGTGGTGGTGGAGAGAAATGTTTTGTTGCAAAGGGGATTTGATGCAATCATTTGTAACTGTTGTGTTGTAATCGATATCATCATCGTCATCGTCATCGTCATCGTCATCATCAAGCTACCAACCTCTTGACAGAGCGTCGGTGCTGCTGAAGCAGTCTTCTGGAAAGGGTTGTGCTGAATGGTTTGCAGCAGCCAGTCAGGACAGGAATTTATCATTTGTTCGTCGTCGGTGGTGAGTCATCTAAACCTTTGAGAAAGACAACTGTGGGATCTTTAACATCCACTTGATGGGTCGTCCAGCTTGAAGTCCTAACGATGGACGACGCAAACATCGATGCCTCACCCTGCGCGTGATTAGCCAGGGTGATCTTTATTGCTGGGTCGAGATTCGAAACCAGACTAGGCAGCTCGGAGGCGAGTGCACCCATGTCTGGGCTCTCTCTATCGAGTGCAGCCTGTGGCTGCTGGTTGCATCATTGGTTGGGATGCGGCTGTGCCGCTGATGCAGCGTCCCCCTTACCAGTACACTGGTACTCATTTTGCCGACCTCGGAAGGATGACAGGCTGAGTCAACCTCCTGGTGTATTTTAATTCAGCGGTCAACGGGGCTTGAACTCAGGACCCTCGGATCCCAAGCCGCCACCCTAACCACTAACCCAACACCAGGCTTACGTCTCGGCTATCCTTCCACCATTCGGTCGAGTATATTATGCAGGAATAACTTTTAAAAATTGTGTCCAATTGTAGGATTTATTGGTATGTTTTCAAACTCAGTTTTATGGCCATTTATGACACTGGCAATGAGTGAAATGACAAGGATTTCCCTGTTTGGGTGATTTCTCATAAGAGAGAATAATTTGTGGTTTCTTTTTAATGGGAATTTGTGTCCTTTATGACAAAAAAAGGTTTTCTTTGTTGTGTCCTATTGTTTTTCTTCGGAGTAATTTTCAGTTCTTTGAACTCTTTTCTCTGTTTATGTGTTTTCCCTTCTTTGTTCTGAATCTTCTCGAGATTAAATGACGAATCGAGTCGTTTTCTTTCCGTGTTCTGCCACCCAGAGGGAGCGCACTGTGAATCCGATCAAGTGTTTATACGAGTCATGTCCGTTTATCTCTTCGAACCGTCTTGGTTCTCCTGCTGTTTATGGAATTGTAAAACAAAGGTTGCTTGTACCACGTTGAAATCTTTGTGGATCTGATCAAGGCTATTTACCCAGACAATGTTCCAAAATAGCTTTAAATACTTTTCATTATAAGGAAACTTTGAAATAGTCAACTCCATTCTTTCGGAAAAAAAAAAAAACATGGCAGAACATAACGTACTTAATTAGCTCAGTTTAAATTTTCCTGTTTTCATTTAAAAAAAAAAATAATTTTTTGCTTGTTTATGGCATGACCATCTAACTGAGGAAATCTGGAAACACCGATATCAGATTAGAGGGACACTTGGAGGAAGAATGGGTGAGGGTAAGATTGGGGGAGGGGGTTGGGATGAACATGGATCTCAATGGATGGACATAAGCTCAAACACCGCAACAAGGGTGTTAAGACAAGAGGAAAAGGGGAGAAAACACAATAATCTGAATTGGAAGGGTCAGGTTTTGGTCGTGTTGATGAGGGTAAAGAAAGATCATGATGAGTATGGATGGGAGATGACCCGAGTAGGTGGTGAACAGCCATCGTGAAACCCAAGAGGGAAGAATGAGATCTCGGACAGACTGAGGATCTTGGTACCACGGGTAAGAGTAGAGAGGATAAAATGAGGAGAGGTGAACAGTACGCCTGGATTTTGGAAGCTGCACAAAGAGTGGATTACTGGCTGAATTTATTCTGGAAGGGGGGGGGGTAGCCAGCAGGGAAAGAGCAGAGGGTGCAAAAGTTGGGCTGGGAAGCAAAACCAGACTAGACAGGTCAGGGGTATGTGCGCTACCTCTGCGCCACCCTGTCAGACATGGGCCAGCTGCAGCTACACGTCCTGTTTCCGACAAGTGGTGGGCACTGGTGATGTTTTGAACAACAAAGATGCCGCATCATCAAATTTCCAACCAAAAACATCACACTATATGTAATTGAGAAGCGTCTGTTTGATTACTTGACTTCGATGCATTCCTGAACCGCTGAACGGGATGTGTTGAAAACTGCTGGTTGTACTCGCGGTGTACATGGGAAGGCTTTAGGCAGTTATGGGGGAAAGGGGGGGGGTTCAATGTTGGGGCAATATGCCAAATGTCTGGGTGTAAATATGTAGCCCATCCATAATTCTGGGGGAATTTGTCCATTTGTAATTTTTGCTTGTTCCTTCAATTTAATTCCACTTAAGGACATTTCATTTTTTCATGTCGGATGAAACATGTAGAACCCGACAATATTTTTTGGCATTGTGGCTTGAGGGTATTGTGTTTGGGTCGTTTGTTTGTCTGTCTGTCTGTCTGTCTGCACGTCGTGCTAACGTAAGCCACAAACGCGACCTGGTGGAAGCGAATATTACACTTTACCGTTTTTTTGTTGTTGTTTTTTTTCAACCGAGTACGTCTAAAAAGTATGTATTACTAGAATGTGAGCACGTCTGTAAAGTAGGTGTACTAAGAGCATGAATGCATCTATTGAGTACGTACTAATGGAACGAGAAACTACGATAAAACCAAAAAGGTCTGTCTGTTCGCTCTATGAACATATACCTACATCGTCAATGCATCGTGTACACACCGGCACACAAATGATGTACATTATGATTGATGACGCAATCACACGATACATAATTCGAGAATCGTCTGTTTATGTGTTTGTTTGCGTGTCGGGAGGAATCCAATTCCGTCGATGTAAATGTGCATCACACCGTGCCACCTGGTGGGAGCCGGTATTACAAATCACAACACACGTCTATCTATATTCATCGACATCAAATCAGTGGGAAAATTAACCTTACCATAGCAACGGGCAAACAGACCTGATGTCTGTAATGTGGGTGGAGATGTAAGGACAGGAATTAGGGGTTCTGGTGCGAGGGCATATTGCTGGAGTTGTATTTTGTGTGCTGGTCAACCTTGCCACCAATTCTTCCTGTTCTCAGGCACAAAGGGTTTTGAATCCCAACACAAAAGGTGGACACTGACTGCTGCTTTGAAAGCAGATCTGTGATGCGCGAAGCAGAAATGGCAACCTTCACGCGTGGCATAGACGCGAGGTTCGGACGGCGGTCTCGACTACAAACCCCATCTCTATCGAGTGCAGCCTGTGGCAGCTGGTTGCACCATTGGTTGGGATGCGGCTATGCCGCTGATGCAGTGTCCCCCTTACCAGTACATTGGTACTTATTTTTCCGACCTCGGAAGGATGACAGGCTGAGTCAACCTCCTGGTGTATTTTAATTCAGCGGCCAACGGGGCTTGAACTCAGGACCCTAGGATCCCAAGCCGCCACCCAAACCACTAAGCCAACACCAGGCTTTACAAACCCCATAACACTAACACATGATAATTATCATCAAAAATAGTTTGTTGGAACACCGAGGAGAGGCCCAACGATGGTAATGCGTTTGAGGTGAAACGATGCATGACGGTCATCTCTCGTGGAGCCGTGCGGCCCTTCTGCAGCGACGGCAGAAACCGTGGCTCATTTGAATGCACAAGGACGCCTGCACTTGGTCGGACACCTGCACAAGCGCCCACACTTTTTATACAAAGACAGGCGGCCTCAAATCGCCACTTTGTGCTTGCAGTATTCCAGTTGAGACGTTGACATTTTGGGTGCATCGTGATGTCTCCGAACTTTAAATGATGATGTGTCACGTTTGTACTTTCCCCGAGCGTTACCCGTGTCCCGTTTCCCATTCGATTTCGTTACCCACAATTTGATTCCAGTTTAAGCTTGTAGGAATTTATTTGCTCTTTATCAGGGAGCCATTGTTCTCTTCTGGGATGCCCTGAGTTGAGATGGAATTTGAAAGCGATTGCACCGAGCAGGTTCAAATGGATCCATTTTTCACGCACGTTTGTTTCATACGGCATCGAAACCGGCGAGAGAAGAGTCCTTCAAACAATCTTGCTTTCTCCGACAAGCCAGAAATGCTGGATTATGAGTATCGAAGGTAGAGGATCTTGCAGATTGAGGTTGGATTAAGCTGGATGAATATTGGCAAAATTGTGGGATCGATGTCTTCCTTGCAATGAATGTTTGTACGTGTGTTTGTGTGGGATTTCTGAGTCTCAGCTTCGACACGAGCATCCACTGCATTGTCATGGTGTCGATTGTGGCGTAACAAATGTTTCCGCAGTTATATCAAATACAAGTCCCTTCACTGTTACGGCCCTTGGACTGAAGTGCCACACTGGCTATTGCCCCATGGATCTTGACAAACATGATGTAACATGTGCTTCATGGTACACTAACAGTGATGTTTATATTTGATACAAAACTTCAAGGAGACATGACCAGCTCACTCACGGGTATTGGGTTGGGTGGGGTAGTACAGTAGTATCTGTTCCATGGTGATGACTGCCAAGTAGCCAGAAGCATGTCTTCATGGATGGTGTTTCCCTTTCCTGGGTAAGCCAACCCATCTAAGAATTGAGTATGTAATAATATTCTTAAGCTTATTTCATTACAATACATCCTTGGGAATGGTGGGGGGGGGGCGGTGGGAGGGGTGGTGGTTTGGGACTTGTCGTGAGTGGCAGGATCTGCCCTTCGTGTAGTCTGTGCACAACCAGAGGATTAATCCCGCTTTTAATTATGGCAGTTTATTTTCTCTTGCAGCACAGGCATCAGGGATCTTGGCCAACGGTAATTTTGACCTTCACCCTCCACCTCCTCTCAATTATGCTTCGCAGATTTTGTTATATAAATGCCAGATTGCAGTATCACATTGCACATCATCCTATTTGGGATGTATTTGCCTTTGAACACCAGACTATTCACAGCTCACATATCACACTGTGATGTAATGGCCAAATAACTCCAACTGGGGTTTTTTTTTTCCTTGTGATTGTGAGGGATGCTTGTTTCATATCTGATCCAAGTGTTCCGAAAACAAAACTTTGATTGGGGAAATTAATTTTTATTGGGGACAAAACAAAACAAAACAAAACTAGGGCACTCGGTAGAGTGAATACCTCCACTCTGCAATGCCTGATCCACAATAACATATCAGGCCCATTGCATTTTTAAAATATATATATATATATATATATATATATATATATATATATATATATATATATATATATATATATATATATATATATATATATATATATATATATATATATACATACATACAGTATGTATCCATAGTTTTTGGCCCAATCTCTCAATGGTGAAGAATCACTTTAAAAATTAAATAATTCTCATATGCAGATGCGGATTCGGATCTTCACCAAACTCGAATCAATTCTTCTTGTCATACACACACCCAACATGTTCACCAAGTTTCGTCTGAATCCATCCACAACTTTCTGAGATATCGTGCTATATATCGTTTTTGGTCCGTCTCTCAATGGTGAAGAATCACTTTAAAAATTCTAGTATCCAGATCTAGATCCGGATCTTCACCAAAATCTAATCAGTTCGTCCTTGTCACACACCTAACCTATCCACCAGCTTTCATCCGAATCTGTGCACAACTTTTTGAGATATCTTACAAACAAACAAACAAACAAACAAACAAACAAACAGACAGACGAGTGAAAACATAACCTCCTTCCACTTTCGGTGACAGAGGTAACAATATGAACCTTAATACAAAAAGAAAAAATTAGAGTTCATAGAACACTTTACCCCACACAGTCTTTGGAAAAAGGACATGGGAAGGGTGTTTTAAACTCTTGCTTTGCATTTTACATGAAACAAACTGCACTAGATGTCACCAAGCTTGTCCGAATGCTGAAGCTCACAACTGCTCTGCCCTCAGGGCATGATACGGTGTGAATATTTTGTCCAAGAGCTAATAAACTGGTTTATGAAATTTGTGCTCCACAGTGTTCAAATATATAATTTAATTGAAAAAAAAATAAAGGTTTTAAAGGTCCTACATATAAAAAAAAAACATTTCAGAAGTTTAGTCATTGAATGCAGCATCTTTTACACCACCTTATTTAACATATTACATTTAGTTGTTCTTGCCTGTTGTTTGTGTCCTTCATGTTGTCCTTAAAAAGTCAGTTTCTTGTTTGGTTGATGTCAGACAGACAGACAGACAGACAGACTGTGACAATTTCCTCACTCCTCTGTGTGCATGCCCGATCAGGATGAGATTACATACAATTTGTCAAACTTAGTGCCAAAGTACTGCAAAATTACAGATTCGTGTTCTCCAGTGTTCAAAATATTAAAAAAAAAATCAATTTAAATCAAGTAGTTCCTTGATCATGGACTGACATCTGTGGAGTGAACCAAATTGCTTAACTTGCTTTTCGCTTCGCATATGCTGGGTAACAAGTCTCTGTTCTGAATGTTGATGATGCAGACACAGACACCTACCTCTAATTCATAGCAATTTTGTAAAGATGTATTTCACTTATTCCATCTTTCACTATATTCTCTTAATCTAATCCTTGTACTGCACTGTTGAGAGCACTTGCTACCCGAGGAGTCTTTCCATTGTTTCCAGCATTGCCTCTGTTCAGCCTTCACCACCAATTCATTGCTTTGTAAATAAAAAAATATATTCAGTCATTCTAAATTTGCACCCAATTTCTCGGTTCTAATTGTGTTTATCCACCTGCTGTTTATTTTTTATTTTTTAATCATTCTGTTCTACTTTGACACATACTTCACTGCTTAGTTATTGCATGCACTTCTCGTATGACCTGCCCTCACCTGATTATTTAATGACCTGAATGTGAGAAAGGAGATTCGGCAAATATTTTAATTTTATTTCTGCAAAGCTGTAAAATTCCACGCATTAAAGCATGTTCCTTAAATACTTAGCCTTTTCTTAAATTCGACCTTTCTAGAACACTTATCGATGAACTAACTTGAACTTTGCTTCAAAGACCATTTCTTTGTCATGAACCAAATTTGGTGGCTTAGTGGTTAGAGTGTCCACCCTGAGTTTGCGAGATCGATGGTTCGAACCCTGGCGGAGTCGTACCACCTTGCTCGACACTCAGAATTTAAAAGGATAGAGCACGGACAAACAGCCATAGTTTGCTGTCTATGGACAAACAGCGATAGATCGGTGACCGTTGCACAGGCTTTGATGGGCCTTCTGGCTTCCTGTGTAGAAGTTCCTTGCGAGGGAACTCGTACACGAATGAGCAATACTGATCCCAATTTTGTGCAGTTTGGGCAAATGTAAAATCAGCATCAAAAAAAAAAAAAGTTTAAATTTAGGTGCAAATGAACAACAATTATGCAGATTTACAAAGTCCTGTTCGATCGTAAAGGCAAGTAATTGTCACTTCTCAGTTCAGCCAAGAATGATAACCGAGTCTGTCATGTCAGCATGCAGAGAATGTATAATCGCCGACAAGGAAAGAACCACAGAGTGAAAAATGCAAAAGCACAATCAACTTGAGGTTTTTAAAATAAACAAATAAATGAAAAAGGCATGTGCTCAGAAAGTCCAATGTTTCAGCCACGGTGGTTCCTTCATCAGGAAATAATACAGGCCTTGTGAGATCGGATCCTCAATCCTCTGCTGGACGGGCGGAGTGACATAGGCCTGAAATTGATCACGAAACTCAGACGACCATTCTTATTATCGTCTGTGCTGTTTGTGCTGACTGGGAATTGACTCTCCCTTCGATGAAAACAACCTTTTGTCACCTTGCCCAAAAGGCATCGACTAACCGGTTTGTTTTTGTTTTGACAATATTATTTTCATCTGTATGGTCTGATAAATTGGCAATGGCAAACCACCCAGTATTATAACCTTTGCAAAGAAATCGCTTCTGTAGCATTGACGCTCAATAACAAAGTATGGTATACATCGGAATCAGAATGGCATGTCCTGACACCGTAACTGCCTTTCAGGGATAAACAAAAATAAGCTCAGTCGGACTGGCCTTGAAACGTGAACGGTCATGCTGAAGAAAGTTTGGAGTATTCAGAGAGAGGGAAGAACTGCAGGTGAAACGATCTCTTCACTTTATCTGACACCAGTCACTCACCCCTCCTGAATGATGACGGGATCAGTTCAGCAGCCAACTTGAACGCCACCCTATACCGCGCAGGCTTCCCCAACCAATGCCGTTCATTAGAACATCACTTCCCACCTCATCTCCGGACTTGAACGCATCCATTGTTGAAGTTGCTCCAAGGAAGAATCTCAACATCTCAGTGAAAAGAACTTTGTATCAACAGTTCAACTTAAGAGCTGTGTTGTTGTGTCATCATCTAATCCGTTGCTGTGCTGTTGCACTGTTTCCGAGAGATTAGGATTAAAGGTCTTTGGGACCATGTACCGCTGACGGCCTGTTCCGAACTGTCTGGATCGATATTTGATGGTTGATTGCTTTTGCTAGGTCATTCTCGACAAACCCTGCTGTTGAATTTTCTTTCTGTCAAGTGTGACAAAATAACAATCCATACGTGGGTATTGTAATCCTTGGGAAACTTAAACAACAAGGTCTCTGTATCAACCGTCTGGTCTTATGGTACCTTATCTCGTCCTGACAAATGACACTGTGATGAACATTGCACTGGGAAGCAACAGATGTTGGCTTGATTTCCACTGCCCTTAAAACATCCCAATGGCATGAACCAACTCATTTGGTGTAAAGTTTTGCTCGTCTTTCCAAAACTGATTTTTAACCACGTGGGTAGCTAATTTACAGGAGGTGTATAGGCAATGGGTCATGTGGAGACAGGTATGCAGATTTATTTGTGACACATTCACTTTCCTGATTGGGTTTCTTTCCTCAAGAGCCACAGTTTCCATACACATAACAATATATTTCCAAGTTCAGTGAATCCATAGTTATTGCTTTTTAAATGTTGCTTTTTTTGTGTGCAGTTTACGAGCATTGTACTGTTCCTACAAAGCGTTGTCATGACGAGCACTCTTCATTTTTCTCACTCTAACTGTTCACCTTAATGCGCGCACACACACACACACACACACACACGCACACACACACACACGCACACACACACACACACACACACACACACACACACACACACACACACACACACACACACACACACACACACACACACACACACACACACACACACTGTGCATACTAGCAGGGTACCCGTCACTGACGGGCTCATCGACGTCTCACCTCAAATGAGTGTATTGGTAGAAAAGGGAATTCAGTGTAAATATTCAGTGTGCAGATATCGCAGTAGGTGGAGTTGGTAACCTTGGCAAGCTCGTTCCATTCCACCAGCGAAGATTTCCAATCCATACTTGTTATACCTCCGAAGTACTACTTGGAGGAGGAGATTTGGACCACACTCTGTGCAGAGCGTTGGTGCTACTTAAGCAGTCTCCTTGGCTATTGGGCACAATCCTTACGGGTCGCCACTCCGACACAGGATACCAGCATACTGGCACTCATTTTGCCGACCTCGGAAGAATGACAGGCAGAGTTAACCCCACCTGGTATTAATTCAACAGCTGAATGGGATTTGAACTCAGGACCCTAGGATCCAAAGCCCACCACCCTCACCATTAATCCAACACCAGGAATACTACTTTGGGGTGAGGGTGATATTATGAAAGCTTGGCTGGGAAACTAATTTCGGCACGTTTTGGGCCTACCGCCTGATGGAAGATCACCGAAGTTCTTTCCATGCCAACCGACCACTTACAGTCACCTATCCCTCTCCATATACGCTTCTTCAGTCCCCAACCTGCCCCCTCTCTCTACACCCCCCATAGCTTTGTTTTTGGCAATTTCCATTCAGTATTTCTCACAGCATTTAATTCTGGTTTCCCATTTCATGATCCATAGATCAGTCATTTCAGTTTCACTTTTCTACATCAGTTTCACTTTGGGATAAGCCTGGCATTGGCTTAGTGGTTTAGGGTGGTGGCTTGGGATCCCTGGGTCCTGAGTTTGAGCCCTGTTGGCTGCTGAATTAACACCACGGGGTTGACTCAGCCTGTCATCCTTCTGAGGTTGGTGAAATAATCACCAGTGTACTGGTAATAGGGGCACTGCATCAGTGGCATAGCTGTGCCCCTAACCAATGGTGCAGCCAAAAAAAGGCAGCACACGATGGGAACTTTGTTATATCAGTTTCAATTTGTCATCGCAACTTGTGATGCAACGCTAATGGTGCATGAAAAAAGTCGCCAAAAACTATTTTCGGAGGAATTTTTATTTTATGTTTTTGAAGTGTAGAGGGATCTCGAGTGGCTTCAGTATATTAATAGGTCATAAAGGAGTCTAAAGTGTTTTAAGGGTCTTAAATGGGTATAAATGTTTGAAGGGATACAAGGGTGAAATAGCAAAAGTGGTCTCAAGTGTCCAAATGGTGTGAAATTGTCCAAAGGGTCTGAAAAGGTCTATCTGTCTGAAAAGGGTCGAAGAAGGTCTACGTCTCAAAAGGGTCTAAATGCGTGTAAATGAGTCAAAAAGGTCTTAACAGGATCTCAGTGGGTAATAAAGGGGTCTAATGGGGTCGACAGCATGTAAAGGAGTAAAGCTGTCGTGAAGAAATTACCTCATGCTGGCAAATAAATTAACTCTGGAATGCAACATGGCAATAATGGGCCAAACGACCTCCCCATGACTGTTTAAAACACCTATGTCGGTGCATCATGGTTAAAAATCTGATTGTATGTGGCTGGGTGAAGAATATTCCTGGTCATTTTGGGGGGCATGTGACTCGTATTGTTGTTGTTGGTATGTCGAGGGGTTGTTTTCCCCTTCGGCTGGATGTTGTAATTATTCATGGCACAGCGGGTGTGGTTGAGCATGTGTTTGGACTTCCGGTGCACGGTTTGGAGAAGAAGGGAGCCATTTTGTGTGAGTGCTCGTGAACTTGCATAGAGTTAGGAACGTACGTGTGGTCTCCGGTGGTTAGACTCTGCTGACTGAAGCGACCACATGAATGGAGAGTTCTCTCAGGTTTTCTTGTGGTCTCGGACCACTCATAGTGAAGCTTTTTGGCCTCAGACTTTAAGGGGATTGCCAGTCCTGGAAACACCATCGACTTTCAAGGAACCACTGTCATGAACTGTTTGATCAGTGAATCACATGTCATGGTCGTGAGATGGGCTGCAGAGTCCTGGCTGAGGTCATCACACTTTCTCGAGGGTCCTTTCTGCAAGGTGGGGGCCAGAACGATGGTGCCTGGTGGGGGCCAGAAGGGAGGGGCAGAACCAGCAGCCAGCCAATGACAGTACCTGCAACCCACAAAGGCTGTGGCCACGCTACGTGCAGCAGTTGAGCTTTGAACCTCGGGGAGGCAACTCTCTCTGTCTTTCTCTCTTTCTCTCTTTCATCCAATTGTGGAGTATTCCCGAGAGACAGGGACACCTCTTCCGATTGAAGTCATCATCTCTCCTCATTTCCATCTTCCTGCATCAACCCTGTGGGCCAGCGACCTGCTTGCCATTGACTCATGATTGCACAAGTCCTTGCCTGCCCCTTTGTTCTTCATGTACGAGTCTGGTATTTTGGCACCATTAGGGGTTCGGCTTTATTTATTTCCCATTGAACATAAAGTTCTGTTTTTCACATCCTCCCTTTTCCATTTGTTTGCCTTCTTACACCAAATATGTCCGGGTTCTGTTGTTTTGTCTATCCCCGTGTCAGTATTTATTTTATAGCTGTCAAATCGCTTCGCTGAGGGGGATATTAAGGGTGGGGGGGGGAAGTGAGAGGAAGGAGGAGAGAGAGGAGAGGAGGGGGTGAGGAACATGGAGGGGGGGTCTATGAAGAAGGTAAGAGTGAGGAAGGGGGGCGGTGAGGAGAGCGACACCTCACCAATTGTTGCTATACACTGTGGGGGGATGGGTCCGAAGAAGGGAGTTTGTGTGTGTGAGAGAGATATGGAAATAGAGAGAGTGTGAGGGGGGGGATATAGTTCCTGTGTTCTCCTTGGCTCCATGTGGTTCAAAAACTGCCGGAGACCAGATCAGAGGCATATGTTTCACGTCACAAACCTTTGCAGAGAGAGCTGTTCTTCCTGATCAAAAAATGAGTTCATTCTTATTTATTTATTATCTATTATTAATATTTTTATTATTATACACATTTTTCAACAAGCTAATTTTGAACATTATTTTAAAGCAAAAAACTTTCACACCATTTTTTGTTTGGTTTGTTTCAATATTGTCATGCACTGCTCCCTTTTCTTTGTCTCGACCTGTCTTTTGCCCTATTTGCCATCCTGTGCACTTTTGTTTTAAGGCAGCTTGGCATTGCTTGTGAAGCAACTGGAGAAGCTTTTGGAATTCAAACAAGGTTGCCCTGGTGTAATCATTTTGGTGGACGGCAGGTTGATGGAGATAAAAGAGCATGCAGGGACTACTTGTAAAGTCAGGAGAACAGGTGGATCTGTGGAACTTGCTTGCTTGTCCACACAGTCATGCTGGATTGACTTTTAGATCAGGAGGAAATTGGCAAGTGATATATGAACCAAATGTCCTGTGAATAATTGCATGTTGGTGGTTGAACATGTCTTTGAGACTTTGATAGGCTAAAGGATGATATTGCGATGGTTTGTAATACTTACTTTCACAAGTGGTAATATTATGTGCTTCTAAGAACCTTAATTCAATGTTTGATGAGCAAAGAAAAGGGGGTTTTGGAAGTCAAGAAAATTGAGAACCAGTCAAACAAAAGCTTTATACCAAATTTATCAAATAAAGAGAAAGGATTGAAGAGTTAAGGTAATTTGGAAGGAAGGGGATGAAAGCAAAAGGTAGTTGGAAGAGTAGAGCATAGAAGCGTAATGCATGTGTCATGGGTCAGGAGGTGCATTTACTATGAAGATGAAGGCTTTGGAGAATAGTGAGGATTAAAAAGCAAGTGTTTTTTTTTTTTACCTCGCGTGGAAAGCTGAAAACGGACTGAAGCAATTGGTTCACTTTGTCTGTTTGTCTTCAGATCTCCATCTATGATCGAGGGACAACTTCACTTCAATTGAATGTTATATTTTGAATAGTGCAGAACTCGAATCGGAACATGACTCGAATCGAATCGAATCGTCCGAATCCATTCACAGCTTTTTGAGATATCGTGCTGGTACTCATTTCACTGACCTTGGAAGGATGATGGGCTTAGTCAACCCCACCTGGAGTTAATTCCACGGTCAACAGGAGCTCGAACTCAGGACCCTAAGATCCCAAAACAGTCACTCGGACCCCTAAGCCACAACACCAAGCCAGGCTGAAAGAGTAAAATAGATTTTCTCCCTCCCCTCTGTGCATGTGCGATTGGGAGGAATTCAGAGCCAAAGTACGTACTGTGAAACTGCAGGTTTGTTTTCCGAATCATGTTCATGTTCCGATTCGTTTTCAAAATATAACATTCAATTTAATCCTCATCAACTGATGTTTGCAGACAGACAGGCAAAGAACCAATTGCTCAATCCTGCTTTTCGCTTCTCCTGCGTGGGGTAATTACTCACTTTTCTGTGGTTCTGTCGTGGGTCACATTAAAAGGAAGATCTGGTATGATTATATAAAAGAAAATGAGGCTTGATATGTGCCAAAAATAATACTGAATTCTAACGGATATTCGTTAGCAAGAAGTGCGTTTGCGCGCATGCATCTTGAAAATGGAGCCGCATAGACAATTGTTG
>NC_140970.1:78910319-78935319 GCF_056783735.1 Eptatretus burgeri
AAAGGGATCTCAAGGGTCTTGGGGGTTAAAATGGTCTTCAGATCATCTACATCCCTGACATCCAATAGTTTGTGTCTAATGGGTGTCAGGTGTCGAAAGAGTGTCAGGGGTCTAAATTGTCGAAAGGGTCTAAAGGTCTAAGGAGTCTACAGAGTTCTAAGGGGTCTAACTAAAGTCTCGATAAAGGGTCTAAATGGTCTTAAAATGTCTAAAAGGATATAAAATGCTATTTATTTGACTTTTTGATTTTTGATATTCTCTGCTATAAGGATTTGAAGTATTATGTAATCCGTTTGCTCATGGGACCTCCAATCCATCCATGGGGACCATACTCTGTGCGGAGCGTTGGTGCTGCCTAAGCAGTCTCCTGGGCTTTTGGGCTCAATCCTGGACGGGTTGCCACTTCGACACAGGATACCAGCAAGCTGACACTCATTTTGCCGACCTAGGAAAGATGACAGGCAGAGTCAACCCCACCTGGTATTAATTCAACAGGAGAGTAGGATTTGAACTTGGAACCCTAGGATCCCAAGCCCATCACCCGAACCATTAAGCCAACACCAGGCATAAATGAAAGGGAGACAATTCTAATTTTGCTCAGGAATGCATAACAGGAGTTTTCCGTCCTATCTATCGTCCTTGGTCTCGGAGTAGTTACTGGATAAAGTGATAGAACTGGTCCACCACAATGGAGAAATAACCCAAATAACACCACTTCTGAAAAATCCGGAAAACAATATATATAATTTTTCGAAATTATGAAAAAAAACATTTAACGGAAAATTAGCACTAACTTTTCAGGGTATACTCAGGGACCCCCTGAGCATACCCTGAAAAATTGTTGTCGATCAGCCCAAACATCTCATAGTTATCGGACATAAAGTTATATAGACATACACACTTTCAATTTTATTTATTAGAAAAAAAAATAGAGTGAGAGAAAGAAGAGAGAAGATAAGATAATACGAGTAATAAAAAGAAAGATGGTTTCTCTTCCATGAAGAAAATGTCAGCTTTCTTTGCAATCCAAACTATGGACTCAAAGCACCGAGTTAAAGTTAGTGGGTGTATTTTTTTTCCCTTTAATTTCCAACCCCCAGCAGTACCCTCAATCCAGGCCACTGTGATGAATCACTGGGACTCCTGCCGATGAGAATTTGAAGCACAAAGATATGAACACTAGGATGTCTTTCCTGCACAAAGCCTTTTCGTTGATGCACTGACAATACGGCCTGCTTCTCTTCGTCGGCTCTCTTGTAGTGCTGTCTGCCAAGGTGGCAGCATTACACATGTGGCTTTCTCTTTGTGAGTACAACTTCATCCACCACTGATCGGGTTGACACCACATCACAGACTGTTCTTGGAGATCTGTGTCTTTGCAGAACAGTTTGGCTGAAGCCCACCCAGAACAGTCCCCCCCCCACCCTCCACCCCCACCCCACTCCAGCAAAGATTAATGACACAATTTTGCCTCCTGTAAGTCAGTTTGGCTCAAATAAGAGAGGAATAAGGATAAGGTGTCCAAATATGACTGGGTGAGGGGGTAGGAGGAGTTGGTATGGGGGTGGGGGTTCATTCATTCATTCAAGTGCAGCACTGACTGTTGCTTGTGTCATTTATTTCTGGGAGCACTGCTGTGCTGCTGAAGCAGTCTCCCCTATAGGTCAGGGCAGGAATTGGGAATTGAGCAGGGTGCCAGCAACAATATTGCATTCTCCTCGTTATGGATACGATGGGAGCTTTAATGTCTATCAGTAAATGCTGCCAGATGGGACACCCAGCTGAAGTCATTGATGGGACACATTCTTTGATCCAAAGGCGCAATACCCTGCATGTGGAATACCAGGGTTTCAGTTATAGGTTTGACAATTCCTGGGCCAACATTTTTGCACTGTTTGAAAGCATTGCACATAGATTACCTGTTGCTAATCTTTAATGTTGGGAGATAACAAACACCTCCAGGGCTGAGTAATATACACCACCGGTCAAAAGTTTTAGAACACCCCCATTTTTCCAGTTTTTACTGAAATTTAAGCAGTTCAAGTCCAGTGAATAACCTGAAATGGTACAAAGCTAAGCGGTAAACTGCCAGAGGTTAAAAAAAAAACAAAAGTTTAGGTTACCAAAAACTGAAAAATAATGTAAATTTCGGAGTTGTTAAAAAAGGCCCTTTTCAGGGAACAAGTGATGGGTTAGCAACTGCAGCTGTTCTGCAGCAATGGAAGTAAATTAAACCTTGAAAGTTGATGCAAACAATTCCCACAGGTATCCCAACTTTTGTTGATTAGTTACAAACCTTCTGTGTTTGTAAAAGCAGTGTTGGAACAGACTGTGTTGCTGCACGCTCTGAAGCATTATTTGGACAACATTGCACTGCAGGAAGTAGTATATTGCTATCATAATGGTGAGAAAAAGACAATTAACAAAGGAAGACAGACAGACCATTATAACCCTTAAAAGTGGAGGTCTTTCTTTTCGAGAAATTGCAAAGCAGGCCAAGGTGTCAGTGAGTACAGTTTCCGACACCATCAAAAGGCACTTGGAAGCGAGGAAATTCTGACAGGAAGAGGTCTGGCAGAACCAAAGCCACAACACAATCAGAAGACAAGTTTCTGAGAGTCAACAGCTTGCATGATAGGCAGCTCACAAGACAGCAACTTCAAGCACAGTGTAACACTGGTTGAAGTAGGGAAGTCTCAGTTTCAACTGTGAAGAAAAGACTTCGAGCTGCAGGAGTGGCAGTAAGAAAGCCATTGCTAAGTAGGCAAAATAAGAAAAAGAGCCTTGCCTGGGCCATGAAGCACCAACAGTGGACAACTGAAAACTGGAAGAAGGTCTTATGGACCGATGAATCAAAATTTGAAATCTTCGGTTCATCACGCAGGGTTTTTGTATGCCGTCGAATCGGTGAAAGGATGGTTCCTCAGTGTGTGACACCAACTGTTAAACATGGAGGAGGAAGGGTGATGATCTGGGGCTCTTTTGCTGGATCCAGAGTCGGCGACTTGCACAGAGTGGCTGGCACCCTGAACCAAAATGGCTACCACAGCATTTTGCAGCGCCATGCAATACCCTCTGGTCTATGCCTAGTTGGTCAGAGGTTCATCCTACAGCAAGATAACGACCCAAAACATACCTCCAGGCTATGTCAGAACTACCTTAGAAGAACAGAACAAGACGGTAGGCTTCAAATCATGGAATGGCCAGCACAGTCTCCAGACTTAAACCCCATCGAGCTGGTTTGGGATGAACTGGACAGAAGGGTGAAAGCAAAGCAACCAACAAGTGCAACACATTTGTGGGAACTTCTGCAACAGTGTTGGGAAG
Source organism: Eptatretus burgeri (assembly GCF_056783735.1). Classification (NCBI taxonomy): domain Eukaryota; kingdom Metazoa; phylum Chordata; class Myxini; order Myxiniformes; family Myxinidae; genus Eptatretus; species Eptatretus burgeri. Next base: position 78,913,647 of record NC_140970.1, read on the forward strand.
AACTTTCCGAACAATATTTGATTTCTATTGTGGAAAGAATGCCACGAGCATGTTCGGCTGAAATATCTGCAAAAGGTGGCTCCTTTGATGAGTCAAAAATTTAGATTAAATTTTGTTCAACAAAACGATTCCATGATTTCTTTTTTATCTGCAATTGTTTATTTGTTCTATGCTTTAATTTCAGAGTACATTGAAACATTAAACTGGTTAAATTTCAGTAAAAACTGAAAAAATGGGGGCATTCTAAAACTTTTGACCGGTAGTGTACATTGTTCACTATGTCACCAATAAGGAAGGAACAAATTCCTGATGAACCAAAGTTCCAAAGTTCCTGATGCAGAAGGTAAAGCATAAGATTAGGAGGAGGTAAATCCTGCTATCCAATCTGCATTCAAATCACTTGAGATCTGACAATAGTATCTTGCTGATCCATTGCTGCTTGCCGACGTTCTGGATGAATTTTCTGCCTCGACATTAAATGGGATGCATGATAGGCTTGGAAGTTCACATTTTGAGAACATGAGACCCTTAGCAAGAGGGGCCATGCCTTGGAGCTACCAAGGATCCAGGTCTTCACTCCCAACCATTTTGAAATGCTGTGTCTTCTGGTGGAAAATCCGTGCATATGCGCTCTCGTTACATCACACCTCGAATGTGAAAGAACAGAATCAACAGACAGTGCAGCACACAGATGAAATGTGGAAACACCTCACAGTTAAGAGCGCTGTCACCTCCACAGCAATGATAATTGGCTGTGAATTGCAGGCAAAAAAAGGCAGCATTGCTGTTTCACGTAAGCTGGCTCAAGCCTGAATGGGTTAACACAGTATCAGTTGCAGTTTATCACGAGGTAAGGCCGTGGATTCAGCAAGATTTTCAGCAACTAAGAGATGATTGCCATGGAGTTGTCAACAATGTAAAATAGTTTGTGGACAACAGAAGCTTCATATACATGCAGATAGTCACTGCAAACAAAGGAGGTATTGGTAGTAACATGGTTGTTACAGAGGAAGAAATAGCTGATTCAAACCAAGCGAGGAGCGAGTCTGGTAAATTTAATAAAAATTAAAAAAAAAAAAATTTTTTTTAAGTGATTCTTCACCATTGAGAGATGGGACCAAAAACGATATCATACTGTATAGCATGATATTTCAAAAATATTGTTGTGGATTTCCGCCCGTTCGGCGTGCACACGACCTTTTCAGCCCAATCCAGGCCGCACGTCCACCGAACGCGACAATCTAGTCGTAGTTTCCGGAAAAACGCCGAAACCCAGCTACGGGTGTTTTTAATACACCACAAACTTGTCAATGCTCTGCCCGCGCTACAGGGTTTATCGCCGAATTATCGATTTACCTTATTATTCGCGCGGACAGACTACCGAGAGTTTGTACCTCGACGGGACCTGCACGAAAACGCGCCGCTTAAGTAGCTCGTTCCGTATGCGAAGCTGAGCGGTTTTAATTCGCCAAATCCCATCGGACCAGATGTATGTTTATCGGCTTTAATTAGCCAGTTAATATCCCGTACGCACCATAGCAGTCAATGGAATGAAACGACACGACGAGCAGGTTTACGTTCAAACAGAGGCATTTATTTTACAGGCAATGCAATGAATAGGGGGATGGGGAAAAAGACACAAACAAAAGCCTACAGCCGATATCTATTTATTATGTACGCGAGCATGCACTTAACAATTCTACTTATAAGACAGGGCCCACAGAGTTCCATGCAAAACCCAAGAAACAACAGAATCGGGTTTGTGAGCCGTTAATGGACTCAGGGCCGGGATGACCGGAACAGGCCCTGAGAGACCAGGCAGGTTACCTCGCCACCCTGGTGGCGACTCGAAGGTCTTCGTGATCGGCGACCCCTGGTGTCTCCGTTCGGTCCGGTGCGTCGCAAATGCGCCAGTCGCTTGGGCGGCTTGACGAGCAGCTTTGTACGGTTCCCCTCGGTCGTCCGGCCTTCACTGAGGCCTGCTCGGTCGGGCCTAGCCGACGACGCGCTGGAGGAGTGAACGGGTCTTTCACCCGACCGCTTCAGGGTTGTTTGCCCGGATCCCCAGAGCTACAACTGGCTCCCTTGGTTGCGCTTGTGAACCTTCCAGCGAACTGCGGACTTGGCTGGCTCTCTTGGTTGCGCTGGCAAACTCTCCAGCGAACTGCGGACTTGGCTGGCTCGCTTGGTTGCGTTGGCGAATCTCCAGCGAACTGCGGACTTGTCTGGCTCCCTTGGTTGCGCTGGCGAACTCTCCAGCGAACTGCGGACTTGGCTGGCTCCAACGACGAACGGCGCCCCTCCGACGAACGAACTCAAGTCCTCCGACGAACGAACTCTTCTCCGCCGAACGAACTCAACTCAACTCGAGCAGCTCGAGTCACGCCTTTTTATCGGCCCGGGGTGAGACGCCCTTTGATCTTTCACCTCTCACCTTCCACCCTAGCTGGCCCCGCCCCTCTCACTTCTGATAGGCCAGCTCCTTCAGAGGGTACGGCCATTCTGATCTGATTTTGCCGTGAAAGCGGCTGATCACACGCGGACGTGGCTGAAATCGCCCTGCTTGTCGCGGCACAAGTTTGCACCGACGGCACTTTGCCGCTGTCGAGGATGACATGATGGTATTGTGATGAGAAGATGTTTGTTTGTTTAAAATAAAAGATAGAGAAAGAATAACGGCTAACTCAAAGATGCACAGCCCGGCACATGAATAAATCCCTTTATACATCAGTGGGGAACTCTAACCTGGAACACACACTTATCGAAATAACTGATCTCTGGGGAACCTGAATGGTGTTCTGTGAATTTCCACAACCATAACAATAGATTGGGCCCGATATGTTGTCGTGGATCAGGCATTACGTGGCGGAGGTACACACTCTACCGAGTGCCCTTCTCGTCGTATGGATTGATAAATTTGCTATTTCTTTCGAAGCAAAGTTTGGTTCTTTCCAAACTTTTTTTGTCCTTTGAATAAACATGTCAACAAAGATATGTGGTGAAATATGAAATCAGCAGTGAAATTCCCACTAACAACAACAAGATCCCCTGCCACCCCACCCTACTCTACTCGACTCCGCTACTCATGCTCTTCACCAAAAGATGAGGTTTTTTTTGGAAAATTTCTTGGACACTGCTTTGATATTTCAGAGAAAATGAAAATTTGGAGGCCCGAGCTTGCAGTTTCACCTTGTTATCAGTTTTGGGTACAAATGACTTCATCACCCACAACCATAATCGTTTGAGGTGCATTTCTTATTCCCAGGGAATGAGATAAGAGGGAACAATGAAATCCTTCCAGCTTTGATTCACTTTGAAGCACAAAAAGCAAATCTATTCTTTAAAGTATGCTGGACCTTTTGAAGATTAGGAAGGTTCAGCAGACAGATCGGTCGGTTGTAAGAAAACTGAAAGGACCGCGCAAGTTGCAAGCTTGTCCACGTCATGGCGAAAGATGCGTATGACTTGCAAGTGTTTCGACTCCTTATCACAACTGCAGTTCTAAATGAGCATCGTGGGTTCTTCCCCTCCCCCCCCCCCCCCAATGTGGTGAAGCTTGCTTCTTGGGCATTGTCGTCGAATCGCTTTTTGTGTCCGTTAAGCAAAGTATGCTCGTTGACGACGGCTTGAGCTTCTGTTGAAGACTCCGGGCATTCCTTGATTAGTTGGCAGGAGAAACCTTCTGTCATTCTGTCGAGTGAATAATTGGGAATGCTTTAGGCTCATCTGCTGGGGTCATTGTCTTCATGATGATAGGTGTGGCAAATTGAGGGAGTTAGTTTTGGGGGGCTTTTGAGTGTTTTTTGTGTTTTTCCTTTTCTTCTTTTCTTTGGATGATTTGTGACCTTTCTTGGAGGCGGATGGTTCGTTTTCGAAGCGAGAGTTAAATGCCGAGTCCAGTGGAAGATGTAGAACCGGAGATATGTTTGCGTGTTGCTTGTTTTTTGCCTGCCTTTCCCTCCCACACACTTCTAATCCAACCTTTTTCAGATCCCTGTGGGTTTGACGTATGCGTGGCTCTCATTTATTTACACCTCTAAGACATCGTCGTCTCCTATGGCTTGGGAATGACTCGCAGAATCTCGGCGTGTCGAGGTGGAATGCAGCGCACATATAACCGTCCGAATGGTCTTTCCCCATTTTCTTTTGCATTATCTTTTTTAATGGTAAGGCACACAAGTGTTAATGGTATTGCTTCCCCCGACTTAAATGTGTATCGCATGCAGCAAAAATTGATGGCATTCATTAGTTTGAATAACTGATTAAATAAATCACCGGTAATGCCTCGATTGCACCCTAATTTAATTCGCATGCCACATCACGCAGGGAATCTCTTCTCTGCTCTATGTAGGCACAGCCTGTTGGAATGGGAGGGATTTGATAATTGCAGAAAGGCCTTTCTTTCTTCCTCATGCACTCTGTAAACACTGGCAAATGTTTATTCATGTTATGAAATTTTGTTTTGAGGATCTAATTGCTGTCTTTTCCAACATTTTTTTTGGTGCTGATGATTATATAGATCGAGGAGAAGATTGATGGGAGGTTCATTTGTGTGTGAGATGGGAGAGTGTCCTTCGGGGCTGAAAAGACCATCTGAATATTAATAGCTAACTTGACCAACGACTGCCTTGTGCATGTAAATGAGACATGGGCAATGTATATATTACATATGATATGAAAATGATGATATTTCCAACACAACCTCCACACACCCATGCTCCTCACCAATCCTTATGTGGTGCGGTCCTTTCATGCCGCTCCCTCTCATTACTTGTCTCTCGCCACGATCTTCTTTCCCTTCTCTCCTCGCTTTTTCTTTATTCACAGAGAACATCTTTGCATAATTGAAGGATTGTCCAAAAATCCAACTTGGTCTTCAATTGCTCAACCACTCCCTCCCACTCCCCCATGTATGTTTTTTTTTTTTGGGGGGGGGGGTTCATCCACAGTATTTTACATTCAAAAAATATTTCAATGCATCTCTATTCAAACAAAGTTCTCAAAGCTGTCTCCACCTGCTAAGCTATTCCAGCAGATAATACAAGCTATATCTACCTTTGTATATGTACATTTTCTGAGAAATTCCACTCTTATTCTGAAACGCTTGTGCTGGCTCTTGTGAAGCACATTGTACACATTCAGTGGACTCTCACTGATCTGAATAGATACCTTACTGAGGATCATCAGAATAGGCAGGAATTGTTGATTCTTCCAAGCCAACAGGCGGAAAGCATATTGTTCGTGTTGGGATCTTATTTAACCTTTCAACCCTCGAGGTCGGGTTACCATCCACTATTCGAACCTCCGTATTCCCGAGCAGCTGGTTTACCAGCCACTATTCAAACCTCCATATACCCCAGCGGCCGGTTTACCAGCCGCTACCTCCATATACCCGAGCAGCCATTTAACCAGCCATAACACCTCCATATACTCGAGCGGCCGGTTTACCAGCTGCAATTCGAACCTCCATATACCTGAGCAGCTGGTTTACCAGCCGCTATTCAAACCTCCATATACCCTCGCGGCCGTTTTACCAGTCGCTATACAAACCTACATATACCTAAGCGGCCGTTTAACCAGCCGCTACCTCCATATATCTGAGCGGCCGGTTTACCAGCCGCGATTCAAACCTCCATATTCCCAAGCAGCTGGTTTACCATCCACTATTCAAACCTCCATTTACCCGAGTGGCTGTTTAACCAGCCGCTACCTCCATATACCCGAGTGGCCGGTTTACCAGCCGATATTCAAACCTCCATATTTTCGAGCAGCTGGTTTACTAGCCGCTATTCAAACCTACATATACCCAAGCGGCCGTTTAACCAGCCGCTACCTCCATATACCTGAGCGTACGGTTTACCAGCCGCTATTCAAACCTTCATATATCCTAGCGGCCATTTAACCAGCCACTACCTCCATATACCCGAGCAGCCGGTTTACCAGACGCTCTTCAAACCTCCATATACCCAAGCAGGCGTTTAACAAGCCGCTACCTCCATATAACTGAGCGGCCGGTCTTCAAACCTCCATATACCCGAGCAGCTGGTTTACCAGCCGCTATTCAAACCTCCATATACCCCAACGGTTGGATTTTTATCCAGGTAACCCAGGGTGGGGGAGCCAGAAGTCCAAGGAGCTCAGGGTTCAAAGGGTTAATATTCTCGTTCCACCGATATTTGCATAGCTACTTTTGAAAAAACTGTCACAGATGGCTATGCCAATCTGCACGTGCTTATCTCATAGCCTTGGAATTTAATCCCAACGGATTTTGTTTTTTTAAATGCTGTCCTGAATGGGCAGCCATCTTGGATTTTGTTCTGAAAACAAAAGAAAAAAGAACTTCATTGCTAGAACTACAAACCCCATGCCAATGAAATTTGGCAGACAGTTTATGCACCCCTGGGTGCATATTGGGTACCCCTTGGTACCTGGGCGGTATTGAAGTATCCATTTGAAACTTCTTCTCTAAACATTCTGGAAGTTTGCGATTGGTTGAATGTTAACAAAATCACAATTTCACAAAAGAAGTAGCTTTATCTGTAGTTTAGCCCCCTGATGCTGAATGGGCCACAAAAAAGTAACATACTGTTTGAGTTTTATTTTTTGGGGGGGGGGGGGGTGGGGGTTCCCGCCGACGAGGGATCCTGCTCCCAGAAAACGTACGGATGGGCCTCAGTGTGAATGCAGATTTGGACTGCTTGTAAACCAACAGCATTGTTCACAGTTGTAGTTGTCCTTATTGTTTATTTAAAGTCATGATTATTTATACGAAAGTCAACTTTTCACCCCTGTCTGTCTCTCTGTCTGACTGTCTGCATGATATCTCAAAAAGTTGTGGACGGATTCAGACAAAACTTGGTGGACAGGTTAGGTGTGTGACAAGGATGAATTGATTCGATTTTGGTGAAAATCTGAATCCAGATCCAGACACGAGAATTATTTTAATTTTTAAGGTGATTCTTCACCATTGAGAGATGCGGCTAAAAACAATATATAGCACGATATTTCAAAAAGTTTTGCACGGGTTATGACAAAACTCGGTGGACGAGTTTGGTAGGTGACAAGAACAAGTCGATTGGATATTATTATTATTTTATTTTTTTAAAAGGCTGGATCTGAATCCAGACCATCAGTAGGATACAAAACGTAAACTGTTCAGCCTAGTGGAGGTATGTGCTCCGCTGAGTACCGCTCCAGTTAATACAGTGTTTGTTTTGTGCCAGCAATATGACCTCACAGCTCTTGTGACTCTTTCTGAAACCTCATAATACAAAAAAAACAAAAAAAACAATAGCAATTTGACCATTTCAAATAAAATACCCCTTTGAGTACAGTATATCTACCAGTACAACACCATAAGCACAGGCGAAAGGGTCTCTTGACAGACACACTCAATATCAAGTACAACACAGTGCACTAACAAATGTAATAGTGCTTCACATACAAAACACAATGAGATGGCACTTACCTCTCCAGCCCTTGTTTCAGCTCATTCAGTGAAGTGCGAGAGAGAGAGAGAGAGAGAGACAGAGACAGAGACAGAGACAGAGACAGAGACAGAGACAGAGACAGAGACAGAGACAGAGACAGAGACAGAGACAGAGACAGAGACAGAGACAGAGACATAGACATAGACATAGACATAGACATAGACATAGACATAGACATAGACATAGACATAGACATAGACATAGACATAGACATAGACCATGATGGACTGCTAAAATAAAGTGCAAAACAGCTCCAACAAGTTCTTGCCCATTCACCCACATTTGCCTTATTCATTGTTTGAGCAGATTCAATTCAGATACAGTCCACAACAATGGAATGGTGCCGAAGGAACCAGAGACAGCACTTTGTGAGATGTAGGAACAATGAAAATGTGCAGCAAAGTCAGGTATTGTACGATATCTGTTAAATTAAACAGGGATTTGTTTTCAGGCAACCATTGTGGATGTGTAGATGGAGGGGAACGTTCAGGGAAGTTCAAAGCGAATCACCATAAAAAAATATTTTTCAAGGAGACGAGGTAAAAGAAACAGGCAAAAGCGGTAGTCCGTGGTGAACAAGGTCTGGGTCTTAAATGTACAGCTTCATTTGAGACTATGAAAGGTCATGGAGATCAAAATGTTTGGTCTGGCTTAAGCAATGTGAAGCTCCACTGAAATTTGAAGAGGATTCCTTCACCAGCAAATCTACCAATATAAAACACAATGTGTGTTTGTTTGTCCCCCTTCATAAAGAAGATTTAAGAAGGGTTTCAAAGGCCAATCTTTTCACACGATTGTGTTCACTATGGTCTATTTTTTGGAAGAAAGAAACTCGAAAAACATTTTTTTAATGAAAGAGTAATTACAGCTCTTCTGTTGCAAAGGTAGACGGTGACTTGCGACCGGGCCTCAAGGGTGGTGTACAGAAGAGTTAAAAAAAATACAGGGCACAGTGAGGTGAAATTTGCTGCATATGATGTGCAACATGCGCAGAATAAAACGAGTGTTCATTTACGTCTGAAGGATGCCTTATAAATAAAGAATATATGAGCACACCTGACGCTAGGCCGAGGCTTCAGACTTTGGCACGCTCACGAGGCTGTGCCGTCATAATGAAAGGTCCCAGAATGTGAAGAAAATAGGGTCACATTTGTACATGTAGTGCTTTAAAATTACGCTTCTTGCTACGAAGCATCACATCTTTCACTCTCCTTGAAAATCTACGACATAAATGGCAGTCCTTCTGTCTGTTTGTCTGTCTGTCTGTCTGTTTGTTTGTAACCAATAAGCTCCTCGACCAGTGAACCGATCTTGATGAAACTTTACACACATATAGACATAACATTCAGCTCCAGGATGCGCTAAGTGGCTTTCCATAAAAATGAAAAATAAAAAAAATTCCATTAAAAAAAAGTAGCTTTCGAATAGTGCGCCGGGGTATTAATCGTAACAAAAGGCTTCATGGTTAAAAACGCTAGGGTTTTTTGAAATACAAAATGTTCGTATTCGTTGACTTTTTAAACATGCACATTCTCCTCCTGTTATTTGAATTCTCGAACTGAATGCGCACGGCAACAGCTAACTGCTGATAGATCTGCTCGTGAAAGAGCCAGGCAAGCAGAGTCAGCTGCAGAGTCAGCTGCAGAGAGAGAGAGAGAGAGAGAGAGAGAGAGAGAGAGAGAGAGAGAGAGAGAGAGAGAGAGAGAGAGAGAGAGAGAGAGAGAGAGAGAGAGAGACAGAGACAGAGAGAGAGAGAGAGACAGAGAGAGAGACAGAGAGAGAGAGAGAGAGAGAGAGAGAGAGAGAGAGAGAGACAGAGAGAGAGAGACAGAGAGAGAGAGACAGAGAGAGAGAGACAGAGACAGAGAGAGACAGAGAGAGAGAGAGACAGAGAGAGAGAGACAGAGAGAGAGAGACAGAGAGAGAGAGACAGAGAGAGACAGAGACAGAGAGAGACAGAGACAGAGACAGAGACAGAGACAGAGACAGAGACAGAGACAGAGACAGAGACAGAGACAGAGACAGAGACAGAGTCGTCTTACTGCTGATATAATATCTGCTCATGAACGAGCCAGGCAAGCAGAGTCGGCTGCAGAGAGAGAGCGTCGCCTAATTGCAAATAGAGCGTCACACTGACGGGCGAGAAAAGCACAAAACTCACGTTCCAGCTTTCTAGGTCCGGGTTTTGGCAGGACATCAAGGACAGTTGCCACTGATGCTAGAAACATTGAGTGGCTCAAGGCCGCCTTCAACTATGACCTCTCTGAGGATTATGGCAGCATTAAGCCTTCCTTCCATAAATCTGAGGAATAAAAGAAGCCTTCCTAATTTTCTCCATACAACTAATGCCTCAGTCTAACTAGCGTGAGGAAAATAGGGCAAATTTCCCGGGTATTACCGGGTACTTCAGCTAGCTTCAAATAAAATCATTCCAACCCGTCATTTTTGACATGCTTCTTTTTTTTTTACTAGTTTATGAGAATGCAGTTCATCAATCAGAGCAGGAAGCTGATTGAGTGAGAAACAGCTTATTGTCAGAACATAGATAGTGTTTGTCAACTTTATTCTGAATTTCATCAAATATTGACAATAGTTCTTTCAGTTGGCCCAAATGTTATGGCCATTCATTCAGTTCTTTCTTTCTCGGTCCCCTCTGGGTTTTGAGTTAGGTCTATCCATTCCTCTGTTGTCAGCTCATCACGATGGCTGTCAAGATGCTTCTCAATGTCCTCACCAATGATTGGTTCTTTTAGTTATTTATTTATTTATTTATTTACTGGAAATTTTCCTGAAACTGGGCTGAGAGCCACTAAATGTGAAGGGCTACAAAGAAAAATGAGTTGAAAAACTGGCAAAACCTTCACCTAATCCTGAAACAAGGAAACCTCTCACAGAACCACTGTGCAGAAGGGGGGCCGGTGGTAATGAGGCCAGGTGGAAAAATAATTTTTCATTGTGCGTTTTTGAGGAGACACCATCTCCATACTGGAAGGCCTTTGGCTCCTGAAGGGAAGCTCGTCCTCCCTTTGTCAGGTGTTGTTTTTAGTCCTGGCAAGGTGTCACAGTCACCCTCCCCACTGGTAAAGCCAGTGAGGGGTGTCCTTTTAGTCATCGACAATTCGACCATGCAGCAGGTAGCACTGGATTACATGTTACCAGTGGCAGTCAAAAAAGACTGACATGACTACCAAACCAGGCATGCCATTGGCAAATGCAGCAAGCTCTTTGTTGGTTTGCTGCACATAATTATCTATGTTAACCACAAAAATAATTGGTGGTTGAATTCAATGAGCTGATATGAGAGCTAACACACAGAACGTACAAGGGGAGCAAGAGACGAGAGGGGTGGGAGAGGGAAGGAAAAAATTGTGTAGAACAGAGACATGAGATCTGTGGAAGGGAGAGGGATGGGGTGGGGTACACAGGGTAAACAAGATGGATCCGAAAGGGACTTTCAGGTCCTCACACGAAAGGGACTTTCAGGAAGGAAAGCAGGGAGTTTGAAGGAGGTGGGTTTGGGGTGGATTAGCGGGGGTGGAACAGATCGTGGTTTTGAATGGGGAAGATAAGAGATGGTGGTGAACAGCTGTTTTGAAGACCTGGAGGGAGAGTGGGGTTCAAGAGAGTGTGGGAGTTTGCTCCAAAGGTGGGGAAAAAGAGGAATGAAAGAGTGAAGGTGAGCAGTGATTTGTAATTTTGGTAGTTTTACCAGAAGAGGGTTGCTGGCGGGCTTTGAGCGCCCTGCGGAAATATGGGGGGGGGAATATCTCAGACAGAGCAGGGGGGGGCGAGACCGGAGAGGAGACGGTAGAAGACAGAAAGTCCACCGACCTGCCTGCGGTGAGAGAGTGAGAGACACAAAGACTCAGCCTCATCGCGATTATACCAATGATCTTAAAAGCGTTGGTTTCCACAGTGTGATTCTGAGAAAGGTTTGAGGCGGGAGCACCAGCCCAGAGGGAAGACAAGTACTCCATCAGGCTGCAGATTAAATCTTTGTATGTGGTCAGGAGCTCAGGTGTGCCAAGGAAGGACTTTGCACGATCGAGGATGCCTTGTTGGCGACTGGCTTTGGAGGCCAGCTTGGTAATGTGACTCTCCCAGGAAAGATCTTGGCAGATAGTGAGACCCAGAAGCTTGAATGAAAGGACTTCTTCAAGATGATTGTTAAGAAAGTAGATGGGAGGTTGGGGGGGGGGTGCGTTTCCAGATGGTTGGTCCTTTTGGAGAGACAAAGTGAGAGTGTGAGATTTGTCAGGATTGAAAGACATGTTCCATGTATTGGACCAGCTTGTTATTTTATCCAGATCTGCAGAGAGTGAAAAAGCTGATGCTTGCGAATCTAAGGGATGACAGATGGTATGGCAGAGGGTGGAGTCATCAGCAAAGAGATAAAGAGGATTTTACAGAGAGTCAGTGAGATCATTGATGAAAACCAGAAAAAGAACGGCCCAGAACACTGCCTTGAGAAAATCCAGCCTGGACAGGAAGAGGGGATGAGAGAATTCCATTAAGGGCCACACGCTGGCTGCGGCAGGAGGATGTCTGTGAGCCATGAGTGAAGATGTCCTTGGATACCATAGGAAGAGAGTTTGGTGAGCGGGGTGGGGTGCCAGACCTTGTCGAAAGCACGTGATATGTCTAGGGAGATGGCTCTGATTACATGTCTGGCATTGAGGATCTCCATCCTTTGTTGGGACAGCAGAAGCAGCATATCCAGGGAAGAGTAACCTGGTCTGAATCCAAATTGATGATCGGAAATCAAGCCATTGGAGAACAAGAAGGATTTAATATCAGAAGCGATGATGGATTACACAACCTTGCTGATGATTGGGAGAAGGCTAATTGGCCTGTCGTTGCAGGGAACTGTTTTTGTACCTTTTTATGCAAAGCGGTAATATTTGCTGATTTCCAAGCAGATGGTGGATAACCTTGAGCAAATGAGAGGGTGAATTGAACAGAGAGAGGGTGAGCAAGGGTCGTAGAGCAGGATTTTAGGACATGTGGGCTGATGCTGTCTGGCCCGGTTAGAGAATCTGAGTCAAGGTTTGACAGGAAATTCTCTACCTTGTCTTGAGAAAAGGAAACAGAGTCCAGAAACAGCTCAGTGTGACTGGTAAGGTGGGTACAGAAAGCATTGGGTTTGTGAAAGAAGATTTAGAAGCAAACATGGAGTTTAGGCATTCAGTCTTTTCACGTGCAGTGTCAGCTGTGCTGCCATTTGAGGTAAGGGAGGGGATGGAGGGGGAACACACACCGGAAACAGACTTGACGAGATGCCACCAGGATTTGGAGGAGGGAGACAGGTTTGAGAGTTCAGACTTGAGATTCGAAAGATGTTGTTTTTCTGTTTCTCCTGAGGGTAGACACACACTTTCTCTGTGCCTTGTGGAAGGAACTGAGATTGCCTTCAGTTGGATTAGCCTTCCATGAGATGAAGCTTACTTGTTTCAAGACAACTGCCTTGCCACAAGCTTCAGTGTTCCATGGGCTGGAGGAAGGGTAGGCCAACTGAAGATGACATGAGATAAATCTTTTCATGAGAGAGAGCAAATTTCTTTGAAAGAATTCCCAGGACGAGGTGATGTCGGAGGAGGTGGAGATGGGAGACCAGTGTCGAAGTTTGATGGCTGCTTGAAGTCCCTCCCAGTCAGCCTGAGTGAAATGCCAGACTAATGCTGACCTGAAAAAAAGTTTTTGGCCATCGCTGACCTGAAAAATAATTGGTAGTTTAATTCAATGACCAAATGTGCAAATCCTCTTCAAATTTTAAGTCAATTGGATGAAAATTAACAATTTTAGAAATTCAGCCCATGTTGACCATTTCACCTGTTGACCTCAAAAATTGTTGGTGGTTAAATTTCATGACCTGATATGCAAATCCTGTTCAAATTTCAAGTCAATCGGATGAAAATTGAGGATTTTAGAAAACTAGTGGGGCTGTTGGTCTGATGGACCAAATTTTCATTGATCTTCACAGCATTGTTGCATACCCGCCTGCTGTACTGCTTGAGCCTTAGCTTGCCTTTCCCTAAGCCCAGATGTGCTTGGGGGCAAGGCGAGGATTATACGTTCGTTACGATTGCCATATAATACGACCATTCTTATTATTGTGTTAATTAATATATGATTTGTTGCAACGTTATTGTTTTTGTGATGTATTTTGTAATTTGAATGCCATGCCATGGTAGAAGGACATATTAAGCCGCTTTATGTACCTTAACATGGCGTGTGTTTAAAACAGGAATTCTAACGGTTTTTTGTTTTTTTGCGGTCCAGTCAAGTCTTAAAGGTTCTTCAGGATCGTCAGTCTTCGGGGGTCTTTTGTGTCTTCTGCGCCCTCAGGGATTTTTGGGTCCTCGGGAACTTTTTGGGACTATTGGGTTCTCCGGATTTTTTTTTAGGACTATTGGGTCCTCTGGAACTTTTTGGGACTTTTCGTATGTCAGGGACTTTTGGGTCGTTGGGGACTTTTGGGTCCTCAAGAACTTTTGAGTCCTCGGGGACTTTTCAGTCCTTGGTGTCTTCAGAGTCTTGGGGGGTCTTAAAGGGTCTTCAAAGTTCAAAGGTGTCTCAGCAGTCTAAAGGGTCTAAACTCTAAAGGTACATTCCAATAGTGTGTTATTAATGAATAGACGTACGTAATAAATCGACAAAAAGTAACGCACGCACGCACGCACACACACAACCCATCCATTTTTAGTAGATTGGCCTCTGTTGACCTTTGGCCTATTTTGACCTCAAAAGAGTGACCGCTATGTCACATGGTCATGTGTTAACATGTCGTCAAGTTTCACTTTCCTCTGCTGAATGGTTTTCTATGTACGCTCTCAACAAATTGCAATCATGACGTACGACGTACGATGTTTGCCGTACGCCATACGTACGTCCACTTCCGATTGCTTATCCCTGCTTTTCGCTTCACAAGCTTCGGGTAAGAAATCCGTATTCTGGTGTTGGTAATTGTGGGGCTGCCTGTTGCGTACATCTCTTGTCTTGTATAATGAGGTTTGACATGCATTCTGTAATATGGAAATCGTCCACAGGTCCAATGCTCGGTAAAATTAATTAAATACCTACTTCAAAGATGCTCAGGAAGCTCAAAAGCGTACTACCATAACAAAGGCTTTTGATGGAAGGTTTTCTCATCTAGTGTAGAAAAGATTCTTCCGTGATAATTTGGATATACTGTGATTTTAAAATTATGTTTATAAATTATAATAATATAATTTATAAGCTCTGTTGCAAGTTTATAGCTTTGAAGGTTAAAAAAATAAATAAAAAACCAATGTCACCAGCAGGGTGACCCGTATCTTGCCAAAAGGTGACCACGTGTGACTTCTTTAAGGTCACACTGAGGTGAACAGAGCTGCTATCCACCAGGGGCGACTCCCTGAGGAATATCAGCCTACGAGAATCGTTCTACAGAGTAACCATGAAAAATATGCTTTTGCCTCATAACGTCACCAAATGACGTCATAATGTCTCAAGCTTGACATATCTAGAAAGCACTCATCGAGGTGTTCAATTTGAGGTACCACACGATATGGTTCCTAAAACTTGAAAATTTGACCTTGGGGTCAAATATGTTTGACCTGAGGCGCTAACCATGAAGGTCAAGGCCAATCGCCACCAAAAATTAATCAGCTGAGTGCCAGACCATGAACTATATTCCCATGAAGTTTGAAGACGATCCGATCAAAATTACTCAAAAAATAAGGGTTTCGTCGACTCCACTGATTTGCGACAAAGTGACCTTGACCTTTGACCTTGACCTTCAAAATTTTGTGCGCTGAAAGGGACCTCTATAGGCCTCTGATATGCGAAGTTACAAAAATTTCCGATGATAACTGTGCTCTGCAGAATTTTTTATACGTGATTACAGACAAACAAACAAAAAAAACCAAAAAAATACATACAAGCTGACTAACATATCTTGCAAAACTTCGTTTTGGCAAGATAACAAATGGATCTAAGGAGAACGCGCTCGCGAAGAAGAATATGAAGAGGAGGCTCAGGAGCATCCAGAATGGGGAAAAAAGAGCGGTTTGCGAGTGTCTCGTCTGGAGTGGACGTTCTGAGAGACCAAAGATGCAGACGAAGCTGAGAGGCGCATGAAAAATCGGAGTGGCGATTGGGAAAGCAGACGAGCTCGCTCGAAGCCTCCAAATTTTTTTTCTTCGTCAGTATCAAACCATTCCTGCTGGTACTCATTGGAGAACCAACCCCTGGTTATAACGATTGGACGTTTGTTTTGTATTATGACGTGTCGATCAAATCCAGTCATTTCTCGTGCCGTGCGGGACCAATCACTGACGGCCAAGATCACGTGTCAGGTTCTTCAACTTTCTTGTCTTCCTCTCTTTTCCTTTCGACGTCTTGGATTGGAATTCACGTTCTTTATAAGGTGTGCGTTCATCTCAAGATAATTGTAATCTGTGTTCTTTTTTCTTTTTTTTTCTCTTTCACGGGTGCGCATTCCCTTCAGCCCAGCCCGTATGTACACATGAGAAACGCCATGACGTGTGACGTCTGACGTGACAGGCGTGTGGGGAAGAAAAGCGAGCTGTTAGCTGGCGCTCCAAGGGTCTGGAAAAAAAGGTAAACATGGTGAGAAGCCTCAGATCCCCTCGAGGTAGCACAATCGCCTCCAAGCTGTCAAGCCTGGCTTCAAATCCCGACCGAGCTGAAAACTGTTATCCCGGTGTTTCACAGGCGAATCATCTTGTCTTTGGAGATCATCTCTTCTTGCCTTCCTCTGCTGCTCTGTCTCATCAGCAATAGCATCTAGGCCAGTGATCTTCACTATTTCTTAGAAGGGGGCCACTTTTGCCGACAAGACATTCGTGTGTGAGCCGCCACACCGCTTGCAGGACTCCAAAATGGCTGCTATTTTACAAACCCTCCATGTATTCTCTTGTGGTGGTGGTGTTGTTGTTGGGCTGAAAACATAATCGTTTGCATCCCGCCATCGACTGATGTAGTTATGTTACTTTTACGCTTCACATTGGAACACTCATTTGAAACCATTGGGTCAATTTGATCGCATTTATGGTGGACGATGATTGGGTTTTTTTCACATTTGTGTATTATTGGCTGCGCGTCAGGGGCCACACTTAAGGCCACCAGGGGCCGCCAGGGGCTCGTGGGCCACACAATGACGGACAGCGCTCTCGGCCATATAAATACCACACCATGCTATATGTATATTTGATGTAGTTGATGTTGATGGCTTTGTAGCATACCTGCCTGCTGATCAGCTTCAACATTGGCTTGCCTTTCACCAAGCCCAGGTCTTCTTGGACCAGGGTGGGGATTATACGTTCGGAATTATTTTTGCCAAATGGCACTGCTATTCTTATTTTTGTTCGTATTATTTGTATTAATAAATGCTTTATTATTATATTATAATTATTTTTGTTTTGTTTTTGTAATTATAATGCCATGCCATGTCATGGAAGGACTTATTCAACTGCTCCATACACCTTAACATGGCGTGTGTTAGAAATATGGGAATTCTTCCGGATTCTTTGTGGTTGGTCTAATCAACTCAGGAGATCATGACTAAATCTAAATCGATTCTCATTTTGAACAGCTTCCATGGCCCTGCTGCTGAGCCTGCTGGGAAAGCTTAGAGCTCTTTCATATGCCCCCCCCCCCCAATAGAAATTCCTGACTATGCCAGTGCCTTTTTGGCGCCATTATTGACCTTTCGCCCCAAGCATCACAAACCCGAACCCCACCATTGATTGGACTCAATAGAAGTGATAACTCCAAAAGCTTTACCAGCCTCGGTGATGCAATGCTTAGAGTGTCTGCTCTGAGGCTGGGAGGTCGGCTGTTCGATCTGCAGCCGAGTCATACCAAAGACTTTAACAAAAGGTACGTGCTGCTTCCTTGATTGGCTCTTAGCATTTAAAAGGACAGGGCATGGACAAACAACAATAGGTTGGCATTCATAGTGCTGTGTTTGATTGCCCTTATGATCCCCTCCTTTATTGAACGTCCTGGTAAGGGAACTGATATTATATTATACGAGCAGATTTACCCGGCGTTGCATGAGAAGAGAAAGTAACACTTTGTAGCCAAAGGAATTTTGGAAATTGTAATACCCTCTGCCACCACCACCACCACTAGGTGGTGCTATACAGTACACATTTACCTCGAGAATTTGCATGCACCCCTGCATGAGGCCACGGCCACATATTGCCGATGCTACCCCCAACATAAAGTTGTATTTGTACCCCGAGTTTGGAGTTTGTAATTTAGCAGATGTGGCTGTGCATAGAACACATACAAACAGAGATGGATGGAGAGATTTTAGCCTTTTATGGGTGTAGATATTACATTACCGATGTTGTTATAAGATGAGTATCTTCAACTAAGCAGCATTTAAAACTACAAGAATGGACAACATGGGACCCAATATGAATTACTGGATTCAACTTGGGTGAGAGTTCAGCTCCGACGGCAAGTTATTGCTCAAATTACTGATCTCATTTTCTGTTCACCACAAGTTTCCATCAACATGGTGGAGCTCTACTCCTTGGATTCACAAACTCTGGACATCAGATTCAACAAACAAGTCGTCGTGATTTCACATGGAGTTACTGGAAGACCTGTTTGGTTGGTCTGTCCTTGTCCTTGAATCTTGTGTAGGGCACACCAAGAACCTATAAGAGGAGAGAGGTATATTAAAAACTGATCCAGATACCCTGGATCAGTGCTGTGGCCTGTTGCTGTGCAGTTGATCTTTTAATCCATTTGAGGATGATGTCTTTCTTCCATCTATGTCGCATAGGCTTGCGTAAGCTCTTTTTGCCCTTATAATCACAACTTCACATTTGAACAAGTATCACACTCAAATTGTACTAGCTTTAGAGCCACGTCTGCATTACTTGACAGCATGTGACATTCAACTTCATTGTGTTGTCTGCTGTGAAAGGGGTGAAACACTAGCTTAAATTTCCCCAGTGAAACGGATTTGGTTGCTCAATAAAGTTGGCTCAGATAAAAAGCATTTTATCTTGTGGATATTATTATACCAAGTATTGAAACTTGAGATTTGAAGGGTAAATATTTGAAGAGGAGGAGCCTGTTATGTGTGTGGTGCTGGCGTAATAGAGGCATGTGCTGACAGGATGGCCTCGAGGTACACACATTTGCCTCTAAGCTGTCTAGCCTGTGTTCCAATCCCAACCGAGCTATGGACTGTCATCCTGGTGTTTCACAGGCTAGGTGATTCATCATTGTGTGTGCCGTCCCTTGGATGGACGTTAAACTGGGCGTCCCGTCGGCGGACATTAATTGGTGGACGTTAAAGATCCCCTGGTGTGCTTCGTGTCGAGTAAGCAAGCTATCGCCACTCACCGACACCATGAATAAACCAATGTCACCCGCAGGGTGACCGTATCTTGCCAAAAGGTGACCACATGTGACTTATTTAAGGTCACACTGAGGTGAACAGAGCTGCTATCCACCAGGAGCAACTCCTTGAGGAATATCTGCCTACGAGAGATTCCGATGATAATCGTTCTACAGAGTAACCACAAAAAATATGCGTTTTCCTCATAACGTCACCAAATGACGTCATAATGTCTCAAGCTTGACATATCTCGAAAGCACTCATCGAGGTGTTCAATTTGAGGTACTACACGATATGGTTCCTAAAACTTGAAAATTTGACCTTGGGGTCAAATATGTTTGACCTGAGGCGCTAACCATGAATGTCAAGGCCAATCGCCACCAAAAATTAATCAGCTGAGCGCCAGACCATGAACTATATTCCCATGAAGTTTGAAGACGATCCGATCAAAATTACTCAAAAAATAAGGGTTTGGTCGACTCCCCTGATTTGCGACAAAGTGACCTTGACCTTTGACCTTGACCTTCAAAATTTTGTGCGCTGAAAGGGACCTCTATAGGCCTCTGATATGCGAAGTTACAAAAATTTCCAATGATAACTGTGCTCTGCAGAATTTTTTATACGTGATTACAAACAAAAAAAAAAACCAATGTCACCCGCAGGGTGACCTGTATCTTGCCAAAAGTTGACCACGTGTGACTTCTATAAGGTCACACTGAGGTGAACAGAGGTGCTATCCACCAGGAGCGACTCTTTGAGGAATATCTGCCTACGGGAGATTCCGATGAGAATCGTTCTAGAGTAACCATGAAAAATATGCGTTTGCCTCATAACCTCACCAAATGACGTCATAATGTCTCAAGCTTGACATATCTAGAAAGCACTCATCGAGGTGTTCAATTTGAGGTACGACACGATATGGTTCCTAAAACTTGAAAATTTGATCTTGGGGTCAAATATGTTTGACCTCAGGCGCTAACCATGAAGGTCAAGGCCAATCGCCACCAAAAATTAATCAGCTGAGCGCCAGACCATGAACTATATTCCCATGAAGTTTGAAGACGATCCGATCAAAATTACTCAAAAAATAAGGGTTTGGTCGACTCCCCTGATTTGCGACAAAGTGACCTTGACCTTTGACCTTGACCTTCAAAATTTTGTGCACTGAAAGGGACCTCTATAGGCCTCTGATATGCGAAGTTACAAAAATTTCCAATGATAACTGTGCTCTGCAGAATTTTTTATACGTGATTACAAACAAAAAAAAAAACCAATGTCACCCGCAGGGTGACCTGTATCTTGCCAAAAGTTGACCACGTGTGACTTCTATAAGGTCACACTGAGGTGAACAGAGGTGCTATCCACCAGGAGCGACTCTTTGAGGAATATCTGCCTACGGGAGATTCCGATGAGAATCGTTCTAGAGTAACCATGAAAAATATGCGTTTGCCTCATAACCTCACCAAATGACGTCATAATGTCTCAAGCTTGACATATCTAGAAAGCACTCATCGAGGTGTTCAATTTGAGGTACGACACGATATGGTTCCTAAAACTTGAAAATTTGATCTTGGGGTCAAATATGTTTGACCTCAGGCGCTAACCATGAAGGTCAAGGCCAATCGCCACCAAAAATTAATCAGCTGAGCGCCAGACCATGAACTATATTCCCATGAAGTTTGAAGATGATCCGATCAAAATTACTCAAAAAATAAGGGTTTCGTCAACTCCCCTGATTTGCGACAAAGTGACCTTGCCCTTGACCTTGACCTTCAAAATTTAAATGCGCTGAAAGGGACCTCTATAGGCCTCTGATATGCGGTTACAAAAATTTCCAATGATAACTGTGCTCTGCAGAGTGATTTATACATGATTATAGACCAAAAAAAAACAAAAAACATGTGAAGGTCAAGGCCAATCGCCACCAAAAATTAATCAGCTGAGCGCCAGACCATGAACTATATTCCCATGAAGTTTGAAGACTATCCGATCAAAATTACTCAAAAAATAAGGGTTTCGTCGACTCCCCTGATTTGCGCCAAAGTGACCTTGACCTTTGACCTTGATCTTCAAAATTTTGTGCTCGGAAAGGGACCTCTATAGGCCTCTGATATGCGAAGTTACAAAAATTTCCGATGATAACTGTGCTCTGCAGAATTTTTTATACGTGATTACAGACAAACAAACAAACAAGCAAACAAAAAAAACAAGCAAAAAAAAAACATACAAGCTGACTTACATATCTTGCAAAAACTTCGTTTTGGCAAGATAATAAAAAAAAATTAAAAAAAACATGCAAGCTGACTAACATATCTTGCAAAAACTTCGTTTTGGCAAGATAATAAAGTCCAAATTCCTGCCCTCACCTGCAGAGGGCATTGCATCAGTGTCATCGGCACAGCCATGCCCTCAGCCAATGATGCTACCCTGCAGCCTTGTTCTACATATGAACATACTGAGAATTGAGGCATGCTTTGGTGGCCATTTATTGATTGTGTCCACGTAGGATGGAGACGTGGGGTGTGCATCACATTAGAAAATTAAAATTAGAGAAGGAAGAAAAGGGAAGGGAGGATGATGAGAGAGTTGGGGAAGAGAAATAAATTTGGGAAGAGGTACGAATAAAGGAAGGTTGGAAGCATGTGTGGAACATCCATTGGGAGTTCAGAATATTGTGCCATAATTGCGTATGTCATAAAATACAATCCCTGAACACATGTTTATATTACCCTGCTGTCATTACGTATCTTTTTTTTCGGTCATTCTTCTTCATTTTATTATCTGGAGTAGTTCAGGTCCAGAAATAATAATGCAGTGT
>NC_140970.1:78942819-78945319 GCF_056783735.1 Eptatretus burgeri
TGTTCAAGTCCCGTGGACATCACATTGGTGTCAGGGTGCTGGATGTTCGAACCCCTCTAAATTATATTTGGTATCAGGAGAATATACCAAGATTAAAATCTCGCCACAAATTGGAATATAAAATTATTACAGAAAAGCGCGCGAGCGCGGGAAAATTTTGGCGGGATTTTTCAAATTCAAATTAATTGGCGGCAAACGGGACTTCTGCACCATGGCGGATGTGCAGATGTTTGAGGAGGAAGGCCACGTGTCTGGCAGCGAGTTGGGGGAAGAAGGGAGAGACGGGGGTAGGGTTGGAACCTCCCCCATTCCGAGCGTGGACCGTGCGTCATCGCCCGTAACGGGGCCGGCAGCGCCGGAAACCGGTGCGATGACGATCCAGACACTGTTGGAACGTTTAATAGCGGACATGACGGTACAAATGGCAAATCAATTCGTGACACAGAGGGCAGAAATGACGGCACAAATGGAAAATCAATTCGTGACACAGAGGGCAGAAATGACGGCACAGAGGGCAGAAATGATGGCACAAATGGCAAAAATGACGGCACAGGGGGCAGAAATGACAGATCAATTGGGGGTAATGGGGGAACAGTTGGGTGCACGGATTGATTTAATGAGGGATGAATTGGGGGAAAAGATGGAGAAAATGAAAACTGAGATGCAGGAGTGTGTCGATGTTAAATTGGGAGAAATGCAAAGCAAATTCGAGGATAGATTGGAGGAAACAAAGGTAGAAATTACATTGGAGGGGGAAAATATACGAAAAAAATTGGTAGATAAAATTGATGCAACGAACATTCGGGTTGATAAAGTGGATGAAAGCCTGGAACGTCATCGTGCCTGTGTGGATGCTCGTATGCAGCTGCTAGTTGAAGAGTGGGGAGAGCTGAGGAAGCAAGGGATGAATTTGGCGGAGGAGGTAAAAGGATTGGAGGCTCGTTTGGACGAACAAGATAAAATTATGAGCCAAGATGAAGTCTTGGATAAAGGCCTGGTAGAGCCGTCTTTTGTAAGTAGAGTGTCCGGGTTGGTTGAGGAGCAGCTACAAACTCGCGACGGAGCCTTGGAGGAGGTTGTGCGGGCCCAGAAGATCTTGCGGGAAGAGGTGAATCGGTCCATTCAACGTTTGGAACAGGAGGAAAAATTGACCCATGAGACCCTCACCACAAAACATCTTTGGCCACAGTGGGCTCCGAAATTGGATACGCAGCCACAAGGGTGTTTGATCCCTGGGCTGGATTCGGACAAGGGAGAAACTGAGAAGCGGGCCACCGTAAAAGTGATCCCACTGGTAAATTTCGACGGGTCAGGGAGCGTTGAAGCTTTTCTGACGCAATTTGAGTGCATTTCCCGACTAAACGGGTGGAATGAGCGGGAACGTACAGGGAATTTGGTGGCAACGTTGCGGGGACCAGCCGCAGATGTGTTAAACGTGATCGCGGAGGGATGTTGACCAGCTCCTACATTTGCGAGGCGTTGAGCCGTCGGTTTGGGTTCGCGGCAAACTGTGATCTGGTGCGGGCCCAGCTCCAGCACCGCAGATTAAAGC
The DNA here is from genome assembly GCF_056783735.1 of Eptatretus burgeri. Lineage (NCBI taxonomy): Eukaryota > Metazoa > Chordata > Myxini > Myxiniformes > Myxinidae > Eptatretus > Eptatretus burgeri. The sequence goes on from NC_140970.1 coordinate 78,944,372, forward strand.
CGGGTGAGACAGTGCAGGAGCTGGCACAGGACATTTACCAATCAGTCAGGATCGCGTATCGGGACCTTACAGTGGAGGCGTGGGACAGACTGGCACTCGAGAAATTTTTAGCTGCTCTTCCTGACCCTGAGGTCCGAGCGCTAGTGGAGCTACAGGATCCACCCACCGTGCACTGAGCGGCCGAGTGCGCAGCCAGGCTGGCCTCGTGGAGGTGGCCGGGTCGGGTGCCAGAGAGGCCATCGGTGACGATCCGACAGGCGGAGATTCAGGATCAGGGAGGGGGGCTGGGAGAAATTGGCATTACCCAAATGTTTCAGGAAATTTGCCAGAAACTGTCAAGTTTGATAAAGGGTAATCCGGTAGTTAGTGCGCCAAAGTGGCGGGGTCCAGCCCAGCCAATAGAGCAATTCGATTATGGCCGAGGGGGTCCGGAACCGGAAGAGACATTTCACCGATACTCACGGGGGCCTTTTATGGGGAGTTGTTTCCGGTGCGGGCGAAGAGGACACATGCAACGATATTGCCGGTACCCGGCGATGGAGGGACCCTCCAATAGACTTTTAGACTCGGAGAGGGTGAATCCTCCTGCTGAACCGCCAGGTCTATCCGAGATGCCCTTTCATAGGTCGGGTCCGGAGATCACTGTCGGGGGTCGGGGAGACTAGATTGGGCTGAGCATATACGGCCATGCTCGGCTGCTGAGATTGTGGCGAAGTGCCCTCCTTTGGTGGAAAAAAATGAATTGTGGAAAATTGGCATGTGTTTGTAAGTTCTGCTGGGTTTTAGAGTGACAATCGGGACAGTGGGTAATTGGTCACAAAGCAGGCACAAGTGGCTGTCCAATGGCTGGTGCGTGGATCGGGTGAGAAGTGCTGTGTGAGTTGTTTCAAGTTAAGAAGTGAAATGTATGGTGCACACGTTGATTTTTTATTGGACATGGTGTGGTAA
>NC_140970.1:78950319-79028696 GCF_056783735.1 Eptatretus burgeri
GTGTGGTGTTAAGTTGGGCATATAACAGAGGAGTTGCAGTGTTGATTGCCATTCATTTTGCAACAATGCTCAGCCCAAGGATGTGATTTTTCAAGGGTGGTGATTGCAGCAGCTTGTGCATCTCAACTTTCCCTTCAAGTATTGTCCATCAAGATACAGACCTCATTGACAAAAAATACAGACTTCTTTCATAATTAATTTACCATTTATTTTCAAGCATACAAAAGGTAAAATCAATATGTATATATTTTTAATTTACATGATACTTTATTTTGCAGCTGCAGCTCAAACAGGCAGCACTGAGTGTCCTGCTCAGTTGGTGTACATAAACCACCAGTCGTTGGCTTTTCCAGAAAACTATGACTATATAATAAATATATTGAAGCATTATCCCGAGACGGCCTGTTTGTTGGATATTTTGTTACTGTTGTCTGAAAAATGCCCCTCTACTGAAGTGTTTAACGTGCGTGACATTGTCTTCATATGCAACGGTGCATCTCGTCAGGATGCTCTCCGATGGTAACCTTCGTACTTATGAGAGTGTTCCCATACTCTGGTTTTTCACTTTAAATCGATTACGTCTCGGCGTTTAACTTTGCATCTGTTTCAACATTACAAACTCTCATAAATTGTGTTGTTTCTTTTGTTGGAAAGCCAACGCTCATTGTGGTACCTTTTCACTGTGGCAGAAAAGCCAATTATTTTGTTCTATTATCGTTGCCTTTAATCAACGCTTCGCTTTGCAGTGGGAAGTCTTCTATTTTCTGCCCGTGCTTGCAAAATTAGAATTATAAATTTCATTTGCACCCCTCCGAAGCTTTGCCTGGTTTTATTTCCGCTCGAGATGTTCCAAAGCATCTTTTGATTCTACCCGTCGAACCTGGACGCTTTGTTTCGCCGTCTGACTTGACGACAAAATCCAGGCAAGAGAAGTCCAACTGGGAAACTGACCGCAGGGATTTAAAGAGCTGCTTTGAGCTTGGAAACAGGGTTAAATGCATTGAAATATTTCGTCTTTTTCAGCTACAAATAAAAATAGATTTTCACACAACTTGCGGAATCAGGTTCTTCTTGGTGGATGGGATCGGAATCCGTTTGGTCGCACTCTGGTTGTTTCTTCGAGCTTTAAAAGCATTCCGCATGCTTTTAGTTCATTTATTTTACGTGCTTAATATCCATTTTTATGATGCTTACTAACGAACGTTGCGCATCAATATGCTGCAAGTTCCGCACAAAACGCATCACTCGATGGATTTCAATTAAAACACTTGTTGGCAATAATGTTTCACATTTGTTGTTTTCTTTCATTTGCAAGGTTCACAAGGCGAATGTGACCGCACGCGCGGAATATTATTCGGTTCCTTCCGTAACTGTGATTTGTACCCGTGGGTAATGACCTGTTTGGTAAAAGTAATCCAGAAAAAACTTTTTGTGTCACGTAATGCATGTTGTTTTGTGCAAAGTAAAATGGTGGGATATTGAATGGTGCGACATGTATGAGAAAGTGAACAGCTTTGTACATATTGTTTTTGATTGCTTTTTCCGATTTCTCCGACTGTGCAAATGTCGTGCCCGCCGTGTCTTGACTACATTGGAACACCCGATTCGTGTATGCATCTCAATCGACCTCAACTACATTTCCATCACTTCAACCAAACAATTTAACCAAATCTTGTTCTCTTGTGTCCATTTCAGATGTTGCATTGTAGTTTTGCGAACTGGAACCAACTCACAGCTCAAATAATCTCATGATATATTTTATAACTTCAACTCTATCAGATATATATATATATATATATATATATATATATATATATATATATATATATATATATATATATATATATATATATATATATATATATATATCTTGGTCTTTCCCCTCAGTATAATTCTGCAGCACTCATATTATCTTCACCACCGAAGGTGGACGGAGGTTATGCTTTCACCCCTGTTTGTCTGTCTGTCTGTCTGTATGTATGTCTGTGAGCATGATATCTCAAAAATTTATGGAGAGCTATGGACGAAACTTGGTGGGTGTGGAATAAGGACGAACTTATTAGATTTTGTTGAAGATCTGGATCTGGATCCAGATACTACAATTTTGAAAGTGATTCTTCACCATTGAGAGATGGGATCAAAAATGATACATCTTACTTTGAAGCACAATATCTCAAAACGTTATGGACAGGTTGTGACATAACTTGGTGGACAGGTTGCATGTGTGAGAAGAATTGAGGCGAGGTGACAGAGGATAAAAAGGCAACAAACTGACAATGGGGCAGTGTGATTACAGATGGACACAAGAGGAAAGCAAATGAATGAACAAACAGGAAAAGAGGAGAGCAGGGTAGAAGCGCAGTAATCTGCAAACAAGAGGGTTGGCTTCTTTCGGGTTAATTGAGGTAAAAAAAAAAGTGTGGGTAATGAAGGGAGGATGACATGAGATGGTGCTACATGCACCATCTCTTTGAAGCCCTGGAGGGAAGGGTGTGATGGAACAGCTTCAGGAAGGTGGTTCTACAGATGGGAGAAGCGAGGGGAAAAAAACAGTTGCTGTGTGTAGTCAATCTGGATTTGGAGAGTTTAACCAAGAGGGGTTTATTGGAAGAACGCATGCATCCTCGAGCAACTGGGGAGGGTCTGAAGGCTGAGAGAGCAGATGTTGCGAGACGGGAGGTAGGGTGATAAAAAACAAAGAAACAGAGGAAACCAACATGCCTGTGATGTGAGAGCAACAGGCCTTATTTTTCAGCCTCATTGCACGAGATGCCAATCGTGTTGAGAGTTTTGAATTTCACAGCATCAAGGACAGACAGATCTGATGCTTGGGTACCAGCTCATGGGGGAGAGCAGTACTCCATTGATCTACAGACAAAGGTCTCTTCAAGCTGTTATTAGTTCTAATTTTTCAAGGAATGTTTGGAACATCAGAGGATGCCCACTCTGCTGATGGCTTTGGAGGCCACCTTTGCGACACAGTCAATCTCGGAGGAGTTGTGACTGACTGCACCGCCTGGCAATTCAAGAAACCGAATCTATTCTAGTGGCTGACTACAAAATGACGTGCACTTTTGATATTTCCTATCCACCTTCTTACAGCCCCAAAATGAAGATTACTATGCATTTGTAGGCATTCATTTCAATGTACTTTCCATTTCACTCTTCAATTTTGTGTCTCACTCACTTATGCGGAGCCGTCTCCTTCCTTCCGGGATCTCTGCTTTCCCCATATTGGATTTTAATCTGCTTCGTAAAACTAATGTCAGGTTTGGTTGGCTTGTGAGTTTACTTGCTCTTGCTACTACCTTTGATGGTACTTTATTATCCCGCCCCCCGGAGGGAGGGAGCGGGATATTGTAATCGTCCAGTTTGTTTGTCTGTTTGTTTGTTTGTCTGTCTGTCTGTTGGCAACTTTACGGTAAAACGGCTGGCTCAAACACTGTCAAATTGTATCCACAGGTGGGTAATGAACCTCGAACGACCCCATTAACTTTTGGGTCCAATTAAGTCAAAGGTCAAGGTCAGGTCACGAAAAGGTCAAAATCGTTTTTCGCTCATGACTTCGTAAAAAGTGGTTTAATTGACTTCAAACTAAGACTAAAATATTCCTTATTCTATTCCTTATAATCAACATTCAGGTTAAGGATGTATCAAATTTAAATTTGATCGCCAAAATAACTTTATGCCTTAAATGGGCAGGATTTGTTGTGCCTGACACCACTTGTTTAGTTTCTATTTGCTCCTTATGGGAGTGTAGAATGCCTTATTTCTGAGAATTTCTTTTCTTAAAACGTACGATTCGATATTCAGTATGTTTTTGATCTTTTTGTAATATCAAGTGAAGGCACATTGAGCATTTTGAATTTTCAGTCGTGATAGCTTGTGTGAGGTACCTACCACTGCTGCAAGATTTAGGCAACTGTTTTAATTGGCTATTCCACATAATGAAGTTGGTGCGAATTATCCAAATAGCTTACCTTGATTAGCAGAATCCTGATTAATTGCACTGTTTACTTGCTGGTACTTTTACCATGTCGTGCACTCTTGGGGTTTGTGCTCTTAGAAGCCTCAGGAGTTCTCGGCATGAAAGTTTATGGAGACGTTCTAATAGTGTTTCCTGAAACTGTTCACTTGGGTTTTTTATTGTGTGAATTAATTTGTTGCAAAACCACATTTGTGACCTGCCACAGTATCATGAATCTCAGATGGCAGGATGGCCTCGAGGGACACTCATTCACCTCTAAGCTGTCTATCCTAGGTTTGAATCCTGGCCCAGCTATAAACTGTCATCCCAGTGTTTCATACGCAGGGTGACTCATCGGTGTACGTGCCGTCCCTCGAATGGACGTTCAACTGGACGTCCCATCTGCCAGCATTCGTTGGTGGACGTTAAAGATCCCACGGAGTCCTTCGTGCAGAGTAAGTGAGCTATCGCACGCTCCATGGCCAAATTACCAATTCCTGCCCAAACTTCCTGAGTTGGGAGTGGCGATCCATCCAGGATGGTAGCCTAGTAACTGCTTCAACGTCAGCAAGGCTCTGCACAGGGCAGATGACCTGACTCTGAAGCTCATTTTTAATGAACATTCCTCATAGGTATTCAAATTATTCAGGTGAAGTGAAGGGATCAGGCATGTGTGTCCTGTAATCATGAACTCATTTTAATCAGTGAATTCACATAATCGATTGTGTTACAACTACTCAGCTCACTCTCGATTGTCTTTGCTTCACCAAGGAAGGAAAGCCTGGTGTTGCTTAGGGTGGCTGGCCTGGGATCCTAGGGTCCTGAGTTCGAGCCCTGTTGGCTGCTGAATTAACACTAGGTGGGGTCGACTCAGCCTGTCATCCTCCTGAGGTCGACCAAACGAGTACCAGTGTACTGGTAGAGGGGCAGAACATTAGCGGCAAAGCCGTGCTCCAAAAAATGATTCGACAGCCAAGCTACCATATGCAAGAACAGAACAGAACCAATGAAAGAGAGATGGAAAGTGAGGGGAAACTAGTTTCCTCATATCCCTTCCATGGGATACTTAGTGGAAGGAACGTAATTATTATCCACCCCTTACGCCGGCAAATGAACCGCTTAACTGAACAGTGCATTTCGGTTAAAGCGTCGAGATATACTATTTTTGTGATACACAGTGAAGCCTCTCAAAACTGAGCCCAACAAAAAATTCACTATGATGATCTAGTGAATCGATCATTCCATCACTACATACCAGGTAATTCACAAATTAATTCACAAACCGGTTTAGATGGCAACTGGCATTTATTTAACCCCCTTTGTGCATTGTCAGCACATTTACCGCAATAGTTTGTATTATTATTTCGGATAATTCAAAGTATACATAAATTAATTCGATTTCTCAATTCTTGGACGGGTTATTTGCTCGTTCATTCAATTTGTCAATTTCTCTTGATTTCACATGGGAGATTTTGAGTACGTTTGTCACCTTCCTCGACATTGATATTTCATTCGAAGAGAACAGACTTGCCACCAATGTTCATTACACATCAAAAGATTCACACAACTACCCTATATATTCATCCCTGTCCACGACACACCTTCAGATTCACACAACTACCTTCGATATTCATCCCTGTCCATTGCAAACCGACAGATTCATACAGCTACCTTATATATTCATCCCTGTCAATTACACACACACACACACACACACACACACACACACACACACACACACACACACACACACACACACGCACACACACACACACCACCTATATATATATATATATATATATATATATATATATATATATATATATATATATATATATATATTTATTCATCCCTGTCTATTACAAATTTACACATTCACACAACTACCTAATATATTCATCTCTGTCCATTACATACCTACAGATTCACACAACTACCTTATATATTCATCCCTGTCCATTACATACCTACAGATTCACACAACTACCTCATATATTCATCTCTGTCCATTACATACCTACAGATTCACACAACTACCTTATATATTCATCCCTGTACATTACATACCTACAGATTCACACAACTACGTTATATATTCATCCCTGTACATTACATACCTACAGATTCACACAACTACCTCATATATTCATCCCTGTACATTACATACCTTCAGATTCACACAACTACCTCATATATTCATCCCTGTCCATTACACACCTACAGATTCACACAACTACCTTATATATTCATCCCTGTACATTACATACCTACAGATTCACACAACTACCTCATATATTCATCCCTGTCCAGTACACACCTACAGATTCACACAACTACCTTATATATTCATCCCTGTACATTACATACCTTCAGATTCACACAACTACCTCATACATTCATCCCTGTCTATTACACACCTACAGATTCACACAACTACCTTATATATTCATCCCTGTCCATTACAAATCCACAGATTCACACAACGACCTTATATATTCATCCCTGTCCATTGGAAATCTACAGATTCACACAACTACCTTATATATTCATCCCTGTCCATTACACACCAACAGATTCACACAGCTCCCTTATATATTCATCCCTGTCCATTACACACCAACAGATTCACACAGCTCCCTTATATATTCATCCCTGTCCATTGGAAATCTACAGATTCACACAACTACCTTATATATTCATCCCTGTCCATTACACACAGACAGATTCACACAGCTACCTGATATATTCATCGCTGTCCATTACACACAGACAGATTCACACAACTACCTTATATATTCATCCCTGTCCATTACACACAGACAGATTCACACAGCTACCTTATATATGCATCCGTGTACATTACACACCAACAGATTCACACAACTACCTTATATATTCATCGCTGTCCATAACACAATGCCAAATTCACACAGATACCTTCTATATTCATCCCTGTCCATTACAGACAGATTCACACAGCTACCTTATATATGCATCCGTGTACATTACACACGAACAGATTCACACAACTACCTCATATATTCATCCCTGTCCATTACACACGAACAGATTCACACAACTACCTCATATATTCATCCCTGTACATTGCACACACACAGATTCACACAACTACCTCATATTTTCATCCCTGTACATTACACACACACAGATTCACTCAACTACCTCATACATTCATTCCTGTACATTACACACCAACATTCACACAACTACCTTATATATTCATCCTTGTACATTACACACACACAGATTCATACAACTACCTTATATATTCATCCTTGTACATTACACACACACAGATTCATACAACTACCTTATATATTCATCCTTGTACATTACACACACACAAGATTCATACAACTACCTTATATATTCATCCCTGTATATTACACACACAGATTCATACAACTACCTCATATATTCATCCCTGTACATTACACACTGACAGATTCACACAACTACCTCATATATTCATCCCTGTACATTACACACCGACAGATTCACACAACCACCTCATACATTCATCCCTGTCCATTACACACACAGATTCACACAACTACCTCATACATTCATCCCTGTCCATTACACACACACAGATTCACACAACTACCTCATATATTCATCCCTGTACATTACATAGCGACAGATTCACACAACTAACTTATATATTCATCCCTGTACATTACACACACACACAGATTCACACAACTTCCTCATACATTCATTCCTGTACATTACACACACACAGATTCATACAACTACCTTATATATTCATTCCTGTACATTACACACACACAGATTCATACAACTACCTTATATATTCATCCCTGTACATTACACACACACAGATTCATACAACTACCTTATATATTCATCCCTGTCCATTACACACCAACAGATTCACACAACTACCTTATATATTCATCCTTGTACATTACACACCAACAGATTCACACAACTACCTTATATATTCATCCTTGTACATTACACACACAGAGATTCATACAACTACCTTATATATTCATCTCTGTACATTACACACACACAGATTCATACAACTACCTTATATATTCATCCCTGTACATTACATAGCGACAGATTCACACAACTACCTTATATATTCATCCTTGTACATTACACACCAACAGATTCACACAACTACCTTATATATTCATCCTTGTACATTACACACACAGAGATTCATACAACTACCTTATATATTCATCCCTGTACATTACACACACACAGATTCATACAACTACCTTATATATTCATCCTTGTACATTACATACACAGATTCACACAACTACCTTATATATTCATCCTTGTACATTACACACCAACAGATTCATACAACTACCTTATATATTCATCCCTGTACATTACACACACAGATTCATACAACTACCTTATATATTCATCCTTGTACATTACACACACACAGATTCATACAACTACCTTATATATTCATCCCTGTACATTACACACACACAGATTCATACAACTACCTCATATATTCATCCCTGTACATTACACACACACAGATTCATACAACTACCTCATATATTCATCCCTGTACATTACACACTGACAGATTCACACAACTACCTTCTACATTCATTAGTTCTGAGAATAAAGGACATTGGTGGGGTCTGCGAGTAGCAAATTTGATTGGTCGAGATGATGTAAAATTCTGTAATATTTTGTCCATGTACTGGTAAACGGAAGGTTTTTTGAAAGTTCCAAAAAGGTGATTCATTTGTGTTCTTCAGTGTTCATTTATATAATTCAAATACAATTAAATTAAGATTTTAGAGGTCATAGAAAAGTTTACCTTTTTTTGAAGTTTACCACCATTGATCAACCTTCTATTCCATCACCCCATTTATCATGTGACATCAGTTTTCCATGCCCGTTTGTGTCCTTTATGACATCCTTAAAAACAGTCAGCTTCCTGTTTGGAATAATTTTCAATTTTGTTTCACTGCCAGGCAAGCAGACAATAAAATAAACCAATGTCACCCGCAGGGTGACCCGTATCTTGCCAAAAGGTCACCACGTGTGACTTCTTTAAGGTCACACTGAGGTGAACAGAGCTGCTATCCACCAGGAGTGACTCCTTGAGGAATATCTGCCTACAAGAGATTCCGATGAGAATCGTTCTACAAGAGTAACCATGAAAAATATGCGTTTGCCTCATAACGTCACCAAATGACGTCATAATGTCTCAAGCTTGACATATCTAGAAAGCACTCATCGAGGTGTTCAATTTGAGGTACGACACGATATGGTTCCTAAAACTTGAAAATTTGACTTTGGGGTCATATATGTTTGACCTCAGGCGCTAACCATGAAGGTCAAGGCCAATCGCCACCAAAAATTAATCAGCTGAGCGCCAGACCATGAACTATATTCCCATGAAGTTTGAAGACGATCCGATCAAAATTACTCAAAAAATAAGGGTTTCGTCGACTCCCCTGATTTGTGACAAAGTGACCTTGACCTTTGACCTTGACCTTCAAAATTTTGTGCACTGAAAGGGACCTCTATAGGCCTCTGATATGCGAAGTTACAAAAATTTCCGATGATAACTGTGCTCTGCAGAATTTTTTATACGTGATTACAGACAAAAAAAAACAAAAAAACATACAAGCTGACTAACATATCTTGCAAAAACTTCGTTTTGGCAAGATAAAAAAATTATTTCACTGTTCTCTTCGCATGCACAATTGGGAGAGATGCAGAGCCAAAGTACTGTTAAACTACAGGTTAATTTTCGAATTCATGTTCCGATTCGTGTTCATAATATAACATTCAATTCAAAGAAAGTTGTTCCTCAATCATAAACTGACGTTTGTAGACAGACAGGCAGGCAGACAGACAAACGGAACAAATTGCTTAACCCCACACTTCGCTTCGTGCGCACAGGGTAATGAGATGTGCAAGTTCTTCAATGAGCGTACCTTTCCCACCTCCGTTGTGACCAGTGCACTGGAGCGAGCCCCCAACACTAACAGACAGACGGCTTTACAACCTTCTGAGAAAAATAGCACGAATAAAGGATCCCGTTCACATTGATCTACCACCACTTCAACCATCATCCGGAGGACCTTCAGCTTTGACAGACTGATCCCTGAAACTGAGGTTTCCCCACAACCACCTCTCATCTCAATGCAAGGCAAAAACTTGAAAACCTCCCTGGTTAAAGGACCATGGCCCTCTGACATCCCAGAAGGAACATCGTTCGTGTTCACAACCACTTCGCTGGAGCACCTGCCCTTTCATCAAGACGACCACTTCGCTCTCAAGACCCCAAAGCAGTGTTAAAGTCATGGACCACTTGGACTGCACCTCCAGGAATTTGATCTATGGAGTCACGTGCACTCTCTGCAAGAAGTTCTCCATCTGTGAAGCCGAGTGATCGCTTCTGTGAACATTTGCTTGATGTATGAACCAACAGCACACACCTCTCCAAGCTCTAACATTCTTTGACATTTGTTCAGCCACACAGCAGTCTCTGGGAATTTTCTCTATTTCAGCACCATGGACAGTCGTAAACTCGGAGCCTTATTTACGGGTTTGCCTCGTTACATCCCAACGCGATCAGTGAACACTTTTCATTCATTTTTCGACCTTCAGTCTTTTACAACTTTTCAATCCTTTTCCTCTCTCTGTTTTCCCCTTTTATGTTTTTTTTTTTTTTTAATCTCTTCCCTCTCCTCCTTTTTCTCTTCTCACCCTCCTTTATTTTTCTTCTCTCTCCTTCCTCCTTTTCCTCTTTTCCATCCTATTCTCCTTTTCTCTCCGCTTTCGCTCTCCTTTATATCAGTTCGTATTTCAATTATTATCCCATCTGCTGGAGCAATGAGAGATGGGGGTTTTGCAAGCGTGTCTGTCTTTGTCTGTCTGTCTGTCTGTATGTATCCACGTCTATCTATTTTCGCTTTAAAGATGGTTTTCTCTGCAACTGCTTGTCTGACGTCATAGGTCACATGGAATGGCAGCCGTATGGGATTTAAAGAAAACATTTGGACATCATTTCTCCAAAACTGCTAAACGAAAAAAAATTTGAAACTTGGCATCTGTCATCAACTCCCTATGGGGTATACAGGGTGACAACGATGACGTCATCGGTGAAAGGGTATTCCACCCTTTATTGGTTGACTTGAAATCTTTATCCGAAAAATCTGAAACTTCATATGTCTGATGTATATCCCGATGTGAATGAAGAATTAAATTTGTGACGTCATAACCATGTCAAGAAACTGTGCTGTAATAGGGTGCAAGGGTGATACGGGTATATGGGCCATACTAGCGATGGGTCATATAGTAGCGTGTTCAGTTAATGATGGTATTTTCGTTCAGAATGAACAAACGAGACGAGTCTATGTGCTCTATGTGTGCTGTTCTTGTTTATATTTGTTTTAAATTACATTTCATATCCCTTCTTACAATTACATATCCCTTCTCTCTTTTTGTTTGTGTCTGTGTTTTTTTTTTGCTTCTCTCTTTTGGTGTTAATCCGATGAAGGGTGAACACCCAAAATGTCAGCTTCTCCTTGCTGCCCACGGCACTTAGCATATCTCGATGACCATTCTGTTGATTTCACCCATTGCAAGTAAATATTATTTGCCACGACACAAGCTGCTGTCGGTAACTGACATCATCACCGTGAACCCGGCATTCTGAGAATGGTATTTCAGAACAGTTACTGCCAGCCCGATCCAGAACAAACTTATTGTTGAAAATCTAATTCGGTGTTTACCGTATTCGCCTACGTGCTTCCTGCTTGATTTTTGTGTGAAATTCACCAAAAGTGCTTCAGAAATATTTTCTTTTTGTTGATCGAGGGACTGTCCAACCAACCACACCATCCCACCTTCCCTTTTCCACGAGTGCCTGATCTACTCGACAGCACAACGCTCACTGCAGTTCACTGAGACAGCCTGATGGAGGAAAGCTTGATGAAAAAAGGATGCTCCTTGAGTCGACTTGAGGCGGTGCACGTTTCTGGAATGAAGTGATCATGTTCCACACCACGTGACTGCTGATGACCCATCGCGGCAGCCACTATCCCTATGAATGTGATTTCATCCCAAGTCGAAAATCTTTTTATTTGCCTTATTTCCCATCGTGCTGTTGGGTTAACCGAATGAATATTAACGAACCTGCCTCAACGGGATTCCTCACCGTGTGGGCTTCAGAGCAAAGCGCGATCATTTCCTCTCGGGAAGATGTCTTTTGCCGTTCGTTCGTAAATCCCGCAATAAAACAATATCGATGAAGATTTATGGCAACACAACGAGCACAGACAAAGCAGAGGAGTTTAACTATTGGATAGTGTGAAAAAAAACCCCCTAAAATTCTCTAATTATGACCACGTCATGGCATTTTTGCCCGGACTAAAATAACGTTCCTTCGGACTTGCGACTCATTTGTTTGACATGTTTGTCGGTGTAAAATGTACATTTAACACCATTATTTTTTTTTGCTTCGCAGGCAGGTAATTTTGATCAAAGTTCGTATATCGACTCGGAGAGATTTAATATACTGCCTTCCTAATAATGAAGCAATCTTCACGGGCAGCAGCTGTAAAAGCCGTAAATCCCTCAATTGACAAACATTTGGGCCGAGGCCACAGTGATGAGTTTCGATATTTACTAACGTACTCGTGCCCAGAGGGACCGCAGAGTAGCAATCCATCCATCCGTCGGGACCACACTCTGTGCGGAGCGTCGGTGCTGCCTAAGCAGTCTCCTTGGCTATTGGACACAATCCTGGACGGGTCGCCACTCCGACACAGGATACCAGCAAGCTGGCACTCATTTTGCCGACCTCGGAAGGATGACAGGCAGTGTCACCTGGTATTAATTCAACAGCCGAGGGGGATTTGAACTCAGGACCCGAGGATCCAAAGCCCGCCACCCTAACCATTAAGCCAACACCAGGCATGGAGTAGCGATGAGCTCACAATTGTGACCTTTTGGGTAAGACGCGGCAGCCTTGGTAAGAAGTTTGCGAAATTCATTTCAGCGTTCTCCTGTTACTTCTGCTTTCAGGTGGTGCAAAGGTATTCAAATTGATCACTGATTGGTCCTTCTTGCAATCAAGTTTCTGGCTGTGACTGCAGGGTAGCTTCGTTGGCTGAGGGCCGGCTGATGCAGTGCCCTCTGTGGGTTTGGGCAGGAATTTGTCATGTTAATTATGTATCGTGCTTCAATCTAATGCCTCACCTTTTGTGATCTCATTTCGATTAAAAGCGAAAATGTCGATCACGCGCCCATTTCTGTTGGTCTAGCCAACGCTCTCCGCGGTCTTGCTCTTCTGATTCTTAGATGAGGAAGCCACGCTTTCAAATGGATCCAGCCTCTTCATAATGGTGATTAATAAAAAGTTTTATCGTATGCCATAAAATGTCACACTGTCAGTGCTATTGAATTGGGCAAAATTTATATATGGCTTTATTATCCATTAAGGCGCTTGAACACGCCTTGATAGCGTTAACGTCTCTGGCAGGATTTCAGCGAGAGGCGAATAACTTGCAAGGGATCGGGGTGTTTGGTTATATTTGCATATTTAATGATGACAATCTGAAGAAACTCAGATGGGTAAAACACCATATGGATAAAATGATATTATAATGCAATTACCAGAAGAGGGAACAAAATGGTTACAGAAGTGTGGGGTTGAATTTCAATTCAGCAGCTTGGAAGACTGCCCAATGAAACTTTAACACTGAATCAAGTGTATCTTATTGCACCAACCTTTAGTTTTACATTCCTCATTTCTGCGTTTTCACGGTAACGTGATTCCAAAGTTACGAGATACAGGTGATATTTAATAGTGATCGCCACTTTTTAGAGTTGCCATAATTTAAAAAAATGAACTTTTGCTTGGGATTAGATATTGAAGTCCAAATCATATTGCTCACTTTCATTAAAACCATCACTAATTTATTGAACTCGTTATGCTTTGCGATCACATCTTCCTCCACACATTGATGGCATAATTAATGAGGGGGAGGTGGGATGAGCCTCGAGGTATGAAACTCGCCTTTGGCTGGCGAGCTTGGGATCGAACCTCTGTTAATCTGGTGTTTCACGTGCAGGGAGATGTGTCAATGTGTGCGCTATCGGATTGGCTTTAAGCTGGAGGACCCGTGTGCTATCACTGGTCTTCAGTAGATGTTAAATATCCCATGTTGCTGTTTTGTATGCAGCCTGTGCCTGTTGGTTGCATCATTTTCTGGAAGCGTGGCTATGCTGCTCATGCAATGCCACCGTTACAGTTAAGCTGGTATTCATTTTGCTGACCTCAGAAGGATGACTGAGTCAACCCACTTTGTGTTATTTCAACGGCTCGACAGGGCCTCCAACTCAAGACCCAAAGATCTTAAGTCAGCCACCTTTAACCGTTAACCCAACATCAGGCATAAGGACCCCATGATGTGTTTTTTTTAAAAAATTTTAAATAAAGCAGGCGAGTAATCGTCGACACTCTAAACAAATTTCTAATCCTTGCCCACATCACCTTCAGTCGAATGTCAGGTTCTCGCCAGCTGTTTCGTGAAAGACTTGGACCAAAGATGTTCCCACCCGACCCCTCGAGAATGTCGGAATAATTGGAGCCGTTAATGTAGACTTCGTACATCGATGTCATAATTCTTGCGGCAATTGAGGTTGAATCAAATGATGATGGAATCAAAAGTTTCACGATTTAAGTGTACATAATATTTTAATGCCTCCTCGAAGAGAGAGTGTAAAGCTGAGACCTTCTTTTGTTTTTGTAGACCACAGATAATTAGAGCAACAAAAGACCGTAAATTTCAATATGCAGACAAAGATTTTATTTAAATGTGAAGGGCATGCTGCATGCATCTTCTAAGGCTTGGCCTGTTTGGTGCTCGGATCTGAGCACTTAGCTCATGATGCTGAGATCCCTGGTTCAAATTCCATAGTACTGTGTTAATCTATAACACAAAAGTTTTTGACAGCTCCTGTGCGGTGTCGTCTTGCCAGAGAACTTAGGCCGTGCACACGTTTGCCCCAAAGCTTGTTGTGCCAAAGTATTTTCACACGAGGAAGGCTATTGTCAGAATATAAAAAACTCAGCGGGTACTGTGACGTATTGTTGTGGGCCGGGTATCGGCGACGAGCACGACCGCTAGATGGAGCAGTAGAGTCGGCTCCACCAAACACCCAGAATCTAGATCGTACCTTTCCGATAACTCCTAAGGTACGGGTCCCTTACAGGACCGTGAATCGTCAATAATTCAACCGCATGGGACAGGGTTATTTGCCAAACTTCAAAATACTTAGAGGCCCACGTGGCGAACTACTGAGGAATTCACACCCTCGACGGAGCTCGAACGGGACGAGCCGTAACCGTGCTCGACCCGTGCGTAAGCCGAGCGGATGGTTACTGAGGTCCCGTCGGTCCAAATGCACAACTACGGCAGCAACGGCCTTTTAAATTCCCCCAACACGCACCGTGCTAAACCAATGAAGAAAACACAGAAACGAGTTGATACATTCAACAATAGGAATATTTATTTACAATAGTGTGGGAGGGGAACACACAAGAGCAGAGTTGAACCGACTAAGCAATGCAATCATGTACAGCAAAAAGCACTTAATTCCTACTTATAGACTGGCCCATACACAGATGCACACCCAAAAGAAATGGACCCCAATGGTCTTTATTCAAGGTTCCCAGCTCGAGGGAAGATGAGCTGGGAACCAGGGCTATCTCAGACCTTCCCGCCTCGTGCGGTCTTCGACGTCCTGGGTCGGTGGGACTTGAACCCGCAACTTGATGCCACTGCAAGCACCGGGTACGGAGGGCAGCGTCAGGCTCCCGCACGCTCCTCTGGCATGCGACGAGACCTTTTCAAGACGAACAGGCGACCTTGCGACGAGACCTTTTTGTTCCAGCCAGAACGCCCTGAAAAATTATCCACTGGCCAACGCTCCGGCCACGAGCACACCGTCTTTTCACTCGCTGGTCCAGAGAACCACACTCTTTCCTCTCAGGCGGGAGGGGCTTCTTTCTCTCACCAATGGCCTCCTCATTGGACAGTTGCGTCACACGATTTGCTCGTCGCCCCCGTGAATGGCCGAAAGGGGCGCCAAGTCCACTGATTGGACCGGGAGGGGGGGGGGGCATGACGGCCGTCGCGGCGGACCGCCCCTCAAACAAGGAGAGTGTAATATGGTCCTGCTTGGGCTACGCTTATTGGCCGACCATCGGCAACCTCGCTCGTATCCCCCGGATTGGGCGAGAGAGACGTCAGGTCCTCGTGAACTCCACCCACGTACGTGCTGACACGCATGCGTGCAATGGTGCCGGTGGAGGATGGTGGGAGGAAGCGAAGGCAGGTGTCGTCGTTAGAAAGTTGTTGTTGTAGTTGTAGTAAGTGTAAAAATCCTATCTATAAAATAACTTCGCAGTGCATGCACACTTAATTCCCATTAGACATAGGGGATGGATTCTAACTAGAAACACATACTTATCGAAATAACTAAGTGACTGGGACGGCTGTCTGTCTGCGTGCACAAGGCTTCCAAATTCGTAACAGTATGACACCCACGTCACGTGGAACAGAGAAGGCCCTGACGTTAAATCCATTCCCTTATGTTCCATAATTCTTGTTTAAAAAAAATAGAAAAGAAATTGAGTGATAATTACCTTCGCATTCTGCGAAAGGTTATGTATTGGTCGCTGTGTATTTATTTATTTATTTGTGAATATGTGTGTGTGTTTGTTTGTTATTCGCATAACTCAGAAAGTATGAAACCAAATCGCTTGAAATTTGGTGGGATGATGGGTTATTATCCAAGGAACATTTGATTAGATTTTGGGAGCGATCGGGTCAAAGGTCAAGGTCAAGGTCACGGAAAGGTCAAATTCGTATTTTTACCATAGCGTGGTCAATTTTGATCAAATTGGCATGCAACCGATGCCAAAATGTTCAGAATTCATTGCCCAATCTTGTGGTGGGCGACATGACACAATTACATCATTACCCTTGTTTTTAAAAGAAAATGCCCCAAATCCTGGCATTATAATCAGTACCAAAATATATGTTTGTGGGAGATGCCAATGATTATTTATTTGTTTGTTATTCGCATAACTTAAAAAGTATTAAACCGAATTGCATGAAATTTGGTGGGATGATTGGTTATTAGCCAAGGACCATTTGATTAGATTTTGGGAGCAATCGGGTCAAAGGTCAAGGTCATGAAAAGGTCAAAATCGTCTTTTTACCATATCGCGGTCAATTTTTATCCAATTTGCATGAAAATAATGCCAAAATGTTCAGAATTTAATGCCCAATCTTGTGATATGCAACTTGACACAATGACGTAATTGCCCTTACTCGCGGTTGGGGGTCAAAGGTCAGGGAGGTCACGACCTTGCAGATGTGTGTATTTTTATTATAACGCAGTCAGTTCTTATCCGATTCGTATGAAATCAGCACCAAAATGCTCCTTGTTCTGTTCCCCACACTCTTATGCCAAGAACAAAACAATAGCGGCGGCGAAGGTATATGTTCTCTACGAGTGCCCGGTCTAGTTTAATCTGCGCCATCTTGCGACGTCAGTGTCCATTTTACACATGCAAACAAATTACTTACTGTAGCTGCTTGAGCACTGACCTTTGATAAATATTCTGATGGAAAAAAAAATCTCATCACTTTCAACCTCCATTGTATGTTTATTTGGCAAGTACTAAACTAAGTGGTGTAATGGTTAGAGCGTATGCCTGGTGTTGGCTTAATGGTTAGGGTGGTGGGCTTGGGATCCGAGAATCCTGAGTTGAAATCCCCCTTGGCTGTTGAATTAATACCAGGTGGGGTTGACCCTGCCTGTCATCCTTCTGAGGTCGGCAAAATGAGTGACAGCTTGCTGGTATCCTGTGTCGGAGTGGCGACCCATCCAGGATTGTGTCCAAAAGTCAAGGAGACTGTTAAGGCAGTACCAACGCTCTGCACAGAGTATGGTCCCAATGGATGGATGGATGGATGCTTGGAGCATCTGTTCTGAGTTTGAGGTCAGCTGTTCAATCGTGGACAGTCATACCAAAGACTTTTAAAATGGTACATACTTCTTCCTTGTTTGACGTTCAGCATTTAGAAGGATAAGAGAATGGACAATCCACGTCGGTTGGCATCCATGGGGAGGAGGAAATTCCTCTTTAGGTAAATGCCCCACTAGTGAGGTGAGAAAGCGGCTCCATTGTTTTTGGTGTCGCTGGTACCCCAGAGTGCCCCAGGAAGTGACGGTACTCCCCCCAAGTTTGGCGGCTGTTTTTCTCATCTAACAGTCCCGCGTTGTGTCGTGTATACAGTTAACTTATCGCTTAACGCTGCCCCATACAACGCTGATTCGTTGTCGAACTCTTTTTTTTTTTTTTCCCCTTGCAAAAACTTACAAAAAAAAAAAAAAAAATGAAGAAAATCCATAACTTGCGGCGCTCCCTACATATATGCGCCCGCCGACTTGTTTGTACTGTATGCACATGCTCTGAGCCAATCAACGCTGTTTACTCCATCTTCTTTTTGCAGCAGGATGATCCTCCACCCACCTCATCTCTCACCGCTGACATGTAGGAGGTGTAGGAGCAGAGTTGGAGTGACGGCAATTATTCTTTTTATTGATGTTTGTACATATTTCATGTTTTAAAAAAATACTTTCTGATGTTATTTTTAATTAAAAAAATTATTATTTTTATTTATAAAATAATATGTTTACCATTTTTATTATTGTTAGCATTGTTAGTCTGTTACCGATTCCTCAATGAAGGCCAGCGCTCGATATCGCTCATGCATAAGAGATGTTGGGAAATGCATCTTCATATCAGCAATGGCATAATGACCCTTCCCCTTTTCGTGCTTTTTCGATTTGTGATCTCTTTCCAGGAACGCACCTTGATTGCTAAATGAGGTGGTACTGTATTCGCCTGAATGTCCGTGTGTGGGAGATGTGTGTGGCAGCTCCTGTACATTACAGTAGATCTGGAGAACCAATCTGGACTCACTCACTCGGTGACTGGCACACAGCACAGTTAAAATCGCTTTTCTTTTTCCTCTGGGAATCTCTGAGGTTAATAGGTCACCCAACAAATTCACACATATTGTTGTGGTGCCGGGTTCGGGGGCGAGGAACGACCGCTAGATGGAGCAGTTGGGCTGTCTCCCCTCCAAACACCCGGAATTGAAGGTCGTCACTTCGGATAACTCCGAAGTCGACGGGTCGCTTAATGGACCGTGGACGCCAATATTTTGACCGTGCGGTTAGGGTCTTTTTGTCTGATTCCAATTTACCTAATTAGCCGCGCGGTCTAGCTACCAGGGAAGCCACACCCTCGGCCGGCTTTGTCCGAACCGAGTCGCTGTTACCGACTCAGATCCGGCGTAACCGAGCGGGAATTACCAAAGCCGCGCCGGCCCAAATAACAATTTACGGCACAATCGGCCTCCCTAATTCTCAAGCTCGAACCATGCTTGGCCAATGAAAGAAAACACAGACAATGAACTGAAACATTTAACAGTTATTTATTTACAAGGTAATAGGGAGGGACACACAGAGCAGACTTAATTACGAATATAGATGCAGGCAAATGTACAATGGCAATCACTGAAACGATTTCTACTTATCAGACTGGCCACAGCCAGACACACACCCAACAAGAAATGTACATCGTGGGTCTTTATTCGGCCCTTCAGCTCGGGATGGATGGTGAGCTGAGGGTCAGAGTCTGGCTGGGTACCTGGCTGCCTCGTGCGGTTTTACCGACTCGCACTTGTGGAGCTCGGAGTCCGTGGACGGGAACGGGGATCCCCAGCTCGAGCACTCCAACACAACCCACCACGGTGGGACTCAAACCCACGACCCAGAATCCAACGAGCCCACGATCCTGGCTGCCATGAACGATAATTGACGGCACGAGCACCACGAAACACCTCCGCCACGACCACCACCACCACGAGCACCAACACGACCACCGACCACCAAGGAACCCCGAAAAAGACCGCCCCTGAGACAGCTCACCAACCTTCTTATCCCTCCCCCGGGTGGGTGGAGGGATCCGCTCTGAGGTAACTCGCCTCCGGATTGGTTGGGGGGCGTCGGGCGATCGGTGTCCTCCCCTCATTGGATGAGGCGAACATTCCATCTGGCTGGGGCGGGGTCAGCTCTGAGGTGATCTCACCCCCGATTGGACGAGGGGAACATTCCATCTTGCTGGGGTGGAGTCGGCCCTGAGGTGATCTCACCCCCGCCTATGTCCGTGGCCTCGAACACGTGCGTAATGACGCTGAAGGAGTGGAGGGGGATTTAATGTAGAAGACTAACTAGAAAGAAACTCGCAGCGCACACATGAAATTCCCATTCGACATGAGGGAGAGATTCTAACTATCCACATATACTTAACGAAATAACTAAACTTTGGGTCAACTGTATGTGTGAATGCGAATGGTTTCCAGATTCGTAACAACATTAGTGAACTAGCAGAATATCCATCACTGACCTCCTTTATAAGGGGAGATTAAAAAAAAAAGTCATGTCCCTTGACAGTAACATGCTGATGCATTAACAGACATGGTGAAGATTCCACAAATTATATAAGACACGATTCATAATTTATAACTTGGACATAATGTGCATTCAAGGTTAAAATTAAAAAATCAACTGATGGTAAAATTATTCTTTAAAATGTTATGATTAAATTATACATTAAAATGGCTTGACTAAATTAACACAACATATTATGATCAAACCAGAAACATCCGCACCCACAAGGGAGCGCAACTTTGATTTGGAGGTGGCCATCTCAACTTAGTAAAGTATTCCCATGCACACCCAGAGTACAACCACCAAGTTTCAACACATTTCTTCCCACAAACCAACAGACACATATGTTTTGACGCACCCCCCAACCCCTCCCATCTCTGATGACTCCAGTTATATATATGTATATGTATATATATATATATATATATATATATATATATATATATATATATATATATATACACACACACACACACTATAACACAGAGGATTACCGTATTTTTGGATGATTTGTGCAACTTCCGGGAGTTTGATTTATTCTTTAGCGATAACATCCAGTTTCCATGTTCTTCTGTCAAGCGATGCAAGAGTGCATTAGCACTTTTATCAGGTTATGATAATTCACCCACTTGAGAATTCACCACTTTCACACAAAAGTAAACATCTAAGTTGGAGGTGGCCATCCCACCTTCAGAACATTTCCAGCACAACCAGAGTACAACCACCACCTTTCAACTTATTTCGTTCAGCAGTTTAGAACTGCATAAAATACAGATGACTTATGTAAATTGGCCAAGTAGTTTTAGATCCTATAAGATTTTCCTCCAAATATACTATTATAACAGTGTAAACTGCTCGGACTTGAGTAATACATTCACACCGGGAGCAGCACTACGCAATACACAGTAACACAGATAACTTGCATTTAATTGTCTCACTCTCCTGAACTCCCACAACTGTGAATATTTTTAACACCTAAAACTGGCACACCTGTCCTGCAACTACCAAATTGACTCATTCTGTCCAGCATTTTAGGAGTGCATACAAGTCCAGCACGCGCGCACGCACACACACGCACTATATATTTAGTGTGATTACGTTGTATTGAACAAAGAGAGAATGGTTGTCAGGGTATCGGTCGTGTAATCTGATCTTTGAATTTTTGAGCAAAAACAATATAGTGTTCTGGGGTAATTGTTTGATTATTATCATTCGAGGATGTAAATGGATAAAACAACTGATTCAATTAATTACAAGGCACAGTTTTTCAATCCAAACCGAATATCTCGGTATATTTACATGTACATTCTGATTATAATTAATGATAGGAAGATTGGACTAAAAGGTTTGGGTTAAATTGGACAATTTTTTGAACCATGCATTAGGTCTGTTAGGCACGCCAGTCGAGCCTGAAGGTTTTGCAGCATACCTTTAACCACGGGTGGTGTGGGCATACACAAACTCAGGAATGAACACGCAGAACAAGTTCAAGGTGCAAAATTGTGTTTAATTTCAATGTAAAAATTTTGTGGTTGCATGAGAAAATCTTGATGAACTGTTAAACAACTTACTGTGAGACAACGAACTGTTGGACAACTTACTGTTGATTGGTGGTGCAATCCCGTTTCAAGTGTTACTGCTGATTGGTGGCGGAACATTAAAGTAGGCCGCTGGGTTTATGCTATATTCAAGGTTGCTGTGTAATTGGGAAGCGCGCACGCACACACACACACACACACACACACACACACACACACACACACACACACACACACACACACACACACACACACACACACACACACACACACACACACACACACACACACACACACACACACACACACACACACACACACACACACACACACCTGTCTCTTGGAGGAATTGGCGAGAGTAAAAATGACCGTTTTCATGGTTATTCAGAAGTTTTGAATATTTGAGGATGCAAAAGTAAAATGGTGTTACAAAAGGTTAATTTGTGTGTTGTGAGAAGGAAGCATTTTGCTTCAAGCAAGACACTCAAACTGCAGCTGTTTAAGTTCACCTGTTCTCATGAATCATCTGTGCAGCTTTAGTTTGTGTTTTCTGCTTGTTGTGCCGGATTGGTCACAATTATGGAGCCAGCATTGGCAGTTGGGTGAAAGTATTGTTATTTTATGTATCATAGTGTGATTCGACTTCTGCCTAATATAGTTATCATTCTGCCAAATATTATTACTCGGTCGCATCATTCACCTGTTTAGACAACAAGTTACACATTGCACTTTCCTCTCAAAATTGACTTCCCTTCAGTGCATTTGCACGGAACCTTCGGGTCGAGCATGAACCAAATTGCTTCTTTTTTTTTTTCCTCCTCCAAGTTTATGAATAAAATGTTTGGTGTTTTAATTTTAATTTTTTTAATTTTATTGCAGTGTTGCTCTGCCAAGTTATTCTGCAGGTTATGATTCCCGCACTTTTTCAAGAAAAAATAAAAACGATGAATATTGTAATCGACTCCATCTGCTTGTCTGTCTGTCTGTCTGTCTGTCTGTCTGTCTGTCTGTCTGTCTGTCTGTCTGTCCGTCACGCTATCTCCTTCTGAATGGTCGTGCAGAAATTCACTAAACTTCATAGTTATGATCACCACATGGCAAGAAAGTGCAAGAGCAGTGTCATTTTTGGTGTCGCTCCCCCTTGGGGTGCGGTCAAAAGGTCAAATACCAAAAAATGCAATTTCAGGCACATTTTAAAACATTTTTTTAATGAAAATTTCGATGTGTAATCAACATGGGGGGACACATGAAATAGGTAATGACTTATTGGATTTGACTCCTGCTTCATGCCCCAGGGGGTAGGGAGTTAAGGTCACAGGGGTAAAAACGGAAAATATAATTTGACTCAAAACGGTGTGCCGTCGACTTTGCTCTAATTTTGTTGTTATTATTATTATTATTATTATTATTATTTTTTTATTATTATTTATAATTATTATTTATTATTACTGGTGAAAAACCTACCCTTATGGATTGGATAATTCCCACAGAATTTGTTCAGTACAGTATGATTTGATAATCCTCTCTCTGAATGAGAGCGATGCAATGCCATACATATTTACATGGAGAGAATTGTGGGGGATTTTGAATTTATTTTACTTCCAAAAACCTTGCTGAACAGTTTACATTTTGTATGCCACTGATGGGCCGGATCCGAGTGCAGACCACTCAATCCGAACCTTACCAAAAATCTAATTGGCTTGTTCTTGTCACCTACCCATCTCATCCGCCAAGTTTTGTCAAAATCCGTCCTCGACTTTTTGAAATAACATGCTATATATCATTTTGGCTCCATCTCTCAATGGTGAAGAATCACGTAAAAAACATTTTAAAATTCTAATTTCCAGATCTTCACCAACATCTAATCAAATCGTCCTTGTCACACACACAAACTGCACCAAGTTTCATCCAAATCCATCCATAACGTTTTGAGATATCCTGCTTGCAGACAGACAGACCAACAGACAGACAGGGGTGAAAACAGGTGAATATCCACAGTTGCTTTTGTGGATTGTAAGCCCCTGGCAAGGATTGGCGACAGTGGTGTCTACCATGATTCTCACCACTATTGCTTCATCTGAACCTGAATTATATTGACCCTCCATCATCGCAGCAAAAGCCCTTCATCAGAGCCAAATAAATGAAGGTTTAAAGCTCGGAAGGTCAGCTGCACCACGTTCTCCTCGGCCCTAAACATACTTTTGATTCGATTGATTAAATGTATTGTTTATCCTGTCTGGTGCCGCAGAAAAGCACCAGTCATTAGAGACGAGCGTTCAGTTTCATCTGACCCTGCCCTTGCCCCAAAAAGCTGTGGTGTACTCAAGTACAAAAGGCCTTTACCGATTGGCAGATTGAATCAACATCGTGGCTTCCTCTCCACATTTAGCTTTAAAGGAAAATACTGTTCACCTCAAGACATGCTATATATATATATATATATATATATATATATATATATATATATATATATATATATATATATATATATATATATATATATATATATATATTTGCCATTCACAATGCCGGCAGCCTCTGCCAGTGTCACGATGTGCGATTTTATTTTGACCTTTTCAATCTTTTCTTCCCCCTGCCAGCTATGCTCTGTGGTACCCTGATGTCATGCCATCTTGAAGAACCAATTATGGATGCCTCATGAAGGTTATAAGTTGAGCATTATTTAATGGCATCTTAATCGGATTAAATACGCCATCTTGTGCAGTTTTTTTTTTTTTTGCAATATTATTATTATTATCCAATGCTTTATTATTTAAATAATTACATTGAACCGTTTGCTCTTTTTAGTGCTGCATTGTATTTCAAATAAATAAGGAATTATTCCATTATTATTGTTATTAGTTTTGAACAATTAACTGATCCCTTATGTTTAAGCACAACCGTTACTTGGAAGGTGAGCATAGACATTGGAGTTTTGGTCACGTTGCACGTTTGCTCAGTGTGTTGAGTCAGATGTAGCCATTTATCTCGTGTGTGCTGAGAGTGACAGGGCAGGAAGGTGGGTTTGGCTGAGTGCGGGGGAATTGGGGACAAATTGGTGGAAAATCTGTACAGTGTGCGGAGGCTGCATTGAGTAGCTTCAAGGATTCCAATCAGGCCGCAAGCCTGGATTCTTTAAATGCCCACCGACATAGTTATATTTTTTTTCCCCACTTTTCCGTAAACGACAAGCTTATTTCCCACACCGTTTTGTTTTTAACTTCAGATAAGGCTCGATAATAGGATGGAATTTCACAATTAATAACTTTTGCTCATGGCAACGGTGGAAAAACAAACAAACAAACGAACGAAGGTTTGATGTGGTTGTAGGGTTGCAGGAAAGGATGCATTGTGACATCGCTTCGGCACACTGGATTTCAACTTATTCATGGATTGGTGGGATGGTGGCTGCAGACGTGGAAAAAGGCTTCATTCTGTCAAACTCTCGTGCTTTCATGTGGCAAATGATGTGTCAGCGGTACGATGTTCCCTCCCTCCCATAATGTAAAATATGCCCGAGTATCATTAACTTTGCATGACTTTCGTAAACTCAGCTTTGATGCGACTTTATACAAAAAAGACATAAAAATCCTTTTGTTGTCCATTACCAAAATTCTGATACCTTACCCTGGATCCAGTATCATCCATCCATCATTTTTGTACCTTTTATATAATTGGCATTTCTCCTGTATTGCAAGATGTCACCCAGATTTAGCAAAAAAATGTAATACATCAAAACAAGTTGATGTCTTCTACAGTCTTGACACATGTCTTGTCCATGTCATCCCAGATTCCATCCCCCCCCCCCTTAGGGCCTAACAAGCAGCAAAGCAAAGTTGTTTCCGTACGTGGTCTCATTTGACGGATTCCATACGTCGTTTCGAAAACTCAATATTCTGTTCACAGTCTTGCGATGGAAACTTGCACATCCTGCGATTCGTCGGGCTTTGGTTATTTCTCACAATGGCTTGAAGCATTACGGTCTTCACAATACATATAGTTATTTCGAGAAAAGAATGGATTTTCGATAATCTTTGAGAACGATGTGGAAAGACCTTCGTCATCCTCCGGACATTATTTGAATCGTACTCGTTTCACATTTTGTGTCCGTTTCCATGAAAGGAGTATTCACCATACCTGGGATGCCTTTTCCCCCTTGGTTGGCTTTGACGGGATTAAAATGCACCTCACCTGGATTTTCGAGCTGGATCAAGAAATTGATCCAAAAACCTTCCAGACATCACTGCTGCTGGAATCGAAAAGATTGAAAAAAAATTTCTGTGCAGATCTCTTATGTGTTCGCCAAACCTGTTCAGTCAATTCAGATCTATCACAGCTTTCCTGTCCTTTATTTCATATTCATTTACTTTTGCCCTTTGTTATTTTGAGCTTCGTTGCTTAAGGTTTCACAGCAGAGAGTTGCTGTTCTGAACTTATGAACAAAAAAAACAATTCTTTTAGTAAATGGAGGTTGTTTCTAGTCTTCAGATAATCACCTTCTTGTAAAAAAAAAATAAAGAAAGAAGAATCTCTCCATCGATCATTGGTTTTGGTAATGGGCTTCATCGAGAATCTCCACTGGGACGTGCACATAGAAGGTATACTCTTTGAAATGTAATTATCCACCTGACGAAATCTTTCACCTGTTGAATGATGATATTTAAATCATCCAATGAATGGCTATGCCAGCTGTGAGCTGTACATGGCAAAATGGCTGTAAACAAGCCATCCCTTAAGCATGTAAGTCTTCAATTATTTACACTTCATCAATCAATTTCATGTTCTTATCTTTGCATTGGTCAGAGTGTTTCGTAATGTTGAAAGTATAAAAATGGGGAGATTAAGGCATTAGCTGTCACCAAATGATGATTCAGAGCTTTGTACCTTTTGTTGTGGAAATAGTTGGTTTTGATAGGAAGTTTAACAAGGGCAGTGGGGTGCTGGAGGAGTAGGGGGTTGAGTGTCAAGGGGGGGGTGGGAGGAGAGGTGGGAAAGAACCATGGTGAAAGCAATCTTGGATAGAAAATGCTGAAGTGCATCACCTTTCTTGATTTTCTCACTTTAGCACCTCGACAGATTTCATCGAGTACCGTGTTGATGGTATAAGAGCAACAAGAGGAATTGGTCACTCTGTTGAAATGCAACGAGTGATCTGTGTGCACGGTCTGTGTGATAAATGGTAAAAGACCTTTGTTTTTTAAAAGGGGAAAACACCAACGGCAGGGTTGAGGAATAAAATAGATGGAAACTTGGACAAAATAGGGATGTGGGGAGGAATGAGGGGTAGGTAGGGGTAAGATACCATGTCGGTATAGCTACAGATTGTTTGCTTGTAAGATGACATATCGGTTTAAGCACAGTTTGTTAATATTAACGTTTGTTAATTGATGCTCGAATTTGTTTGTTAAAGTGTTTGTTTCAACATTGCTTGATAACGCAGTACGCCGCAAAATATAGATGTTCACACAGGCCAACTGGCTGGGACTGGAATCTACTCTCTCACAAAAGGTTTGGGTTGCCATCTTCACAGCATGATACTGATTCCTGTTGGGAATACTTCCACGAAAACCTACTTTCTCCCATCCACCAGTTTATCCCATTCCAGCTCCATATATGTTATCAATCCTCTTGGCATTGGGAAACTGAATCCTGTGGTGATGTCTTTGTTGCCAAGTAGCTTTCCTTCTCAACATTGAAGGTTAACCCAACTGAGGGAAACTTTATAGGTCACTCCATAAGGCTCACAACAAGTACGAGTCCATCCATCAGCAAGCCAGCAAAAATCATCTTGATCATCTCTTCTTTTTTGTGTACATAGTCGAGGCTCGTGGAAGAGCTAGAATCAATACACTGAACGGATCAGGACACAACAGGACAAAGGGAACAGTTGAGAAAGTGGAGAAACACCAACAGCAGAGTTGAAGGTCAATACAAACGCAGACATGGACAAACGATGGGTGTGAGGAGGAATGAGGGGCAGGAGAGGATGCATTGAGTGGACAAGATGAATACAGAAGGAAACTCTCAGGTGATAAAACTTGAAATTTGGAAGGAGGAGGGATTGGGGTGGGGGGGGGTAACGAGGGTAGAAAGGATCGTGGTTTTGAATTTTTTTTTTGGTTTTTGTTTTTGTATACCTTGTCGAGGTTTGTATGAGTGCTAACACACAACGCACAGCAAGGGGGCATGAGACAAGAGGGGCGGGAGTGGGAAGAACAAAACAGTATGGGACAGACACATTAGGAGATCTGTGGATGGGAGAGGGATGGGACGGGGAACATGGGGAAGAGAAGATGGACATTACAGGGACTTTCAGGAAGGAAAGCGGGGGAATTGAAGGAAGTGGGCTTGGGTGGATTATCGGGGGAAGAAAAGATCGAGGATTTGGATGGGGGATGATACGAGGTGGTGATGAACAGCTGTTTTGAAAGCCTGGAGGGAAGAATGGGAAAGAATTGAGTGAGGGAGTTTATTCCAAAGGCAGGGAAAAAGAGGAATGAAAGAGTGAAGGTGAGAGCCGTTTATCATACTCAGCTCATTTGCTGGCCATGTACTGGTGATCTCTACAGACTGGACTTCTCATGACCCCCAATTCTGTTATAAGAAGACAGATATTGTGAGAAGGGTGAAATGAGGTGTTATTGAAAGCATGGAGGAAATTCTTGCTCGGTTTAGGGACAATCGTTGGACGGAGTGTTTGCGAGTTTGACAAATTTAGGAAATAAACTGTGTGAAGATGAAGTGGTAGAGATGAAAATGAAAAAGAGGGATGTTCCTGACTGAGAGATACGCCAAAAGAAGCATTTTAAAATGTCATCAAAAGCTTTTAAAGTAAGAAGCAAATTAGTTAAATTAGAAGCAAATTATTTCAATTGGAAGGAAATGAGTTCAATTAAGAGCAAAATTTGTTCAATTAGGTTTTGAGAATTGAGGCGATAAAGAATGAATGAAAGAAGGAAATAGCAGACCGAGTTAGTGATGTTTTGGAGTTACACATTAGGAAAACAAACAACTTATTTATTTTTGTTTGTTGTTGAAGCGAAACCAAATGAGGCACGTGTCAGAATAGAGACAGCATGGGGTACGCTCACTTGCTGAGACTGTTGAGGTCAGGCCGGAAACTCACGAGGACATAAATTCTAAAATACATCTCAACAAGTTAACGTAGCGACACGGAAAGGGGATGAGAACACAATTAACAACACGAGGATAAAACGACATATAATAGAAAGACAGGACAGATCTAAAGTGGAAATTAACTTCAAGGAGGCACGTTTGTCCAACATGTTTGCCCAGAGGTTCTGCCAATATCACTTCCATTCACAGGAAAGGTGCAAAAAAGGGTCCTGTGAACTCCACACCAGGAAGCTTACTTCCTTTTCCAAGCAAAGTCATAGAATTAATCAGAACTGTTGATGTCTTTCCTCTTTTCAAACAGCCTAATCTCTTAGGGTTTGGATTTTATCGTACTCTCAGCTCTGAAATATCCTGCTGCTCATTTCACAGCAATGCTTGGAGGTGGGCAGCCACACATTAATGTGACATGCGACACAAGGTCATTGAAAGTGCCGATATTTCATATTTCTGCGTCGTTTTTATTGAGAATTGAGGTTTTTTTTAATTATTTATTGTGATGTTGCCCTTGTGCAGGTGGAAATAATTTTGTGCAGCAAACTTCGTCCAAATTTGGGCCAGGCGATTGGAAATGTATAATCCTTTTGGCATTTTGAAAAAAAAAAAAATCAAATTTGGATTATTTTGGGGGGGGGGGGGGAGCCGAAAACACTTCCCAACACCGATGAAGGAATGGGGTCAAGGATCATTTGATATTTCGAGACGTTCACATTCCGAATCAATTATTTATTCATTAAAAATAATGATTTATTAAATAGAATTGTGATAATACCAATTTAGATGGAATTCGTGTTGTCATATAAATTCATGCATTGCATCATGGGGAAAAATTCAAAATGGCGGAATCGTGTCTGATGTTTGAGCAACGTAAATAGATTTTGAAGTGTTTTTGGAAAACTGAGAATGTTAGAGGTGCAAAAACATTGGAGACATGAATTTGAAACTGAACCTCCAACACCATGTGTAACAATTTCATGGTTATGTAATAAGTTATTGAGGCAGACGGTACAGTGAAATATGTGCACAAGGACTACTCCGGCGGACCTCACGCATCAACTGAGGAAGCAAGTGCTGCCACTGTGTTGCAAGTTTTAAAGCGTTCGCCAAAGAAGTCGCTAAAACAGTGTTTCCGTGAGACCGGTACTCCCAAAACCAATGTACACGGGATTCTGAAAGCAACTAAGTGGAAGCCATACATCACGAGATTAGGGCAGGCCTTGAGTGAAGATGATCCAGATTGTCGGGTTGAACCTTGTGAATGCTTTATCCGTATGAGTGATGACAATGAATCCTTTCCTGACGATGGTGTGGTCGGATAAAGTGACTTTCAAATTTAATGGCACTGCCAATTAGCACAAATGTCTTTACTGGTCCTCTGTTAATCCACAATTGACTGAAGAAAAGGCGCTAAATCTTCCAGGGGGGGGGGGGGGGGTAACAGTGTGGTGCCGGATTTATCTGAAAGCACTGTGAGGTGACCTTTTTTCTTTGAGGGGACTGTCACTGGTCTTTCCTACATACGAATGCTTCAGGAAAACACGATGCCTTGCATTGATGGGATGTACATCGAGGAATTATTTCCGGCAAGATGGAGCACCACCACGGTTGGGGAGGACGAAGATGAAGTGTGAAGTATCTTCCACATTCTTCCATGTCTAACACCCTTAGACCTTTACTTGTGCTGTACTCTGAAGGACACTGTGTGCACTAGAAAGTCAACAACACTGGTGGAGTTGAAGGATGACATTGAATTAGCTTGCACTATTTCACCAGTGACGTGCATATGTGTGTCGGTCTGTAGTAGGTGGTTCTCAGGAGTGCGTTGAAGCTGGTGGGAGGCATTTTGAACATTTGTGACCTTAAAATACATGCTTTACTTATCTAACATCATTCATGTACTTGAAAAAGAAATACATCATCATCATTAGCATCATCATCATCAGAAACGAGCTAAAGGATCGTCCGATAGCCCCCAGTCACTATGTCCTGTAAGCTTTACTATAATTATGCATGCAGGTGTCAGGTATAATTGACTGACGTCAGCAAACAGCGAGAGGATGTGATACCCACCTCACAAACCAGTAATGTTATTTATGAGTTTAAGTGCCGATGTGAAGCTCGGTATGTGGGCCGCACAACACTAAGATTGGCTGATCGGATCAAACAACACGTCCCCTTGGCGATTCGAAGAAAGATTGTGAGGGTTAGAACACAACCAGTGCGAGCATGGAGAAATACCCAGGCACCACCGGCCACTGTATCTGCTTCATCTACCATTGCACAGCACCTGGTTGCCAACCCTATCTGTGCAGACCAGTACAATGCAGATATGTTCAGGATATTGAGCCGAGGTCGGAGCTCGTTTCATTTACGTATGTTGGAAGCAACCTTCATCCTTACTACCGATCCAATATTATGTCGTCAAAAGGAATTTGTACGATCTCTGTGTCTCTTTCAGCATGGAAAGATCAAGGGAAGTACGGTAACAAATGGTGAATGGACCTCAGGAGAAACCCATCCCCCCTCTCTCCAGGATGCGGTTGCAAACGTCAATCATCAACGAACTCTGCTCCGGCAAATGGGAGCTCGAGGGGAAGATGATGAGCCAACCAATGGGAATTCGGATTAACTGTGACATCATTACGGTTGAACCAATCAGTGTCTACCTTATTGAGACTTGCGTACAAAGCACGCGCCTTCACTTCCTCCTTCACTTGCTGCAATTTTTACCCTGAAGAGTGCAACACGAAAAGCTTCGGTCACTATTATGTCGTGTTTGTTTGTATCCATATTAAAGTTCTGAAGTACCAAACATCTGTATATATATATATATAATGTGTGTGTGTATATATATATATATATATATATATATATATATATATATATATATATATATATATATATATATATATATATATATATATATATATATATATATATATAATATATTGTTGCGGATTCGCGCCCGCCGGCGTGCGAGCGGCCACGTAACTCGAATCGCGGCACGGCGCCCACCGGACGGACAATCCCGTCGTGACCCTCTCGGACTGACGCCGGGAACTAGTCACGGGTGGGCCTTTCGGCCTCACCACGATCGTGCCAATCGGCCCCCCCGCGTGGGATAGGGTTGCTCGCCAAATTCGACCTACCTAAGTACCCATACGGAGGGTAGACCGGGCGATCGCACCTCGCCGCAGGTCGACTTCGGACACGGGCCACTTTCAGCGACCCGTTCTGTACTATCGGGATAACCGAGCGGTGTTATCGTCAACCTCGACGGTTCGATTAATTATTGGGCGTTTTTAGCCCACGACCAACCCTTTACGTGAAGTAAGATGGAGATTCAATAAAAGAAAAGACGAAGCGAAACGGGAAAAACAGTTCAACATAAAGCACATTTATTCCGCGGCAAACGGAAAGCACACATATACAATCACAACAATTATGCACCAAAAGCAAATGTAAAAGAGAAACACAATTGTTATGCACAAAAAGCAAATATAAAAGAGAAACACAATGCAGATCTACTACCGACTACCGAGCACACGGCAACACTTTTACAGTTTTACTTCACAGACGGCGCCGACAACACATATACTCCAAAGCAAAAGAAAAAGGGGCCACCCTCAACGATAAGGGGGCAGACGGGCCTGGGACCGAGACCGCGTCGAGCCTACCCGTCTGGTGATGAGCCGCAAAATGGCGGCGGCGCCCCGACTCCGCGGGCCTCGCTGGCACTGCCTGGAATGGAGTGGGAACGGGGCCCCCTTCTCACACTATCTCAGCGCGGGGGGGAAACAGGGGGGGTTGTTGATGCTCGGGGAAATGAGGATATCTGGCTGGCTTGGGTCCCGCGACGAGCGACGCCACTGCGACCTCGACCGCGTTACCGGCCTCCCCTCTCCGCAGCTCCCCGACTCTGACACGAGCGCCGACCTCCACAAAGATTCTTCGCTTCTCCAGCCTCTCCGCAGCTCCCCGACTCTGACACGAGCGCCGACCTCCACAAAGATTCTTGGCTTCTCCAGCCTCTCCGGACCCCGACAGACACTCTCTCGACTGATTTCGCCGCCGCCACAACTCTCCAACTCTTTCCTCTTCTCAACTCTTCAACTCTTCCCAACTGCTCGACTACTCAA
This sequence comes from Eptatretus burgeri, assembly GCF_056783735.1. NCBI lineage: Eukaryota > Metazoa > Chordata > Myxini > Myxiniformes > Myxinidae > Eptatretus > Eptatretus burgeri. The sequence continues at coordinate 78,983,691 of NC_140970.1, forward strand.
CTCTTCCCAACTGCTCAACTCCGTCCAACTTCACTGATTCGCTCCGCGCTCGGCGCTTTATAGTGCGACAGGAGAAATCATATGCAGATTTTTTGGATCAGGAACGGCTCGGGGGCGGAGCCACGCTCCCCATTGGACAGAGGAAAAGTGGGCGTGAATCATTCTTGATCCGCGAATCTGCATATAGCGATTATACTCCGACGCGCCTGGAGGCGGGGCCAAATCGCCCCACGCTCGCTGATAGGACGGAACAGAAGTGGGCGTGAATCATTCTTGATCCGATTTCTCGGAAAGGCTGGTGTTTTTGCACCCGCTGCTCGGTGCGCGCCCTGTACGAGTCCAGGATCGGTGCCCACAAGCGGCGCGGGAATGGCGGTGATGCGATGGTTGCGAGAGCGAGATGTGACGGTAAAGATCGTGGCTGTTGGCGTTGCTGTTGTTGTGAAGCGGCGTTGCGGTTGGTGGTTGGTGTGTGAAAGCGGTTGTGGAGAAGGTGGATGTTGTGAAGGCGGTTCTGGAGAAGGTGGCTGTGGTTGTCGAGATGCGGTTGGTGGTGGTTGTGGTGGTAGTAATGGCGGTTGGTCCAAAATAAAGATAGTAAAAGAAAAACGGCTATCTAAAAGGGTCGCAGCCCGAATGAATGACATTTATTCCCTCTAAACAACGGGTTTGGGCTAACTACACATAAACTTACAGAGATATCTCACTTACGGGACCTGAATGGTGGTTTGCGAATTTCGTCAACCACAACAATATATATTCAAATATATTTATATGTATATGTGTATGTATATATATATATATATATATATATATATATATATATATATATATATATATATATATATATATGTATATATACATTATACATATGTATATATTTATATATATATATATATATATATATATACATTATACATATGTATATATTTATATATATATATATATGCATATGTATACATATGCATATATATATATATATATATATATGTGTGTATATATATATGTATATATATATATATATATATATATATATATATATATATATATATATATATATATATATATATATATATACATATATATATATATGTGTATATATATGTATATATATATATATATATATATATATATATATATATATATATATATATATATATATATATATATATATATATATATATATATATATATACATTGGGTGGTCGCGAGATTACCCTAATTCTCAGGTTTTCTGTCTGTCTGTATGTATGTAATGGACAGCTCTGGAGGCCAGAGGAGTCAACTGATTTTGATGAAACTTGACTGGTAGGTTCATACCAGGATCTGGTTGCATGCTTTTGAGCACCGTTGCTATAGACGCCACCATTGCCTCGCAACGGGACTTTGAAATTTTTGAAAATATCCGAAAAATATTTTTATACATATATTTTTTTCGAAAATCAAAAATCTGCTTTTGCGCTTTTATGCGCACTATAATCAACCCCTTTGTCAAAAATTTTCAGCCCGATCCGTCAAAAACTGTATGACTAGTATGCAATTATATAGCGACCACCCATGTCGCCTACCGGCTTGTACATATATATATATATATATATATATATATATATATATATATATATATATATATATATATATATATATATATATATATATATATATATATATATATATATATATATATATGTATATATATATATATATATATATATATATATATATATGTGTATGTATCTTTCTAATCAATGACTGACTGACTATTAAAGATCGGTACCCTCCGGGTGATGTACAAAGCAGAAATTTTGCCTTCTGGTGGACATCGTAGCGAGTACACTGGAAAAAAAAATCACAGAATCAATGGACAACATCCAGAAATGAAAAAACAATGATTAAAAAAATGCAAGCGAGTGACCCGAGACAATGGGGAAGCACAGTAATTTTGTCTGCCGATGGATATCAAACCCAGTACACCTGGAAAAAATCACCGAACCATCGGAAAGCATCCATAAATGAAAATATAAATAAATAAATGAAAAATCAAATGCAGGTTAGCGATCTGAGACAATGCGGAAGCATGGTTTGTATGCTTATACAATGTGTAAGCATACCCCACGAGTATATCCTACTCGTCCATGGACCATGCTACACGATACAATCCGACCGGGTCTGCTTTCGCTTTTTTGCTCAAATTAGCGGAGTCGATCTCGTTTTTACTTTTGTTTGGAAGCGCCCTATTCTTCAAGAAGAATATATATATATATATATATATATATATATATATATATATATATATATATATATATATATATATATATATATATATATATATATATATATATATATATATATATATAGCATGTCGTAAAACCAATAATTGCATGCCATTTTCCCAATAAATGGGATTGAAAGCTCACTTTCGACTGTTTTGAGGCAATTTTTCCTGTGGAGACGCCAACCAATTTCTTGAGCCCTGCGTCACTTCGCAAGGGGCCCTCTCGTAATTACAAAGACATCATGCTACAGTCATCCTCGAGGTGACACATAGATCAGAGACAATCCATTTGGGATTACTCCAAGTGCACCTACAGCATCACGATGGGGTTTATTTGCTCAGATGCTTTTCCACAGGGGTTGGATTTCAAGATTCATGGATAGGGAAATGGTCGTTGACAACTGTCCTGAATCACTGTTGAGAGTATGAAGGATGTTTCATCGTGGTGCCAATTTTGAACTTTGAGTCATCAATCCACACCTGTATTCCTTGAGGACATATCATTTATCCATGACTTGCTGCGATGGTTCAGACATTCTACTTTTGATTATCCTGCTTGTGTGTTTCTTGGTCAAAGTCATCCATCATAATTGATCAAAATGCTCTTTGGCTCACGATGTTTTGGCTGCAGCGCCACCTGTTGGTAATGAAAATTAATCCAGGGATTTTTTTCACCGGTCGCTGTTAAAACGGTCAGGGCCTTCACCCTCTGCCTTTCGGTCACATTGCTTTTGCTGATAATATAAAATGTTGCGTTATCGACCAATCTCACACACGTTTGTATTTTCTGTTCACCCTTCACATTAATCTGTATCGCAGCCATGAAATGGATGCATATGTGGAATGTGAGAAGAGCAAGCAATTTATGGCAACGGGGCATTTAATTATTATCAGGCTATCTTGGACATGCCAAGTGGTTTGTACAACATGCCAGAAACTTGTTATTCTTGCTTTCTATCATTTATGCATGATTCTAAATATCATTTGTTACATCAACAACAGAGAGGTGTAGAATGATTAATTGCATGTGCTGAACCCTTTTGCTCCGAGCAGAATTGTTTCCATGCGGTGGTGGTCTTACGTGGGGTCTCTCTAAATTGGTAATACATATTGGTGTCCTTTTCCCTTATTCACTCGCTATTTCTTTTGTTCTCCCACTCGCTCTTTCCTTTGTTCCACTGTCGTTGGCATATCACCTCGATATTTGTATTGCATCCATGAACATTTCACGTGTTAAGAACAAATACGTTTATTTCCATCTTAAATGTATTTTTTGGTCAAAGTTTCAAAAATGTTTAATTACCCTACTTTGATGTGTGATTCGGTTTATAGTTGGAGGTCAGGGGAGGGGTTCCTATTCATGTCGAGAGCTATGTTGAGCATTCTGTGAAGGTTATTGTTTTTCTGGGGATTTAAAACAATCTCTCCCCACCTCCCACAAGAATAGCAAATGATGAACATGGGATATTGTAATTGGCTGTCTGTCTGTCTTGTCTGTCTGTCTACCTGCAGAAATTCACCAAACTTGGTAGTTATCATCACCACGTGGCACGAAGGTGTGAGAGCAGTATAATTTTGGCCCCGCCCCCCCTGCGGCCCAATAGCAGGATCAAATGGTCAAATACCAATACCAAAAAATGCAATTACGGGCACATTTTCAAACATTTTCAAACTAGAAGTGCACTCGGTTGAGCATATACCTCCATCACGCAATGCCTTATCCATGAGAACATGTCGGGCCCATTACATTTTTGAAATATCATTCTATATATAGCACTATATCGGTTTTGGCCCGATCTCTCAATGGTGAAGAATCACTTTTTCGAAATTAAATAATTCTCGTATCCAGATCCGGATTCGGATCTTCGCCAAAATCGAATCAATTCCTCGTGGCCACACACCCAACATGTTCACAAAATTTTGTCCGAATCCGTCCACAACTTTTTGAGATGTCGTGCTATTATATTAGTTTAGTCAAATCTCTCAATGGTGATGAATTCCTTAAAAATTCGAATAGTCGGATCCGGATCTTCACCAAAATCGAAACAGTTGGTCTTTGTTACACATCCAACCTGCCCACCAAATTTTATCTGGATTCATCCATGACTTTTTGAGATATCCTGCACACAGACAGACAGACAGACAAACAAACAGAGAGGGGGTCAAAACATTACCTCCTTCACCTTCAGTGGCGGAGGTAATGAAACTGTATATGCAATCAACATTAGGGAACGCATGAAATATGTGACGTTTTCTGGATTTGACCCCCGGTTCATGCCCCACAGGGTGGGGACTTAATGTCACAGTGATCAAAACAGAACATTTGACCTTCCTTAAACATTGCTTTAGTTTGGGAGCTTGTGGATTTGCAATGATGTGTCATCAAATTTGCTCTAGTTATATACTGAAGAGGGTTAATGAGGGTAGAAAAGATTACAGGCAGGAATGTAAGATGACCTAAGATGGTGATACACGACCTATTTTTGAAGCAATGGAGGGAAGAGTGAGACCGAACAGTCTTGAGGAAAGAGGTTCCAGATGCAGTTAAAATAAAGGATCAGAGAACTGGAGATGAGCAATAAAGCTTGGATGTTGGTCGTATCACAAAGAGGTACTTTCTGAAAGAACATGTGACCTGGATGGAGAGAATGAGGAAAGATCAAGAGCAGAGGCAGTTAAAAACAGAGGCACAAACCCATCTGCTATGAGAGAGTAGCTGGCCCTGTGCTTCTGCTTCTTTGTGAGAGATGCCAACGTTGAGAACTTTAGATTCCACAGCGTCCAGGAGAGATCTGTGAATGGGGGCACGAACCCATCGGGGAACCTCTGGCAAAATAACTGTGGCTTCTGCTAAATCTGCAAAATGACACTGGCTTGCAGCTATTTCTGCGAATTGTTCGAACGATGAGCTAAATGTGAGTCTTCTTTTTCAGGTTGACTTCACTGTGATTTCTCGGCGTAATCAATTTGCAGTGAGAATTGTTACAGATTCATCTTGTTTTAACAAGTTCATCTTGCAGTGTCTACCACTTGGAACTTAACCCAGGGGTCAACCACTTGGAACTTAACCATTTGCCAGAACATCATTGGGATTTCAGACTTGATGAGAATCATGTGACCATGTAGACCGCCAATACGTCATCTGGGATGTGGATGCTCAGTCTTTTCAACATTCAATGTGAAACAAGTAAATAGCAATTAAACAATGTGAGGGAATAAAACAAGTGTCGGCCTGACACAGGAGTGACGGTGAACATGACTTTCTCCTGTGTGCTGGTGTCCTTGCTCAGTTATCATAAGCCATTAGGAGGTTTAAAAAAAAACAACCAAAATTACATCAAATACATTTGTGAATCTATCAAAGCTCGTTTGTCGTGATAGTTTCCTCCAAATTGAAGTATTTCTATACATATAATATTAAGTGGTACCGTCATTAACAAAGGAGATTGCTTGCTGTATTCATTACCAAATGAGGATAAAAATAATTACAGTTTTTATTTAATTTTTTTCTTCTTCCATGGTTTCTTATTTAACATGTTAAATATAATGAAAGCTCAGAACCCCCATTAACCATCTCTACTGGCAGTACTTTCCCTCCCCTTCCCCACCTCAGAGAGTGACCCTTTTGAATGTGAACGTCTCCCAGAGCAAAGTGGACAGGCTTCTACTCGGCCTCAATTTCTCCTCTGCAACTAGATCTTACAGAAATGGTGCACGCATCCCCGAGACCATTTCACTGAACTGGCTTCTTCTCTGTCTGTTCACTTCTCCAAGTCTTTCACTTTTCACTTTGGCTGTCTTCCATGGTAGATGGCCAATGGTAAACCAATTCCAGATGCAGTGGTGTAATGTTAGAGCGTCCGCCCCTGCGTCTGGGAGGTCATAGGTTCAAACACCGGCGGAGTCATGCCAAAGACTTTAAAAATGGAACGTGCTGCTTCCTTGCCTGACCTTCAGCATTTAAAAGGATAATCCTCATAGGTTGGCATCCACGTGGAGAAGAAATTCCTCCATAGGGAAATGCCCCACTGAGTATGGTGAGAAAAGCGATGCCATTGTTATGATGGATGGTTCCTTTACGTGATGGCACTTACGCCAAGCTCAGTGGCTGTGTTGGTCTTTTATAGGTGTGTGTGTGTGTGTGTGTGTGTGTGTGTGTGTGTGTGTGTGTGTGTGTGTGTGTGTGTGTGTGTGTGTGTGTGTGTGTGTGTGCGCGCGTGTGCGTGTGTGCGTGTGCGTGCGCGTATGCATTTCACAACAATCCCTTGACTCTGAATGTGCTGCTCCTTCTAAACCAGAAGTAGATGGAGGTCCTGAATCTTGAACACGAGGCCAAGGTGTCTTTGTCGATAAATCGAATGCATTTGTCACACTTTGTCAACAGGCTTTTCTCACTAATTCATCTCAGTTGTAACCTCCTCCCTGGCTGACAGTGCATTGTTCTTCAAGGTGTCTTATCTTCCACTCTTCCCCTTAAAGCTGGTATTCTCTAAGACAGTGATCTGAAAAAAGCCTCTGTTTTTTCATACGACTCCACACTTTTGTACGGAATGTCATCCCACAGACAGACAGCAGCTGTGTCACTCTCTGCAGATCTGGAATTGATGATATGATGATCTGATAAATAGAACACGTCTTTCAATCCGATAAGGATAGTCAAATCTCATGTGCTCATGAACGATCGCACATCAAATTCCTCAATATGCTTTTCTATGGACAACTGTTTCCAGAGCCTCCAGTCTCTGTCACTTCTTGGGTTCACTATTCATCATGATCTGTCCTGGGCAAAACAAGAGCATCACATCTGGCACTTCTTGATGTTGTGTCGGTCAAAGCTTTGAGTCACACTTCAACCCTACTTGAAGTCAGACCTGCTCATTGTCCTTGCCACATCTTGCTTGTGTCTATGAAACCAGGTTTATGGCTCACCTCCAATTTTTCATCTTTTCAGCCATCTGTGGAACCATCTTCCAGATTCTTTCTGAATATAGTACTCTATTCAGTCATTGAAGGTGTCATCTTAATTATCATCACCTTTTATCAAGACCTGCATTTGCTTTCAGCTTTTATATTCTTCCTTGATTTTCTTCTCTTTGTATTTCTCTTCCATCTTTTTGAGCTTCCCTTCCTATAGTCAGCATTTATGCTCATCTGACCTCTCTCAGCTATTTCATGATCCTTGATATCCAAACAAATTTCTGCTCCACATGAGCAAAGTGAAAAGTGGGTTAAAGCAATTGGTTCACGTTGTCTGTCTGTCTGTCCACAAACGTCAGTTTATGATCCAGGTACAACTTGGTTTGAATTGAATGTTATATTTTGAACACAAATCGGAACAAAAACCTGTAGTTTAACACTACTTTGGCTCTGAATTCGTCCAGTTTGCACATGTGCAGAGAGGAGTGAGATACTATTTTACTCGGTCTGCCTGTCTGGTGGGCAAACAAAATTTAAAATAATTCTAAACAGGAAACTTACCGTTTTTAAGGACTTCATAAGGAACACAAACAACAGGCACGAATAATAATGTAGTGTTAATAAGGTGGTGTGAAAGATGGTGCATTCAACGGTGGTAAACTTCCCCCCTCCCCCTCCCAAAACTTTTTTCTACAACTGTTACAATGTTTATTTTATTTCAATTGATTTGTGTACTTGAACACTGTAGAACACAAATCACCACCTTTTTTACCACTTTGAAAAACCTTTAGTTTAGCAGTACTTGGACAAAATATTACGGCATTTTACATCATCGCAACCAATCAAATTTTCTCCTCACAGACTCTGCCCACGTCCTTTTTTTCTCAAGACTGCGCAGGGTAAGGTTTAGCTTGTGGGTAAGGTTGCGCACCCCCCAGTTTTAGACACCATTGGTTTAAAAATTAGGTTTGTCCTTAAGATTTCGCTCCAATCATGGAACGACGTTACGTTTGATAAAAGTAGAGCTCCACATGCAGCCTGCGGCTGCGGGTTGCATCATCTTCTGGAAGCTTGGCTTTGCTGGTGATGCAGTGCCCCGCTGATGCAGTGCTCCTGTTTCCAGTAAGCTGGTACTTATTTTGCCCATCTCAGAAGGACGACAGGCTGAGTCAACCCACCTTGTGTTTTTTCAATGGCGTGACAGAGGCTCAAACTCAAGACCCCAAGATCTTATGCCAGCCACCTGAACTGAGAAGCCAACACCAGGCTTAAGTGCTCCACACTGCACGTTTATTGTCATGAGTCAAAAACAAAATAGATTTAGGTTTCAGTTGAGTCCTGGCAAGGTAAATCAACCTGATGAGATGGACTATTGCTTGCTGTCATTATTATGAAAGATGTCAGGATGTTTGATAATGCTATTAGCACACTGTCACTTAATTTGTCTTTCTTAGGGAAGCTAATGACTTTGGGAATTCTCGAGTGCAAGGGGGCTTCTTTTGGCATTCCTATCTTGATGATGGTTGTTGGTGTTTGAACATTTTACGTGAAACTTTGATTGAATGATTGCTGAATCATATTGTTTGATTGGTGGCTTGATCGATTTTTTTTTCTCATTCTTGTTTCTCTATTGAGGGCTCATTGCTCTTCTTTTGACACCAAAGGTGGTACGTACCAATGTTCATCAAGACGAAGTGGATGCTTGTTATCACAGTGTTGATGGGCATTGAATGCCTCAAGGCTGTTTCATGATGATGAATTTTCTGTCAAACTATATAAACCCATTATTGTTGTTATTGTGCCAGCTTAAACAGGCCTGGCATTTTCCTGAAAATAGTTTTGGCATCCATGATCAGCCAAATGGCAATTTATGCACAACTCCCTCACTGGGTGGAGAATGAGGAGACGATTCTCCCAATGGGTTGGGGATATGAGCATGATCCTCTTACTGCAATGGGATGTAAGCACAAGCCTCATACTTGGTTGGGACTCTGAGGATTATCTTCTCACGGCGTATAATATGAGCACGATCCTCACAATGACCTGGTAATGTGAGCATGATCCACTCACTGGGCTGGGAATGTGTGCATGATCCACTCACTGGGCTGGGAATGTGAGCATGATCCACTCACTGGGCTGGGAATGTGTGCATGATCCACTCACCGGGCAGGTAATGTGAGCATGATCCACTCACTGGGCTGGGAATGTGTGCATGATCCACTCACTGGGCTGGGAATGTGTGCATGATCCACTCACTGGGTTGGGAATGTGTGCATGATCCACTCACTGGGCTATGAATGTGAGCATGACCCGCTCACTGGGCTAGTCATGTGAGCATGATCCTCCAACTGAGTTTGTAATGTGGGTATGATCCTACCTTAGCACTGGCAATGTGATGCAACACCTGTGTTTTGGGGTTCTGGGAATTTTCCGATCCTCAGATATTTGTAGTCTCATCATGTTTATATTCTTCACTCCATCCTTACTTCGAGCATTGTTTTGATTTAAGCATTGTTTGAATAAAGATAAAGCAAAGGAAGTTCAATTCATAAAATTAGTGTCCAATTAACTAAGTGTTGGTGTCCAATCCAACAATCCACCCAAATATCCAAATTATTCTTCCTTTTCTATCACACTTTTTCATCCTCTTCCTCTTCCTCGCTGTTACTTTTCTTTGTAATTTCTTCTTTTTGCCCTCCCTTTGTTTTTGTCAAAATTATCCCAAAATTCCCACCCCCCCTCTTCTTCTGTCATCCTTATCTGCCTCCTGTTCATTGTACTCCTTCAGCCTATCTCCCTTCCTGTAAAATAACATCCCTTCTCATTGTCTTCATTAGTTACCTTCTCCTCTCCACTCCTTACCTACTATTGTATTCTCATTGCAAATTAATCCTGCAATTCGAGACAAGACCGCTCTTGTGATGCAGCAATCAATGCCTTTCATTTTCCACAATGGTTCATTTTCTCATCTCCTTCGTAACATATATTATTATTGATCACTTGATTTTATACCTTCCTCTATGTGATCAAAACGGTGCATTATTATTATTATTATTATTATTATTATTATTATCATTATTATTATTTAAACAAACTGATGAGTCGTTCACTTTGAGCAAAATGGCAAACCCAGACCACGTTGCCAAACGAGGTAGTTACATGATCTACTTTGGTGTGCGCTTGTTTTTGTGATTAGCATGCTTACTTATCCTGGTATTTTAACACTTTGTATTCTGTGGGTAAGTTTTTCTTGGATGTGAAATCATCCAGATACTGGGAGATCCAAACTGTGCCCTCTTATGTATATTTGCTATTATTGTGCAAATATCTGTGATGAGTTTCAGTCGGGTCAGGTTCTCTATGCTCTTGCTTGGTGAGCTCTTTCAGCTCCTACAACCAGTTAATTCTGGTATTTGTTTCCTTTTCTCTCTCTCTCTCTCTCTCTCTCTCTCTCTCTCTCTCTCTCTCTCTCTCTCTCTCTCTCTCTCTCTCTCTCTCTCTCTCTCTCTCTCCCCTCCTCTCTCTCGCTCTGTGTCTCTCTCTGTCTGTCTGTCTGTCTCCCCTCCTCTCTCTCACTCTGTGTCTCTCTCTGTCTGTCTGTCTGTCTCCCACTCCCTCTCCCGCTCCCGCTCCCGCTCCCTCTCCCTCTCTCTGTCTTTCTTTCTTTCTCTCTCTCACTCTCTGTCTCTCTCTCACTCTCTCTCTCTCTCTCTCTCTCTCTCTCTCTCTCTCTCTCTCTCTCTCTCTCTCTCTCTCTCTCTCTCTCTCTCTCTCTCTCTCTCTCTCTCTCTCTCTCTCTCTCTCTCTCTCTCTCTCTCTCTCTCTCTCTCTCTCTCTCTCTCTCTCTCTCTCTCTCTCTCTCTCTCTCTCTCTTTGCCTCCCTCTCCCTCTCCCTCTGTCTCCCTCTCCCTGTCTCCCTCTCTCCTTCTCTGTCTTTGTTCCAAACCAGCAGTGCCTACTTGTCACTTAACTATCAGGTCCCTTCACAAACATAATGCTTTTTTTAACTTCATTGCAGATATAAATTCCATACACGAGTAATAAAAAAAATGAATAAGTGTATCATCACATCATCAAAGTATTAAACAAACAGTTGGTTATTCCACCTCTGCCGCAGTGACGAGGCACTAAGGCCAACAGTGAATAACTTGACTTTCAGCATGTTGTCAATAAGAAACTTGACGAGCATGTTGTCATCTTGCATGTTTATGTGTGAGTCTCAATGAGGAAGTACAATGAAGTGAAACATGTGAGAAAGGGATATTTTATAATACGTAGTTGTTGTTGCTGTTGCTGTCTTTGTGGTTGTTACCCCGCACACGGGAAGCGATAAGCAGGGTTAAGCAATTGGTTCAGGTCCGTCAGCCCATCTGTCCGTAAACGTCAGTTTCTGATCGGGGAACAACTTGTTGAAATTGAATGTTATATTTTGAACACGAATTGGAACACGAATCGGAAAACAACCTGCCGTTTAACGGTTATTTTGTCTCTGAATTTGTTCCGAGCGCAAGTGCGCAAAGAGGAGTGAGATCATTTTTTTTTTAACTCTGCCTGCCTGACAGTCAAGAAAAATTTAAAATCATTCAAAACGTGAAACTTCCTGTTTATTAGGGCATTCTAAAGGAAACAAACAACAGGCACGAAGAACTAATGTAACGTGTTAACTCAGGTGGTGTAAAAGGCACAGCGTCAATGGCGGTAAATTCCAGAATTCATTTATTTATATGACTTTTGCAATCTTTATTTAACTTAAATTTAAATATATACTTCAATACTGGAGAACACAAATCACCTTCTTTGCACTTTCAAAACCCTTCAGATATTTAGCACTACTTGGACATATTAAATAAGGTGGTGCTTCAGGGTGATGGATGCGACTGCTTCAATAGCGCAAAACTTGCACAAGTGGACGTGTAGGAGACATCTCGATGTAAATTAAGTAGGGAGGCTGTGAGCTTAAATGTTACTTGTAACCACATTGGAGGGTGGGGGGGGGGGTGCGCCGTGTTAATTAGACAGGGATTAAGGCCAATTTCCCCCAGTATGTAATTGCCCCCTGTGACCTTTTCCCACGTTTTTGCATTTACAAGCCAGCAATGAAAGAATTACATTTTTATAACAACAACGACAATAACATGTTTCACGTCCAAGCAGGCGAGAAGCCCTGCTTTCCCGGCTTCGTACCAGCAAGTCATGCCCCCGAGGCTTACGATTTGTGAGTGTGACGTAAGAGGGGGAGGGCATGATCGAAGAGCAGACAGGAGTTGTGAGAGGACATGGTTGGTGAGAAACGTGGCTGGGACAGAGGATCTCACTTTGCTCTCCTCTCGGCACGACAAAATGGCTGCGCGATTCTCGTGTCATGCTGTAAATTTGCCTGCGTGCTGGGCAAGATGCTAGTCATTGACTTTACCTGAACCGTGAAGTATTTACGTTTCTGAGGAGGGGAGAAGAGCGTGCTCATGGCCTGATCACGGGGCCTCAGAGATCGTCTTGTCGTGTGGTCGAGAAAGGTGGACAATCGTTGTGAGCGAACCTGTTGCAAAAGAGGAACATTCGGCATATTCGTTCAGAAGAAGCCGCACGGCGGTTGGTGAGCCCTGGTGTTGAAATCCGCCTCATGAATTACCTCATGTACATTTCCTGCCCAGAGAGCAGCTTGGCGCCATTTTTGTGCACATCTTCCCACGCAAGACGAAGCCCCTCGTTCCCAAAGTTCAATAAGGATAATCTCTGGACAAAGCTAAGTACCAGAAAAAAGGGAGGATTTGCTTTTCTTTTGTTTTCCCCTTGTCTTTATTAAAATCTTTGTATAGAGGAGCCTCGACTTTAGACTTTAATTTACCTCATGTTTTCTGATTACATTTTGAATTATCACCCTTGTAAATATTTCATCTATTTTCATTAAATCCCCGTGTTTGTTTTAAGTTGCTGGTGTGCGTGTATCTGTCGTGGATTCGAGTATTGAACCCCTTGTGCTGTGCATCCATCTGCTCCGTCCGTGCCGCAGTTCACCTCCTGTGCTGGCCATAATCTCTGAGGATCACGTGTTTGCCTTGAAGAAAAACCACTCGGCGATCCGGCCTGGTCGGTGTTAACCACCCGTCCACGACAATTGGGTCGGGGGGATTAAACTAACCGGCCAGGGCCACGACATTAGACCTGAACACTGTGTGGGGTAACGTATTCTATGAACTCTCTAACTCTTTGTGTGCTCCTTTCCTCCACTATTATATTGTGATGGGCGTGGCTCAGATAACTCCGAAAGGCCGACGCGTCTGTAAAAAGACCGCAGACGCTGTCTACAACACTCACCTTTGGTCGGATCATTGCGTCCAATGTCGGTTTACCGTACCTGTAAGACGATTGAAGTAGACGAGGAAACGTGATGGCGGGTGCACAACAGATGCTAATTGGCTGAGCGAACCAACATTACCTGCCGCACCCTATTGTCTGTCAAAGGCATCAACCGCTTGGGCTAATTACCCCAGGAGTACTATCCCTGACTAAACCCGAACAGGACAAGTCAAGATGCAGTCCTTTTTACCACCAAGGCACATTGTGTTTAATCAGTAAGCAAGGCGAGAAATGGTGGGAAAACGAGCAATGATATTTCGAATACGAAATGGCGGGAAAACACAGCGATGATAATTGTACAAGGAATGGTGGGATAGTGAGCATAGGCAATACAATAATTATGTACAAATATCACAGCATGTATGCATTTCCCCTTCTCCCCTACGCGTCATTCGCACCATCGAATGCCATAATTAGTCACTTAGCACGTTAAATAATTGGCACAAAGACATACATCCAAATAAGTGAGAGATTGGGAAGGTGTGAGAAAGAAGTTGTGAGTGGTCATCTGCGAGCCCTCACTACTCCTCCAAATTAATGCGTCCTGGGAATTCTTCCACAGAAGCCTACTTTCTCTTTTTCGCAGATTCATCCCGTGTCATTTCCAGTTATCATACCCATCCTCTCGTCCGTGGTACACCCCATCCTGAGGTGAGGCAGTTACTCTTAAACAACCTGACTTCTCTTCCTGGAAGGCAATCCGATTGAAGATAACCTCAGATCATTCAACAAAACCCGCAGCAAGTGTGTGTCCACTCTCAGGAGAGCGAAAAAAGAACATCTGGCCAACCTCAAATCTGAACCTTCAAATCTGTCTCCTTCCCAAAACCCTGGTGGCACCTTGTGAAGTCCATCTCCGGAGTATGGTCCCTCTCTATGCATTCCCTCACTTCAAATAGTACTGCAGATAACTGCTCATGAGAAGGCTGAACACCTCATTTCTGTGTTTATTTCCAAATGGTGTGCCCCAACCCCTCACTACTTCAACCCACATTACAGTCTCATTCAACTGCTCCTGGATTCTGTCTTTCACACCTCAGAATTTGGCAAAGTTTCTGACAGCCCTCTACTCTGATTCTGCCACTGGTCCAGATGGTATCAACGCATGTATCCTGAAAACCTGCTCTGCCACTCTTACGTATCCTCTTTCTACTCTATTCACCCTGTCATTTTTCCGAGGTCATCTTCCATCTGCTTAGCAGTCAGCCAACATCACTCCATTCCACGAACATGGTCCAAATCAGGTACTCTTAACTACAGACCTATGAGCTTATGTCCAGTCATCAGCAAGGTCATGGAACCCATTATCGCAGTTAACATAAAATCCTTCCATTTCTCAACCCACCTGATCTCAGATCATCGGTTCTGATTCAGACACCCTGGACATGCTGCTTCTACTATCCCAACATGGATGGAGGTCCCCAATCTCAGTCATGTGATCAGAGCCATCTCTCTGGACATATTTGGAGCATTTTATACAGTCTGGTACCCCACCCTGCTCTCCAAACTCTCTGCATCTGACATCCAAGGCCAGCTCCTCTCATGGTTTACTAACGTCCTCCACTCTAATCAGTGCGGGCTCTCAACGAGATCCTCTCAACTCCACTCCCTGTCAAGGCTGGAGTGCCCCAAGGTAACACCATGGTCCCAGGCCTGTTGCTAATCTTCATCAACGATTTTTCTGACTGGAAAATCCTCTTTATCTCTTTGCTGATGACTCCACCCTTTCCATGGCATCCCTCATCCCTCAGATTGGCAGGCAGTTGCTTCTTCTCTCTCTCTGCAGACCTTGAAGAAATCAAGAGCTGATCCTATACTTGGAATATGTCTTACAAGCATGACAAATCTGGCACTCACTCTGTCTTTCAGGAAAAATCGTCTGACAGAACTTCCAATCTTCTTCCTTCAAAACCCCTTCAAGAAGCTCAGTCACTCAAACTTATGGCCCTCATCATCAGCCATGATCTTTCTTGGGCAAGCAACATTTCTAATTTGGCCTCCAAATACAGCTATAGACTGGGCATCCTCTGTCGTACAAAGATTTTCCTTGGCATGTCTAAGTTTTATCAACTGACAAGGCCTCCATCTGCAGCTTGATGGAACACTGCTCTCCTATTTGGGCTGCAACCCTACTTCACACCTTGCTCAGCTTGATGCTGTGGAAAACAAGGCCTTCAAAATCACTGGTATCTCTCGTGTTGAAGCTGAGGCTCGAGGTCTGTCACTTTCACATCGTAGACAGATCGGTGGCCTCTCTGTCTTCTCCCACCTCCTTTCTGGTCCCTGGTGCCCCTTTTGTACTCTTCACCTCCCCTCCCTCAATGTTTCTGCAGATTGTAGCCGGTCTGCCGGTAACCGTCCTCTGCTGAAACTTCCCCCAAAAAATCCAGTCTCACTGCTCACCTCCACTCAGTTCTTCCCTTTTTTCTTGTGCCTGTGGAACCAATTTCCTTATTATGTTCAATCACATTTTTTCCTCCAGTACTTCAGGACAGTTGTTCAACATCATACCGTGTCATCCCCCAACTATACCCATGATCTTGTCTAGCGTAATTAACCCTCCCCAAGTCCACCCCTTTTTGTGTTTCCAGGTTGTCAGTTTTTCCACCACTCTCTCATTCCCCTCTTTGATGTTTTTTTGGTTCCATATCTGTTTCTTCCCAAGTTTTCCCTTCCATTTCGGTGAATGAGGCTGAGTCTTTGGGCCTCTCACTCTCTCACTGCAGGTAGGTCGGTGGTCTTTCTGTATTCTTCCGTCTCCTCTCTGGTCTCATCCCCCCCCCACTCTGTCTGAGATATGTCCCCCCCCCCCATATTTCTGCAGGGCACTCAAGGTCCGCCAGCAACCCCTTTCTGGTAAAACTACCAAAATCACGAATCACTGCTCACCTTAACTGTATCATTCCTCTATTTTCCCGCCTTTGGAATAAACTCCCACACTCTCTTCAATCCCATTCTTCCCTTCAGGCCTTCAAAACAGCTGTTCACCAGCACCTCTTATCTTCCCCCATCCAAAACCTCAATCTTTTCTACCCACGTTAATCCACCCCAAATCCATCTCCTTCAAATTTCCTGCTTTCTTTCCTGAAAGTCTGTCGTTTAACGACCTGAAAGTCCCTGTGGTGTCCATCTTGTTTACCCTGTGTACCCCACCCCATCCCTCACCATTCCACAGATCTCCTCATGTGTCTATTCCCCACTGTTTTGTCCTTCCCTTTCCTGCCCCTCTTGTCTCATGCCACCCTTGCTGTGCATTGTGCGTTAGCTCTCATACGAGCCTCGATAATGTATACCAAAAAAAATAAAAACAGTTTGCACTTGTATCCAGATTGTTCACCCGCTGTGTCCTCCTCCCCCTCCCCTTGTGCTCTTCATTCCCAGTATTCTGTCTTCCTGAGCCAGGTGTCCTTTTATCTCATCCCTGTACACTACTGTTTGTGTATCGTCGCCCCCTCCCATTTCCACTGTTTTTTTCCATCCTGTTATGTACTGGTACATTCTGTGTTTGAGCTCCTCCATGAGCCTCGATTCTCTTTACAATTTTTTTTTGTTTTATTGCTAGTATTATTATTCAACATTTGACTTCTTGGTAAATTTACTAATCCTTACGTACCCCGTCATAATAATAAAAACACTAATGCCATCAGTGTGCTGTCTTTAAAAAAAATCATCATACCTCCTCACTGTTGACAAGACCTTTGTTCAGAGCTCAATGAACTACTATTTTCCCTGATGAGCTGATGCCCCAGCATCCCAGCTGTCTCTTTTAAGTCTGTGGACTATAAAAGTCTCAACATAATTGGAATCTCCCATGATGAGGTTTAAGTGCAATGTACGAGTATGTTCCTCTCACACCATGAGCAGGTCTCACTCTGACCCCTTTATTTACCGGCTCTCCTCTGGTCTAGGTCCCTCTGCTCTCTCAGCCCTTCAACATTTCCCTGTCACTCCAGGAAGCACACATTCGTCCAGTCATGCCCTCCTGGTTAAACTTCAAAAATCCAGGCTGACTGCACACCAACTCTTGTTCCTCACTTCTCCAGTCTGTAGAACCATCTTCCTGAGGCTGTTCTCTCCCACTCTTCCCTCCAGTTCTTCAAGGAGGCAGTGCATCATCTTATGTCACCCCCCCATCCTTACCTAATACCATTTTGTTGTTTTGTTTTTTAACCCATTGACTGTGACTATCCCACCCATCTTACTTTTATGATGATGTGTTTCCTCTCCTGCTCTCTCTCTTTCTCTCCTCTTTTCCTGTTCATTTATTCCCTTGCTTATCAAAGTCTTGCCTTTTGCAGCACCTTTTGCAGCATGCTCTTCCTCGTATAATCCCTGGACAATCTTCCTTTACGTGCTTGTTCTTCCCCTCCTGCTTTATCTGGTCATTTAATGCCTTCGGTCCCTTTTTAAAATTAAATTTGCATTGTCGCTTCACTTTGACCATACATGCTTTATCAATGTGCTAAGCACACCTGCCACCTTCCATGCAGTGTTGCACGCTCGCCACTCACTGTACATTCTTAATGAGATTAAAACCACTCCACTGTCTGTCCTACGGCCACACTTGGCATCCCGATTCGTATCAAAACACCTTAATTAGCTTGTGTTGCCCTTCGATTGTATCACATGAGAGTTGTGCTTTTGTGGTAATTTGGTTTCATGAGTTTTGTGATTATTTGTTTATCTATTGATTTTTTTTTTTAATATATATTTTTAAACTTGACCCAAGATCCTCAAAGTGAAATACGTACATCGCAAGGACATCAGGAGACGATTGACATATCAACACACTCTATGAGGTTTGAACTAGCGATCCCCGCAGCATTGGCAGTGTATTCTGAGGGGAACACCAAACTGGGCTATTTTATATCTCCTCCACCTGTATAAAATGACCGTTTTTACAGCCATTTTTCCCTGCTGTGCAGGGGTTAGGCTTTTTCTTGAGGCAATGTTTTTTATGGCCGGATGCCCTTCCTGACGCCAACCCTGGTCTCCTCTTACGACACACAGGGATATGGTATACCTATTCTAACCGGGGCATACACCGGGACCAGTACACTGGTACTCACTTCGCCGACCTCAGATGGATGACAGGCTGAGTCAACCCCCTGGTGTTAATTCAGCAGCCAGCGGGGCTTGAACTCAGGATCCTGGGATCCCAAGCCGCCACCCTAACCACTAAGCCAACACCAGGCTTCTCCTCCACCTGTATAGACAGTATATATATATTTTTTGTCATTTTGGTTTCTCATTTTGAGCGTATTACAGTTCTTTGTAGTTTTGCAGTTAATTATGTTTGCGTGGTTTTAAGGTATTTGCCTTTTAATTTTGTGATTTTTTACCCTCACCGAATTAGAGGGTTTCCTACATTTGGGTCCGTTTGTTACTTGCAAACTCGAAGATTTTTCAAGTATATTGGTTAGTCGATTTTGTTCTTACTTGGCAAAATAAATATTTTTTTTGGACAAGTATGTTGAGCGCCTCCGTGTGTTTGTTTGTGTGTTTGTATGTGTGTTTGTTTGTCTGTCTGCTCACCTCCAGCCCAAACCGCTCAACGGATCGTTCTGAAATTTTCACAGATTAATGTCACCGACCCTGTAACGGTCGCACATTGGAGTTTCGTAAAATTTGTTCGAACGAAAATGTCAATTTGAGCCAAATTTTCTAAAATCGTCAAATTTCATCCGATTGACTTGAAATTTGAACAGGATTTGCATATCATGTCAGGTGAATTCAATCACCTATTAATTTTGAGGTTATCTTTGGTCAAAAGATCAACATAGGCCATAAGGTCAACCCAAAATACGTGTCGGCCAAATTTTTTCATTGTTTCTAAAATGCTCAATTTTCATCCGATTAACTTAAAATCTGAAGAGCATTTTCATGTCAGGTCACTCAATTCAACCACCTATTAATTTTGAGGTAAACATAGGCCAAAAGGTCGACACAGGCCAATTTGGGCCAAATTTTCTAAAATCCTCCATTTTCATCTGATTGACTTGAAATTTTAAGAGCATTTTCACGTCAGATCGCTGGATTCAACAACTAATTAATTTTAAGGTCAAAAGGTTAACACAAGGCCTAATTTCTAAAATTGATAGATTTGGGCCAAAAACTAAATGTATCACTATCTCAAAAAGTTGTGGATGAGTTATGACAAAACAAGGTGGGTGAGTTGGATAGGTGAGAAGAACAAGCACATTGGATTTTGGTTCGGATCCAACTCATCAGTCGGAGACAAAACGTGAACTGTTCCATCTGGCAGAGATATGTGCTCTACCGAGTGCCATTCAACTTTGTGCTGCTTTGCCAAGTTGTCATTCTGAGTGATTTTTCATTCTGTCTTTTTGTCTGTTTGTTTATCACCTACGGGTCACAATTTTAAACCGATCTTCATGAAACTTCACCATATGGTAGAGTTTGTCATAAGGAAGAAGCCTATTGTTTTTGAGGTCAAAAGGTCAAAACATTGCTTTGGTGGAATTTCTAAAATCCTCAATTTTCATCCATTTGACTTAAAATTTGAAGAGGATTTATATTTCAGGTCACTGAATTCAACCAGCCAATTATTTTTGAGCTCAACATCGACCGAAAGTTCAACATAGGCCCAAGGTCAACAACTAAGGTGAGATTTCAAAAATCTTCAATTTTCACCCGATTGACTTGAAATTTGAAGAGGATTTATATTTCAGGTCAAGCAAGTTATTTTTTCAGGTCAATCAAATTCAACCAGCGAATTATTTTTGAAGTCGACAGAGACCGAAAGGTCAACATAGGCCCAAGTTCAACAACTAAGGTGATATTTTTGAAATCCTCAATTTGCACCCAATTGACTTGAAATTTGAAGAGGATTTATATTTCAGGTCACTGGATTCAACGTGCAAATTATTTTTGAGGTCAACAAAGACCAAAAGGTCAACATAGCCCGGATTTCTAAAATTGTTAATTTTCATGCGATTGACTCGATATTTTGAAGAGGAGTTGCATATTTGATCATTGAATTCAGCAACCAATTATTTTTGAGGTTAAATTTGTTTCATGCATTGTTTCACAGTTTCATGCTCTGCATCACGTCATCATCTTGTTTGCCTGTTTGTTTCTTTGTGTGCAGGATAATCTCAAAAAGTTGTGGACAAATCTGGATGAAATTTTGTGGACAGTTGGGTGTGTGACAAGGACGAAATGATAAGATTTTTGTGAAGATCCGGATTCGGATCCGACTACTAGAATTTCTAAAGTGATTCTTCACCATTGGGAGATAGGGCCAAAAACTATATGTAGCACGATAGCTCAAAAAGTTGTGTACGGATTCGGACGAAACTTGGTGGACACGTTGGGTGTGTGACAAGGAAGAATTTGTTCGATTTTGGTGAAGATTTGAATCTGGATACGAGACTTACTTAAGTTTTTATAGTGATTCTTCAACATTAAGAGATTGGGCCAAAAACGATATATGGCATGATGTTTCAAAAATGTATTGGGCCCAATATGTTCTCGGGGATCAGGCATTGTGTGGCGTAGCTATGCGCTCTACCCAGTGCCCTTCTATTTTGTTTGTCTGTTTGTTTGTCCTCACAGAATTTTAGTGTTTTTCTCCACAACCACTTGTCAGATTGAGACAAAATTTTCACTATCGGAGCGACTTTTCATATAGAATATCTGAATCATAATTATGACATCAGAGGTCACGTGGTGTGGCAGCCATATTGGACTTACCCTCAAACCTATAAACATCTTCTCCAGAAGGGCTGGACAGATCGAGTGGAAACTTCACAGAAATGTTCCCCAAACCATGGTTGTACAAGTTTATTTAGGAATAATTGATAGGTTACATGGTTTGGCAGCCATATTGGATTTAAGAAGAATATTAAGTAATGTTTTCTCTGGAACTGCTTAATCAATCGACGTGAAACTTCACAGTTATGATGTAGGAGTGCTGAGGAATACATGTTTTAAATTTCAACTTGATTGTATGCATGGTCTGGTATGCCAGAATTATTTAATTTTTGATCTGGGTTCTTTTTTTTATGTTTTTTTTTTTGAATAAGGCTCACTTGTTCTGGGTAGAGGAGTAGCAGCTGAAATGTGAATCCTATCCAGGTTCCTCCTGATGACTTTATCTTTGCTTTTTGCTTTTTTGGGTTCCTTCTGATCACTCCAATGCAGGACTGTACCTATTTGGTCTTTCGTTTGATTTGAATTGAATATATTTTAATCCCATTCTAAATTCAATTGAATAATGATTTTGAAAAACGTCATGGGTCAGGATCAGGTGTCCGATCAAACGGGGTTGCATCAAAGCAGGACGTCTTGGTACCCGGTCATCACTACCGGCAGTTATAAAGTGGCAGTTCTAGTAATGTCTATTTATATATATTAATTACGTAACACACCATTACACAAAGACCACACAAAATATGTGACACAAAACTACACAAACACCCCACAAAACAAGTCCTGGCAAGGGTCTGCAATGTTTTCTCTTTTTTTGTTTTCTTTGTTTTGTTCTCATTTAAATCTTGCTTGGTTTTTTTTAACATTGATTTATTTTTGGTGGGTTGCCATGATCACCTAGAGATACTGTATATGCACCCATATCTGAGCTGGACTAGCCTGGATTTTCATCTGAACCGAGCTATAAACTCTCACTCTGGTGTTTCACAGGCAAGGGCAAGGCGTCAATGTGTTCATCTTCCATTGAAAGGACACAGAGTCACCATTGTGCCAGCACTGGTCATTGTTGGACGCTTAAGATCCCTATGGTGTCTTTCTTGAGATGGAAAGTTATTATTGCTGCACTGATCAAATTGCAAATTCTTGCCGAAACTTCGGGTCGCAAGTGGTCCGGTGTTCTGGGACATTTCTTGACAACAGGTTACACTGGTTGCAATCTCAGAGTGTGGTTGCTGTCGGCTGGGAAGTGGCTTTTTCTTTTTTGAAAACACTGTCGAGGCTCGTATGAGAGCTAATACACAACGCACAACAGGGGGGGGGGGCAGGAGACAAGAGGGGCGGGAGAGGGAAGGACAAAACAGTGGGGAACAGAGACATTAGGAGATCTGTGGAAGGGAGAGGGATGGGGCGGGAAACACGAGGAATACAAGATGGACACTACAGGGACTTTCAGGAAGAAAAGCGGGGAATTTGAAGTACGTGTGGTTGGGGTGGATTAACGGGGGTAGAAAAGATTGAGGTTTTGGAAGAAGCCCTGGAGGGAAGGATTGGATTGAAGAGAGTGTGAGAGTTTATTCCAAAGGCAGGAATACAGAGGAATGAAAGAGTGAAGGTGAGCAGCGATTCATGATTTTGGTAGTTTTACCAGAAGGGGTTTGTTGGTGGACCTTGAGCGCCCTCTGGAAATATGGGGGTGGACAAATCGCAGAGAGAGCGGGGGGGGCGGGGGGCAGAGAGGAGACGGTAGAAGACAGAAAGACCACCAACCTGCCTGCGGTGAGAGAGTGAGAGGCCCAAAGACTCAGCCTCACCGTGAGAGAAACCAATGGTCCTAAATGCCTTGGTTTCCACAGCGTGAAGCCAAGAAAGGTGAGAGGAAGGAGGTCCATCCCAAAGGGGAGAGCAGTACTCCATCAAGCTGTGGACGAAAGCCTTGTATGTGGTGATGAGCTCAGGTGGGCTGAGGAAGGACTTTGCACGACGGAGGATGCCCACTCAGCGACTGGCTTTGGAGGCCAGGTTGGAAATGTGACTTTCCAGAAGAAGAAGAAAAAAAGACAGAATGAGAGTGTGAGATTTGTCCGGATTGAAAGACATGTTTCACGTGTTGGTCCAGTTTGTGATTTTATCCAGATCTGCAGAGAGCGAAGAAGCTGCTGCTTGCTGATCTGAGGGATGACAGATGGTACACCAGATGGGGGAGTCATAAGCAAAGAGATAAAGAGGATTTTCCAGAGAGTCAGAGAGATCATTGATGTAAACCAGAAAAAGAACAGGGCCCAGGAGACTGCTTTGAGGAACTCCAGCCTGGACAGGAAGAGGGGATGAAAGAACTCCATTTAGGGCCACACGTTGACTGCGACAGGAGAGGAAGTCTGCGAGCCATGAGTGGAGATGGCCTTGGATACCATGGGAAGAGAGTTTGGTGAGCAGGACAGGGTGCCAGACCGTGTCAGAAGCACGTGATATGTCGAGGGATATCAATTCTAGTTTGATTTCCCAAGACAATAAATCAATTCTAGGCTTCTGCACTGCAATCGATTCTAGTTTGTATTGTGCTTTGCACATTTTATTGTAAACTGCCATCTTCGACTACGAGGGGAAACCAATCCCAATTTATTGTTTAGTGGTTATGCATGTTTTATTTTCTTCATTTTGAATGGTGTTTCTAGTTTTATAATATCAGCGATGGCACATGGTTTGGGACATTTTCATTTTCAGATGGTGTTTGGTGGTTTGAGTTTGTTTTTGTTTTCCTTTTTGGTTTACCCCATTGACTCTGTGTATTCACATAATGCACAGAATTTAAACATAGTTCACTCTTAATTCGTCCATTATTAGCCCCTGTTAGACTTAGTCCGGAACGGGGGCTTTTGGATTTGGTCTCGGTTTTCGTGTGCGTGTGTGTGTGTGTGTGTGTGTGTGTGTGCGTGCGTGTGTCTGTGTCTGTGTCTGTGTCTGTGTCTGTGTCTGTGTCTGTGTCTGTGTCTGTGTCTGTGTCTGTGTCTGTGTCTGTGTCTGTGTGTGTGTCTGTGTGTGTGTCTGTGTGTGCGTGTGTGTGTGTGTGTGTGTGTGTGTGTGTGCGCGCGTGCGTGCGTGTGTCTGTGTCTGTGTCTGTGTCTGTGTCTGTGTCTGTGTCTGTGTCTGTGTCTGTGTCTGTGTGTGTGTGTGTGTGTGTGTCTGTGTGTCTGTGTGTGCGTGTGTGTGTGTGTGTGTGTGTGTGTGTGCGCGCGTGCGTGTGCGTGCATGCATGCATCCGCAACTACATCTCGGACATGTATGGCCCAATTTTATTTGTACCTGGCACAAAGACAACACAAGATGGCGTACATATGCACGCCTATTTTTTTCGACATCAGTTCCACGATAGCCAACTGGTGGCCATTTTATTTGTAAAAAAAACGCCTGATGTTGAACATGTCCTCAATCATTTCACAGACAAGCATTTACCGATGTTGTTCACACTTGGCAAGCAGATAAAGAATTGGCAAGCAAGCTTATGTCTTGCATAAGCACGTCATTTCATTTCGAGATCATATCCAAGATGGCCGACTGGCGACCATTTTGTTACTTCACTGTGTCTCCAACCTTTTCTCTGACATGCTTGGTCCAATTTTGTTCAGACTTGGGATAAGCAGAGAACACAATGTCGTATACTCGCACCTAACTTTATTTTGTGATTTGATCAAAGATGGCCGACTCGTAGACTTGCGGCCATTTTCGTTGGAAAAAAAAGGCGATGTTGAACATGTCCTCAACCATTTCTCGGACATGCTTTTTGCTATGTTGTTCAAACTTGGCACACAGATACTGAATGATCGCTTGCATATGCCCATCTCTTTTTTTGACATCAGATCTAATATGGCCGAGTGGAGGCCATTTCAGTTGTGAAAAAACCCGGTGTCGAATACGTCCTCAACCATTTCTCAGATCGGCATTTACTGATCTTATTCAAACTTGGCACAAAGATAATGAATGATTGTTTACATAATCATGTCATTTTGTTTCAAGATCACATTCAAGATGTCCGACTCGTAGACTGGCGGCCATTTTAGTTGTTAAAAAACCTGATGTTGAACATATCCTGAACCATTTCTCGGACAAGCATTTACTGATGTTGCCCAAACTTGGCACGCAGATAATGAATGATGGCTGACATATGCAGATCGTTTTTTTCGATATCAGATCCAATATGACCGACTGGCGGCCATTTAGTTGTTTTAAAAAAAACAAACCCCAGTGTCGAACACGTCTTCAACCATTTCTCGTACATGGATTTACCGATCTTGTTCAAACTTGGCACACAGATAATGACTGATGGTTTACATATGCACATCATCTTTTTTTCAAGATCAGACCCAAGATGGCCAACTGTTGGCCATTTTGTGACTTGAATGTGTCCCCAACCATTCCTCAGACATGCATAGTTCGATATTGTTCAAACTTGCCACAATTACAGAACATGATGGCATACACATGCTCCTCATTTTATTTTGCGATGTAATCAAAGATGGCAGACTGGTAGACTGACAGCCATTTTAGTTGTGCATTAAATATGGGCTCGCTCTTTAACTCCACACAGCAAAATTCCTAAAACAACAGGGGCTTTGGCATTTTATGTCTTTTTTTTACTTGTTATCCAGGTAGCAGATTTTTCCTTGGTCATCTTCTATTTCAATAAGGAGGAGCGTTTGTCGTGTGGCCGAGTGTGTGTATCCATCCTGTTTACACAAATATAAATGGTACCGTTAGAAAGTTAATTTAATCAATTTTTGTTTGTTGTACTGTCGGAGCCCGCTATTCGCAGGGTTGCTATTCGCGGATCCCACGTATTCACAGTTTATAAAATGCGACCTTCTTCGACATTCGCGGCCCTGTGCTTCACATAATCGCAGGGGGGGGGGGAGGGTTCTGCATTTTCGCCGGCATATTCGTTCTTTTTGCAGGTGTTTCCGTCGTTTTGCATGGGATTTTTGATTTTCCCTCATGAATCAAAAACTGCCAGGAGCCTATCCTGCCTTTTTCCTTTTAAACAATGCCCTAACATTCGCGGCATTTTGGAGGAACTTATCCCCTACAAATAGCAGGGTCCGACAGTGCCATACTCTTTACAGAGTGTCAGTGCTGCTAAAACAGTTTCTTGGCAAGGGTTCTGCTGGGTGGTTTGCCATTTCCTTCCCAGCGTTTTCCATGCTCTAGCTTTTTAAATGCTGAGCATCAAACAAGGAAGCAGCACGTACTATTTTTAAAGCCTTTTGTATGACTCGCCAGGGTTCTAATCATCGACCTCCTATCATTGAAGAATTAAAAGCTGGAGTAGGAGCTCAATGTTGTGGTTCCAGCAGTAACATTTTATTACCTGAGACATGTAGCAGGTCAAAAAGAGTTCCGCATTGTTGTTCGTGTTGTTGGGGTTCTTGTTTGGGGTCTATTTTTGAAATGTGCACCCATTGGTCGGACATTTGCTGGACTTACGCCCACATTGGTCACTTGACTCCACCGACCGGCTCACTCAGATGAAATCATATGGCCGCCATCTTGGTTTTCTGGTGGGCCTCACACATTAGGCCTGTAGACCTCTGCTGATTATACACTGTCTGGGTTTGTTGCACCAGATTCCATTGGCCTTGTTTGGGTCAAGTGTTGATGACGATGAGGGACCGCAAAAAAATCTAATCATATGTCGAATAATAGTAAGGTTTCATCAAGCCCGTCAGAAGGCATGGTATGTCAGAATGCTTAATTACTTAAAAAAATCATGTTAGGTAATTTTTGAATAGCCCTATATTGGGGTTAAACAATCTGTTACCGTGTGATGAATCGGCTCATTCTAACATAACCATGGCGGAGACTGATGTGGATGAGACGTGTCGAGTTAATCTTTTTATTTTGCTCGAAATGCGTGTTCCCAAATCTGCCCATGACTGGATTTTTAAAGCCAATTGACTCACACTTAATGGCGAAGTCACACACACACACTCACGCACACACACACACACACACACGCACACACACACACACACACACACACACACACACACACACACACACACACACACACACACACACACACACACACACACACACACACACACACACACACACACACACACACACACACACACACACATACACACACACACGACAAAACTGAGGACAGACACAGCTCTGTCTAATCTTATTCATTCACATGGGAACATGGGACAGACATGGCACAAGGTCAATGAGACAGATTAGAGAATGTAATCTGAGCCGTGGGTAATTTATTCTCAGATCCTCAGCTTTCACCACATTGACACGTGGGACATGAGCAAGATTGAGGAAGATGAGTGGACAGGGGAGGCAAAATATATATTTTGTGTCACAGGTTGTGACCACATTGCGGTCATTCTTGTTATACTACGACAGCAGGAACCCTTTAGAATAACACGTGACAGACGCAGAAGAACAAAAAAATTAAAAAAAACTATATATGGCAATACCTTTCGAAGCAATAAAATAAATTATAGTACATGAAAGGAGCACATAAACAACAACCGCAGTTAATACAACAGCAGCAACAGTTCAGTCTCAAAAAAGATCCTTTTTCGTGTGTTTCACTTCATTTTACATCCTCAATGAGACTCACAGATAGACATCCAATTTGTTTGAGAAGTCCACCATGCTGTCTTTTTATTAAACCCATCAGCCAAGCGATGGGTAGGCACACCTAGTAATATACTATTTATGTCCAAGGGTTTTTGCATTACTTATTTACTTGGATGCATGGGCCATTGGTAACTCAGACAGCTGTGATTTCACTTCAGCACAGTTTTAAGCTGGAACTTGAAATTTCCCCCATTGAAATATTTCTTTTTGCCAGCAGGCAAATCTGTCATTGTTTCTGGGATGAAAGGCTGCTTTCATTTTTAAGATGGGGGGACCGTGGTCAAGTGACCATAAAGCATGACCTTTTAAAATGCACTCCATCACTCTTTAACACCCTTTGCATTGTTAATCCTCCACATTAAACATGCCATTTTGGCTGATTGGTTTTATTGGCGTAAAAAATGACACATAAAGCGAGGAATCGGCAATCTTGCTTTACTCTGCTCGAGCGCTGCATCACCGACCACCCGGAACATCTGATACCGGATGGGCTTGTCCTTACTGCGGGAGACATCATCACTCTCAAATTGGTCTCCTTCGATCAAAATTGGCCTCCCAAATTGTCACACTCAGATTGGTCTTAGTCATCAGAGGAGTTGTATGTTGACATGGTGTAGCACAAAAAAAATATAAAATCCAGACAATGAAGTTAATGAACTCAATAAACTCATGAAGCGTGTTGATGTGCAGCTCGGCAATGTTTGCATCGCAGTGGCCTATTCTGTAGGAGTTCCTAACTTGGAATACATTTCATAATAATAATAATAATAATACAATAATAATAACAGCAGGGAAATTAACTTAAAGTTTGTTATTTTTGTGACATTTGACATCGGATGTTTATCCATGCGTTATCCTTTTTAAATGCTGATCGTCGAGTAAGGAAGCAGCACGTATCATTTTCAGTCTCTTTTGACTCTGCCGAGGTCGTGTTCGAACCAGTGACCTCCCAGCCTCAGAGTGGCTGCTCTAACCATTATGCCGAGTCTGTTTGAATGGGGTTGATTGTCAAGAGGAGGTCACAGGCCATTAGGTAGCAATTGGAATTCACCACTTGTGCTTTGTTAATTAGCACGTTTTTATGTCTGGAACTTTTGGACAATGATGAGGCGCAGTGTAACGTTACTTACAATGTTCAAAAGTTTGTTCTCTTGTTTCATCTTGCTGTGCTGCTCCTTCCTGTAAATCCTGGATTTCATGAGCTCCCGCACGGCCGGCGTCGTGTTTGTAAAAGCATGGAGTAATCATGATGTGTGTAAACATGGTCATTTTGAGGTCATAAAGGAGCCCTTTGAGGTGCGTGTGGCTGCAGGAGGCATTTATAGTGCTGTTCATCATTGTACAATAAAGATGAATTCTAACGTAGGTGTCCTATAATCCTGGTTAAGCCGTCTCAGTTTTTGTTTATGAGAGACGTTCGTTCTTATAAAATAACCAGGCCAATCCAACATCCACAAAATAAATTGCAGATGACGAATGATTTGAATTTATTTTGCGTAATAGCAAACAGGACCCCATCATCATCGTCATCGTCATCATCCATTGTCTACTGTTAGTGGTCCCTCCAGGTTTCCGCCACAGTTTCTCACTCATCGTAGGTTTGACATTAAGGAAGAGCAAATATCTCATGTATTGTTGATGATTTTGATAATTGTCAAATCAAGTATCGTCTTTCATTTTTACCGCAATTGGTTCAAGAATTGATTTTTTTATTTTTGCTCTATTAAAATATTGTGTGTACATATTTAATGATATTGGTTATTGGAGGGAGGTTGGAAAAAGGAATTGCACTTTGCAGAATTAATTGCTTATTTTAGTGGCTGGAAAAGGAAAGAGTTATTGCAGTGGCTCGCCAGGCCAAAATGTGGGAGTTAACTTGGCGTTGGTTGCAAGTACCGAAAATGAAAGGACATCGATTATGCTCAAAAGGACAGAACCCTCACGCATTTATTTCATTGCACATTGTGAACAAAACTGACCTTGACATCCTGCAGTTGAATGGAAAGTCACCGAATGTAGTTGTTCTCTGAGTCTTTGCCATATGTTGGCAATGGGTACGAAGTTTTGGCTCAAAGCGTGGAGGATGCAGCCTCGTGGCCTTGGCTGTTATATTTCTCTCGTGCCATATGTATGGTGTGCCGTGGCAGCTGGTGAACGATGCCTGCTGGAGGGTGCGTATCAGGAAATTGCCGCTTACCCTCATTACCTGGTTGTTGTTTTTGTGTTTCGCAGGAGATTGCCGCTTACCTCATCACATTTGAGAAGCACGAGGAGTGGCTGACCACATCCCCAAAGACGAGGTATATACGGTATAGAGTTGCATTTGTAAATTTTGGCATTCTTCAACTGCACTTGATGGTACTTTGGAAGAATAACTTTGTGCGATGTTTTTGCTGACACCAAAGCAAGAGGGTTGGGGTGGAGGTGAAGTCGAGTCAGGTTTGATGAAAGTCAATGAGATGATGATGAGGATTGGGGCAGAACAAGTTATTTGGTTAAAAAAATGTTTTGCCTGAGACGTAAGCAATCTCTTCATCAAACGGTGGTTTACACGCACCTGTTGAACATTGCACTATCAGATGTTTTGCTGGTTTAAAGGAAAATAAAAAACATGGTTGATTATGCCCTGTTTAGAAAAAAATATTTTTTATGAATTGTAAATTGCTTCTGGTTCCCCCCATTCCCGTTATAACTTTTACTTCCATTATAACAAATCGTTGGAATTCTTTCACTTCATGAAATCGTTCGCTGCTTAGCGTGGAATCATACTTTTCTTGTATTATGGCACTAAAGGTGCATTCACACAGAAGGCTTATTCCAGAGTAAATCCGAAGCTTGAATTGCCGACATCTTTGCGATCGCAAGTTAGGAAGACATCTGCAGAGGTTGAATCGCTGAGTGCGTGCTACCTGCTGGAATTATCACATGATTATCAACATCCTTCCTCAGATCCTGTCTTGTCGTAACTTAATTGCCTCTTGCAATTTCTATGCATGGGTAGCCTGAATTTTCCTCAGGTGACAATCCAAATAAGGAATTAATATAATTAAAAAAAAACACCAACGCGTTTGCTCCGAGCTACCTGGCTTATATTACATCTTTTAAGGTGAATCCGAAAACTCTACTAGTTAGTAAAATTATTGGAAATTACTACGGCCTAGAAACTGCAGGCGAGCTCTGGCAACGCAGCTTAAGCCCCTGTCACACCTCGACGATTTAGCCAGCGTATGGCAACGTATCAAAATTTATCTAAAACGCTGGGGTACGCTGAACTATTGATTTTTTTTTCAGTTTTGGGTGTATATTAACGAGTTGGACGTATGCATAACGTATTCGTAACGTACACATAACGTTTCGATAACTTATAGATAACTTATACCAACGAATGCTTAGCGTGTTGTCGGCGTTCACAACTTATGCATAGCCGGCAGCACAGTATCGCCGACGATCACGTGGCGTAGCCTATTAAATGGCTGCCGCTCAACGATTCAAATCATAACCGCACTAGACATCAAAGTGTCTCGACATTAGTTACTTCCCTTGGCAGCGAACAGGTTAATAATATTTTGTGTTTATTATCTTGCCAAAACGAAGTTTTTGCAAGATATGTTAGTCAGCTTGTATGTTTTTTTGTTTGTTTGTTTGTCTGTAATCACGTATAAAAAATTCTGCAGAGCTCAGTTTTCATTGGAAATTTTTGTAACTTCGCATATCAGAGGCCTATAGAGGTCCCTTTCAGTGCACAAAAATTTGAAGGTCAAGGTCAAAGGTCAAGGTCACTTTGTCGCAAATCAGGGGAGTCGACGAAACCCTTATTTTTTGAGTAATTTTGATCGGATCGTCTTCAAACTTCATGGGAATATAGTTCATGGTCTGGCACTCAGCTGATTATTTTTTGGTGGCGATTGGCCTTGACCTTCATGGTTAGCGCCTCAGGTCAAACATATTTGACCCCAAGGTCAAATTTTCAAGTTTTAGGAACCATATCGTGTCATACCTCAAATTGAACACCTCAATGAGTGCTTTCTAGATATGTCAAGCTTGAGACATTATGACGTTATTTGGTGACGTTATGAGGCAAACACATATTTTTCATGGTTACTCTAGAACGATTCTCATCGGAATCTCTCGTAGGCAGATATTCCTCAAGGAGTCGCTCCTGGTGGATAGCAGCTCTGTTCACCTCAGTGTGACCTTAAAGAAGTCACACGTGGTCACCTTTTGGCAAGATACAGGTCACCCTGCGGGTGACATTGGTTTATTTTATTATTTTTTGTTTGTTTGTTTGTCTGTAATCACGTATCGATCACTCTGCAGAGCACAGTTATCATTGCAAATTTTTGTAACTTCGCATATCAGAGTCCTATAGAGGTCCCTTTCAGCACATAAAAATTTCAAGGTCAAGGTCAAAGGTCAAGGTCACTTTGTCGCAAATCAGGGGAGTTGACGAAACCCTTATTTTTTGAGTAATTTTGATCGGATCGTCTTCATACTTCATGGGAATATAGTTCATGGTCTGGCGCTCAGCTGATTAATTTTTGGTGGCGATCGGCCTTGACCTTAATTTGTTTGTTTGTCTATAATCATTAGATTTTTCACCTTTATATCACTCTGTGGAGCACAATTCTCATCGGAAACTCTTGTGGGTACACATATCGTAGTATTATTACAATACCCTTCAGCACACATGAAGGTCAAGATCAAGGTCAAAGGTCAAGGTCACTTTGTGGTAAATCATGGAGGTCGACGAAACCCTTATTTTTTGAGTAATTTTAATCGAATCATCTCCAAACTTTATGGGAATGTAGAATATGGTCTGGCGCTCAGCTGATTAGTTTTTGGTGGCGATTGGCCTTGAACTTCATGGTGAGCACCTGAGGTCAAACATATTTGACCCCAAGGTCAAATTTTCAAGTTTTAGGAACCATATCGTGAAGTACCTCAAATTGAACACCTCGATGAGTGCTTTTGAGATATGTCAAGCTTGAGACATTTGGTGACGTTATGAGGCAAACGCATATTTTTCATGGTTACTCTGTAGAACGATTCTCATTGGAATCTCTCGTAGGCAGATATTCCTCAAGGAGTCGCTCCTGGTG
Source organism: Eptatretus burgeri (assembly GCF_056783735.1). Classification (NCBI taxonomy): domain Eukaryota; kingdom Metazoa; phylum Chordata; class Myxini; order Myxiniformes; family Myxinidae; genus Eptatretus; species Eptatretus burgeri. The sequence continues at coordinate 79,016,658 of NC_140970.1, forward strand.
GATAGCAGCTCTGTTCACCTCAGTGTGACCTTAAAGAAGTCACACGTGGTCACCTTTTAGCAGGGTGAAATTGGTTTATCTCTTTATCTTTATTATCTTTATGTTATAAGTGTGGTCATTACCTTTGATCAAAAATAAAAACAAAACTGCTGTTAATTTTTATATAGAAAGATATATATGTATGTATATATATATATATATATATATATATATATATATATATATATATATATATATATACACATATATATATATATATATATATATATATATATATATATATATATATATATATATATATATATATATATATATATATATATATATATATATATATACATATATATATATATATATATATATATATATATATATATATATATATATATATATATATATATATATATATATGTATATATATATATATATATATATATATATGTATATATATATATATATATATATATATATATATATATATATATATAGATATGTGTATATATATATATATATATATATATATATATATATATATATATATATATATATATATATATATATATATATATATATATATATATATGTATATATATATATATATATATATATATATATATATATATATATATATATATATATATATATATATATATATATATATATATATATATATATGTGTATATATATATATATATATATATATATATATATATATATATATATATATATATATATATATATATATATATATATATATATATATATATATATATATATATATATATATATATATATATATATATATATATATATATATATATATATATATATATATGTATATATATATATATATATATATATATATATATATATATATATATATATATGTATATATATATATATATATGTATATATATATATATATATATATATATATATATATATATGTGTATATATATATATATATATATATATATATATATATATATATATATATATATATATATATATATATATATATATATATATATATATATATATATATATATATATATATATATATATATATATATATACATGGAAGGGAATCACTGACTCCTTTGGGTCCATATAAATAAATATGTTTATTCATACACTTTGAAAAAGGTACAATAATATAATGTACAGTCAATAAAAACGTATTACAAAGTAACAAGAAAAATGTTTTAATACACCAATTCCCCTAAACGCTCCCAATACGCCATTATACGGTAGCTTAAGTTAGAAACACGTTCAGTAAATTCTGTGGTCGTCCGGAAGACGTCAAATACACCTACATACGTCAACATGCGTTGGACATACGTTACACATAGGTTCAAAGCACGTTACTCATAGGTTAGAAATAAGTTTCGGGTACGCTAGACATTACCTCGACGTATTTCGACTTCTGAATAACTTACAAGTAACGTGTGTCGACGTGTGTCAACGATCGCATAACGTGCCTACAACTTATGGTCAGCATATGTGGAACGTGTGAGTCATACGCTGGCATACGTCGCCAAATTTTGAGCATGCCCAAAATTTGTCGATGAGCTCGGCGTACTATGACGTATGCCAGCGTGCTTCAGCGTGCTCTTAACGTATACAAAACTTACCCATAACGTAGTCGACCTGTGCCAGCGTATTCGCCAAATTTTTCATACGTCGGCATACGCTGGCTAGAACGTCAAGGTGTGACAGCCCCTTTAGTCATCCGCAAATCAAAACAAATGTATCTCGTCAGTGTACAGCACGACCTGTCTTTGTGCTTAGCTTCCGTGAAAAGCACTTGTTTGCGAATGACCCCCCCCCCCCCCATGCTGTGTTGGTAAGATGTAGCGAGCCAGGTCACTGAGCTTTGTATAATTCGTTTTCTAAATAAAAAAGACCTACTAAAACTACAGGACAAAATCATGATTTTTGATGGTGAAAAGGAACTTGAAGGTCGGCCTGCACTTATGTGATTTCCACCAGTACTCTTTTATTAAGAAATTACAAAGATGACTCACCTCACTGCAACATATTGTTAGATATTAATCCCAGTGACAAACTTAAATTGATTGTTAACGAAAAATGTTATTGTCTCCACACTTTTTGAAAAAAAAACAGGGGAATATTGTATTTGGCTCCGTCTGTCTGTCTGTGGTCTGTCCGTCCGTCACACTATCGCCTCCTAAACTGTTGGGCAGAAAGTCACCAAACTGGTCATTATGATCAATGCATGGCAGGAAGGTTCAAGAGCAGTGTCATTGTTGGCCCTGCCCCCTGGGCTGGGGTCAAAAGGTTAAATACCGAAAAATTGAATTACGAGCAGATTTTTCGTCATTTTTAAATGAAACTTTATATATGCAAGCAACATTGGGAGACGCATGAAATTTGTCACGATTTCTTTGAATTTGACCCCAAGATCATGCCCCTGGGCTGGGAACTTAGGCTCACAAGGGTCAAGATGGGGGGGGGGATTTAACTCAAAATTTGACATTGGGTCAATCCTGGTGGAACTTTTTCACCTTTTAACTTTGCTTTCGGTGGAAAGCGTGGGGATTTGCGGTGGCGCACCATCGACTTTGCTCTAGTTTCTTTTATATTACTGATACGGCCATGCAGTCTTCAACAACTGTCATGCTGTCCAGCGGGTATGAGACAAAAATGTCTCCATGTCCGCCGGTCACTTTAGCTCGAATCGGCATCTCCAAGTGCAACAACTGCTGTGGGATGCCGGCAGGAAGAACCACGTGGTGCTTGTCGAAATTCCGCACTCGAGGTGTGTTAGCAGGATCGAGGTGTGTCTAGCGGATTAATTATGCAATTATCTAAGCACGATGGAGCCCGCTCCCGGTGACAATACAAGGTTTCATCAAAATAGGAGTATTTATTAACAAGGAAATGGGGAGAGTGGGGGGGGGGAGGGAGGCATGGCCACACAACAGTGATTCAAATATCAATAACAACCAAGCATCTCAAAACACAAAGTCCATCGCATCCGCTTTGTGCTCGAACGAAACTTCACGAAAACAACAGTTAAAGAAAATTGCCTCCAAGGAGGGACATTCTAGTCCTTTCTTCATTTTATTCCCCTTCCGGCAGCTTCCCAGGTTTATTGTTTTTTGGCTGGCACAATAATCGTTCAGTGCGTCATTGATGACCGGCTAATAGCCCGATAAGCAGGCAGGTAGTAGACAGGTAGGCAGGCAGTTGTTCTTACAGCTGACAGCAGACAGGATAGTTGGCTTCACCCCAAGCTACCAGCTCTATTACCCAAATTTTTAAAAAACGTCTATTCTCCTCCCTTTCCTGGAAGGAAGCACAGGTACGTGCTGCAATTAAATAGTTGGAGTGGCATGACCCTTCCTGGCTCGCTGGCGACGTGGGCCCGATGGGGGAGATACCAATATTAACAAACAATTTAGGACTCAATGAGTTCTCGCAAAAGCCAATTGCCCCACTCTTTTTCACAGCGGACGCAATACATCGAATGGTGTAAAGCTGAAGCATTCCTAATCTATCCTACTACGAGCAAAAACGTCATTCGAACCCAGGCTAGACAACTTTTGAGGTGAGTGTGTGTACCTCTAAGCTAAGCCAGCCCTATTCTTGTAAGCTAATTACAATGAAATGTCACAATTAATATATCTGCACTTTGATAATTCAAAAATATAGAACATATAAAAAGATCCTGAACACAGCCAATCACTTTCCCAATTTCAAACTACTTTTCATGCTGAATCCTGATAAGGATACAACAGAAGCCAACGGAAGAAAGCTCGGCTGTGTCAAGTACAACAAATGTTCATATGACCTAAGACCGGCAAAGCGGCAGTTGACCGGTGAAGCCTGCGAATTATCACAGACGAGAAAAGAGTTTCGGCCAGTCGAAAACTCTCTACAAACTTGAGGAATTCAAGTTTTGAACTTCGAGGAATTGAAACTTTGACGAGGCCTTCACCATGATCATAAAGGTCAAGGTCACAAAACTTGGTAACGTTTGATTTCTCTCACCAGGTAGTATAAGCCAACTTAAGATCGGAGAAAAAAATTGTTCAGATTCAGCACGTCATCGCTACCAAAAATCATGTGATTGAAAAGCTACCAAATCACCAAAAATCTGATTCGTGATGTCATCGCTACCAAAAATCGTATACCGTCAAAATATCTAAAATCGGATACCGTCAATCGATGCGGAATTGTTCGAAAAATATCCCTGCCAAGTTTCATCTCGATCCAACTCGAACTCGAAATGACAGAGCTGTCGGCTTTTTTCAAAGTCGATCCCAAGTATGCCCAGCGATATGGGACCAGTTCCTGGTCCAACAAACACGACACCTGACCTCCGTTTCTAAAAAACATAGCTTTTGGAAGATGCGATACACAATTCAAGAGAATATTGTATGTGGCCCTGAAAAGGCCTGGGCCGAAGGACTGTTGCACAGAAATCTAGCACAACTAAAGGTGTTTGCGATGGTCAGGAAAACTCGCTTCACGAATAGTATCAATTATGTACAAATTACTGGAATTTACAATACAGTAATCATAAAAACATTACATGTTATGTAACCTTACTTTGTCCATCGTGTGAACAAAACAATATTTAGTTTTCCGGACAGTCTGCGCACAATAATGACTGACTGTGACAGTGGGAGACACGTACATGTCACCACACTTGCGGCAGGTCAGTTAACTTCCATATTTATGCCTGAATGGTGAAAAGAAAGTTGATATTTGTAAGAAGTTGATCTTAGCCATTATTAGCCAAGTCCGAGCGACCACCAGCACCATAAAAAGTTTGGAGGGAACTAACCACATAAGTTGGAGACATGTGACGGCAACTGCAAAAATCGATAAACGAAAAAGGATCACAGTGCCTGGAACTCACTTTGTATCGAAACGTGTGCAAAGTAATCAAATAAGTGTCTATTAGTTCAGACTTTTTACTGGCAGAGAACTGACTGAGAATTGAAAAAATGATCCATTTGTTTGCCGTTGCTTTGGTGTTGCCTGGGAGAATTTTTGGAGAAAAACGCTCAAAAATGCTCTATTTACAGGTAAAACTGCCCGCGCGCATATGATATTGTTAAAACATCCTATGAACAATAGTTACATAGACTGCGATTTTATTTTTGCCCTCCCGCCAGAAATGTCAACAAGCTTTTTCAATTAATTCCATTTTGCCAAGTAACAAAATGGTGGATTTTCATGTATTGCTTAGCAACCGAGGTCGGATACCAAAAATTTGATTTCAAATTTGACGACAAGTTTGATGACAAAATTGAGGTCACCTCCTGAAATAATCGACCAGCATTACAATCTGGGTCTCACTCTGCAGTTTTATCTTTGATATTTAGCCATAACACCGGCTTCGCCGGTTATAAATGCCACAATTTGCTCTTTTCCACATTGTACTGTATTTCTAATCTGATATATTTGGTGTGTTCATTAACTTGTACATTGTCCTGGTGAAGTTTGAGGGTTAGCGAGTCAAAAGTGTTTCCAGTTTGTGCAGCAAAGTGCAGAATTTCTTTCATTATGCATCTGCAAATGCTGAATCTTGTAATCCTCTATCGTAGTGGGCCCGATTGGGGGGTGGGGTGGGGGATACCTCTTTCAACTAACAATATAGGACTCAATGGGTTCTCGCAAAAGCTAATTGCCCGATTCCTCCTCTTCACAGCGGACGCAATACATCGAATGGTGTGAATAGGAAGCATTCCTAATCTATCCTAGTACAAGCAAAAACGTCGTCCCACTGAGAGGCCGGACGCCGCCGAAGGTGTACTGCTAATCCAAGTGTATCTGCTCCTTGCATTTTCCATGCAGGTGACATCACAAATGATGATTGTTCAATGTGAAATTAACCAGATGAAATGAAAATTATCTTTGCAGTCTCTCAAAATGTCAAAATAGTTTCCTTGTAATTATGGCTACCTACAAAATAATTTTCATTTTTGCTGAAGGAATTATGATTTTTTTGAGCGAATAAAAGGTGTTGAAGTTGGAAACATTCGCTCATTTAACATGTAGCGTTGCAACATCCAGATGAGTGTAGAAGATGAGGTGGGACGTTGTTTTGTAATCCAAGAGGCTGAGTTAGATGTGCAGGAGCTAGACTCCAAGGTTCATGGGAATTTGGTCACAAGGAAGTCACTTTTTAAGGATCTGAGATAGGTTTGAATCCATGTCCGTTTTAAACGACTAACTGCTCGTTACTTGGTGGAGCCGAGGGTACCCGTGAGTATGCATCAGTAAAAATGCGCTTTGTTTTTTTTTCATTTCGGTAGTTATTGTGCCCGAAGCCAAAAAATAACCTCGCGATTAAACATTGGGCATTTCTGTCCTGAGATTTGAGTGGTTTTCTCCCTCACAAAATCGAGTCTCATGGAAAAGCAAGGTGACAGAGTATAAGCTGCAATAGGACAAATTTTGGACACAAAAAGTAAAGCAATGAATCAATCGGAAGAGAGAGAAAGAGAGAGAGAGAGAGAGAGAGAGAGAGAGAGAGAGAGAGAGAGAGAGAGAGAGAGAGAGAGAGAGAGAGAGAGAGAGAGAGAGAGAGAGAGAGAGAGAGAGAGAGAGAGAGAGAGAGAGAGAGAGAGAGAGAGAGAGAGAGAGAGAGAGAGAGAGAGAGAGAGAGAGAGAGAGAGAGAGAGAGAGAGAGAGAGAGAGAGAGAGAGAGAGAGAGAGAGAGAGAGAGAGAGAGAGAGAGAGAGAGAGAGAGAGAGAGAGAGAGAGAGAGAGAGAGAGAGAGAGAGAGAGAGAGAGAGAGAGAGAGAGAGAGAGAGAGAGAGAGAGAGAGAGAGAGAGAGAGAGAGAGAGAGAGAGAGAGAGAGAGAGAGAGAGAGAGAGAGAGAGAGAGAGAGAGAGAGAGAGAGAGAGAGAGAGAGAGAGAGAGAGAGAGAGAGAGAGAGAGAGAGAGAGAGAGAGAGAGAGAGAGAGAGAGAGAGAGAGAGAGAGAGAGAGAGAGAGAGAGAGAGAGAGAGAGAGAGAGAGAGAGAGAGAGAGAGAGAGAGAGAGAGAGAGAGAGAGAGAGAGAGAGAGAGAGAGAGAGAGAGAGAGAGAGAGAGAGAGAGAGAGAGAGAGAGAGAGAGAGAGAGAGAATATATGAATATATGAATGAGAATAAATATGCAAATGCAACCTGGAAGAAAGGAGGGAAAAAGTCAAGGAAATATACATATTGACAACTTGTGGAAGATTATTTCAAGAAATGTTGGTGACATAATTAATAGAATTGAAATTGTACTTTTCTTCATCTGTGTTATTACCTCCGCCGCCGAAGGTGGATGGAAGTTGTGTTTTCACCCCGTCGTGTGTTTGTCTGTTTGTACGCAGGATATCTCAAAAAGTTGTGGACGAATTCAGACTAAATTTGGCAGACAGGTTGGGTGTGTGACAAGGACGCAGTTGATTAGATTTTGGTGAAGATCCGGATACGCAGGAAATTTTAAAAGTGATTCTTCACCATTGAGAGATAGGGCCAAAATCGATAAACACAGGAGCACGATATCTCAAAAACTTACGGACGGATTCGGACGAAACTTGGTGGATGAGTTTGGTTTGTGACAAGAACAAGCAGATTATTTCTAAGTGGAATAGCCACCTCAATATTTGGCAATGTCCTTCCTTTCTTCCTTCCTTCTATCCGTCCATCTGTCCATCCATCCACAAAAAAATGAAGAAGAGGAACCTTTTTAACACTCCATACTTGATTCTAAGGGGTTCCATAGGGTAATTCTCAAGGGTAATTCTGTATGGTTATTCTCAAGGGTAATTTTATTGGGTAATTCTCAAGGGTAATTATCAAGGGTTCTAAAGTTAACCTACAGGATGAAACAAAGCAAGACACAATGTGGATATAGTGTCAATTTAACCAAAATCTAAATTCTTCGTTTTTGTTAAGCAAAAAGGAACAACACGGCTGTCGGCTCCATCGAGCTTTTCAAAGATTGTCTGATATGTTAGATCTATGTAAGTCCGTAATGATTGCTTTAAAGCGGATCTGCCCTCCCCTGAAGACGTGTTTACGCCGGCATGTTTGACAGTCTGTCGAAGTTGTGACCGTTTTTGAAGCGGCTTGTCCATTACCTCGAGGTGATGTGTTTCCGATGGTTGATGTACATGCCAATCTTTTTAAAGGCATCACAATGATCGTTTCACCTCCTTGCAGTTTCGCTCACTGAGGATTTACTACGCTGTATTCTGCTTGAAATCTCATGACCTTGTGACAAAAACCCCTTCAAACTCGAGAGTAGTGTTACGTGCTACCAATGTACAAACTGAGGCCACTGACCTAATTTTGAGTGCTCTTTCTGTTTCTATGGGATATAAACTTGTGGCCTAACGTACCTGACATGTATCTAATCCTGTGTTAACAAACATTCTCGAACTACGGTGATGACGTTTCCAGGAGTGGTGTAAGTGGTCGGGGATGGTCAATGCAACTGATTCATTGATATGAAACATATTTTTTCAAATAAGCCTTTATGAAGACGATAGTCGGGCTGGCAGGATGGCTTGGAGGTATGTATACTTGCCTCTAAGCTGTCTAGCCGGACCCAGCTATAAATTGTCATCCCGGTGTTTCACAGGCAGGGTGATTCATCAATGCATGTACCAACCCTCGACTGGATATTAAACTAGGTGTCCCCGCTGCTGGCATGAGTGGGTGGATGTTAAAGATTATACAGCGCCCTTTGCAAAGTTTAGGTGAGTTATCGCCGGCACCACCTGGCCAAGTTCCAAATTCCTGCCATAACCTTCATCGAACATCAGGGCCTGGCGAGCCGGTTCATGAAAGACTTGGGCCAAGCTTTCCCCTTGGCGACCCCACAAGGACTTGGGAATACGTGTGGCTATTAAGACGAAGAAGAAGTAGAAGAAGAAGATCATGACCACAGTCGGTCTGCAATGGTGGAAAAATAATGACGTCCATTAATTTTCTCAACCAAATGTTGTGAGAGGGAATGCCAACCACATTGGGAAATAAGTTATGCGACGTTCTGGCTGTAAGCTCTTGTTCCAAGCAATAAAGTGGGAATCTTTATCTCTGTCTGTCTGTCTGTCTCTGAAGAAGGAGGAGGAGATTGGGACCATACTCTATGCAGAGAGTTGGTGCTGCTTAAGCAGTCTCCCTTGGCTATTGGGCACACTCCTGGACAGGTCGCCACTCCGACACAGGATACCAGCATGCTGGCACTCATTTTTGCCGACCTCGGAAGGATGACAGGCCGAGTTAACCTCACCTGTATTAATTCAACAGCTGAGCGGGATTTGAACTCAGGACCCGAGGATCCAAAGCCCGCCACCCGAACCACGAAGCCAACACCAGGCATGAAAGAAGGAGGGCTCCCGCACAAAATATCACTGAACCAACCTTTCCATGGTGGTCATCGTACCCCTCTCAACATTCGATGGTGAAATTAATTGTCCATGAAACAATTTATTTTTTGAATTAGCAATGCTAAATGAATTTTGCCAAATGCCGATGTTCTTCTCCTCATTGGAATTTTACATATGTACTGTACCTCATTTTCATTTTGTATGAGCAGATTTACCCAGCGTTGTACAGGAAGAGAAATGTGAAGAAGCAACACTTTGTCGCCAATCACAAAGATTGATTCATTGATTAGCTGATTGGAGCTCTGTTTCGATTTCAGCGTGTGTCCGTCCCTGAATACGTCTGGAAGAAGAAGAAGAAGAAGAAGAAGAAGAAGAAGAAAAGAAGAAGAAGACGTCTGAGTACAAACGGCTTCGCATTTTGAATGGGGACGGGCTTTTGCCATTTTACATTTTTATTTTAATCTTCCTCTTGGTGTGTTGTTATATATTATTTGCAATTCAGCATCAAAAAAGGGGCTGCGATGAATATCCAATTAATAATGTCCCCCGCCTCACTCCTTACATCGCCTAATTTTATTTTTTCCCAAAAACAGATGTGGGCGGGCTTTGCGTGGACAGGACGAGCGGGTGCTTTCTAGTTTTAAGTATACACCAAAACCGGCATCACCTCAACTCACCGTTTTAAACCATCTACTACACCCCACCCCCCCAAACCCCACCAGTTCTCCTGCCCCCTTTTCAGTCAACGGAGCTCTCCCTGCCCCCCCCCCCCGACTCCCCTGTAGGTGAAACTACATGCTACCTTGGTATGTAATAGTGGGGATTCATTTACTGATGAAATGGCGTTTGAGCAGTAATAGTGAATATTGACTGAGGGTTTGCCATTGGGGGGAAGGACGGAGAAGGGAAGGACGCCAAATATATATCAATATATATTATTTCTGTTAACGTCTGCGCGTAATTTGATGTGTATCTCCTCCAAAACTGCCAGACGGGATTATGCATCGCCACTTCGGCATGCGGGTGGCTCCTGTGGTCTAATGAACAGCATGGGCAAGGTGAGATCGCGCCAGACGGACACGTTTGGGAATTTTGGGCGATTTTCTGATTTTCACATTCTGTTTGCATGGCGACGTGTGCAGATGTCACCGCTGAGAGGCGTAATTCACATCATGACATCATCGGTCCATGGCCCGCTGACGTCAATACGCGTCTGTCACTTCGACAGACCGTCACCGCCGATAGTGTGTACGTCACCCCGAGAAAACAGCGTCTGCAATGTAAAACCCCTCTTCTGCACATGCTGACTTACCTCAGAAAGGTGAATTTGACACAAAAAATGTAACAAGAAACATTGTATTTAAAGTAAAGATTTATTTTAAAAAATATTATTTCTGTTAACGTCTGCACGTAATTTGACGTTTCTCCTCCGAAACCGCTGGCAGGAATGTGCTCATTTCCCATATACTGGGGTTTTCTTACATGTGACGAAGACGATGCACTAAATTCTCTAAGCGGGAATTGGATGACAACGTGGCTTTCCAACAAGATTTTCAACCCATCGACGGTCGCATTTATTCCCGTTCGGTCGCCATCGCTGAACTGCTGTCCACTAAGTCCTGCCGTCGATCCAAAAAATATGAACTCGAGTAAGGGAGTACTTTCATTGCATCAAACACTGAACATAAAACACAACTGATAATAAATAGTATAGCCCAGAACATCAGCAATGGTTGTCATGCTCATTAGATGCCAACCTTCCATTCACACTGCAGAAGATGCAATTTCCAAGTCAGACTCGCATACCCCATGACCAGAAACAAATCCTAGGGCCAAACATTTGACAAACTCGGAATATACTTACTCCCAGCCCCTGTGTTCTCCCATGGCCAACTATATGTTGCATTTTCACGTGCAAAAGGTTACTCGTGATATATCTATCAAAGTGGACAATAATAATTCCTCACAAGGACTATTCAGCAACAAGACACTCACCCAAAATATCATCTACAGGGAGGTCCTTCAGAAAACTAAGGACAGAGTAACCATAGTGCAGATCACATCCCTAATGACACACCCTCCCCAGCTTCCCATAACATCCAACTATTTCCTGCCTCATCCAAGCTCCATTTGCCACCCATCATCAACTCCGTGCTGAGCACGGAAGTATATGCTAATATATATATATATATATATATATATATATATATATATATATATATATATATATATGTATATATATATATATATATATATAGATATAGATATAGATATAGATATAGATATACATATATATATGTATATACAAGGATATATATATATATATATATATATCTTCTTCTTCTCCTTTCGGCTGCTCCCTTCGTTAGGGGTCGGCCACAGTGGATCATCCGATCCGCATAGTGATTTGGCACATGTTTTACGCCGGATGCCCTTCCTGGACGCAACCCTGGTCGCCTCTTACGTGACACAGGGATGGCATGGTACACCTTATTTTGAATCCGGGGTATCACACCCGGCCCAGTAATACTGGTAACCACTCATTTCCATCGACCTCGGAAGGACATGACAGGCTGAAGCCGGCCCCCCTGGTGTATTAATTCAGTGAGCCCAACGGGGCTTGAACTCAGGACCTTTTGGATCCCAAGCCGCTGCCCCAACCACTGCGCCAACACACCAGGCTTGCTG
>NC_140970.1:79029196-79031696 GCF_056783735.1 Eptatretus burgeri
GGACACTAGAGGGACAAGTCCGAGGTGTATAACAGTATATAATGTGTGTCAAGGGGTGGACGTTCTTACATCTGTGAACCCCAAACACAGAATCCTCAACTGAATAGTCAAGGCTTAACTTTTGTTTGTGTGTGTGTGTGTGTGTGTGCAATGGGAGCAATAGGTTGGCGCTTCACTCCCTCCTACTATACACCGTTGTGGACACTCGAGGGCCAAGTCCGAGGTGTATAACAGTATATAATGTGTGTCAAGGGGGACGTTCTTAGATCTGTGAACCCCAAACACAGAATCCTCAACTGAATAGTCAAGGCTTAACTTTGTTTGTTGGTGTGTATGTGTGTGTGTCCCAACCCTCACATTCAAAATCTCAACCCCAACCCTCACATTCAAAATCTCAACCCCAACTCAATCCTCACCCAACACAGTCTTTTTCAAAATGAGATTTCCACCTATATATATATATATATATATATTTTACGTTTTTTTTTCTCTTCTTCCAATTCTGTCTTTTAAGACTTTCAGGTTTGATGACGTAGAAAGGGGGAGTAAGCCTGCACTTTCTTCCCAGAACTTTCTTGATCTTGCTCCCATCAAGCACCATCCAACAAAGAACTACATCGATAGGTTTAGATCCCAAAGAGTGATAGCAACTCCAAAAGTCTCCAAAATATAAATAAATAAAATAATAATAATAATAAATAAATAAATAAATAAATAAAAGCCCCCAAAAAAGTTTCAAGTGTCCAACATAAACCCAACTTTCCAAGTCTTCAAGGTATAACCACATTCCCGTTGAGTTTCCAAGATATGTATCACATTGTGAGTTATCAATCCAGAACCCACATTTCAAGTATTCAAAGTAAAACCAACTTACAAAGTCTCTTAAGGATAACTCATTTACTGATTTTTCAAAATTTGTGAGTCTCCAAGGTAGGACCCATATTTAGAACCATCTTGGCAGAACCCTTTTCCTGAGTCTCCAAGGTAGTTATTTAAACCATCAAGGCAGAACTCATTTACTGATTTTTTCAAAATTTGTGAGTCTCCAAGGTAGGCCCCATATTTAGAACCATCTTGGCAGAACCCTTTTCCTGAGTCTCCAAGGTAGTTATTTAAACCATCAAGGCAGAACTCATTTACTGATTTTTTCAAAATTTGTGAGTCTCCAAGGTAGGCCCCATATTTAGAACCATCTTGGCAGAACCCTTTTCCTGAGTCTCCAAGGTAGTTATTTAAACCATCAAGGCAGAACTCATTTACTGATTTTTTCAAAATTTGTGAGTCTCCAAGGTAGGCCCCATATTTAGAACCATCTTGGCAGAACCCTTTTCCTGAGTCTCCAAGGTAGTTATTTAAACCATCAAGGCAGAACTCATTTACTGATTTTTTCAAAATTTGTGAGTCTCCAAGGTAAAACTTGTATTCTGGCTCATCAAGGTATAACTTATTCAGTGGGTATTGTCTTGATAACTCACAATGAGTACTATTGCTGTAAAACTCTTTTTCAGGATTTTGTTGGTCTCCAAGGTATAACTCTTTGGTTGGGTCATCAAGGACGAACTCGTTCTGTGGGTCTTGGTCGCTCATAAGGTCTTCAACCAAGCCAACAATTTCGCCCCAAGTTGTAGCAAAAGCAGTATTTTCATTTCGTATTTCAGACACAATTTCCTGTGAGAGAAAATAATAATGTATTAATTAAGTTATTTAATTATTAAATGAGTATGCTTCAATCAAAGTTTGAAAATAGGAAAATAAAAAATCTTACCTCAATAGATAAGAGGTTTGAATCCAGTTCATCAACTTGAAGGTTTAGTTCCATAGAAGACAGAGAGTTCCAAGGAACACCAAAGTCATCCCACTCAAGGTCTTCAACCAAGCCAACAATTTCCCCCCAAGTTGTAGCAAAAGCAGTATTTTCATTTCGTATTTCAGACACAATTTCCTGTGAGAGAAAATAATAATGTATTAATTAAGTTATTTAATTATTAAATGAGTATGCTTCAATCAAAGTTTGAAAATAGGAAAATAAAAAAATCTTACCTCAATAGATAAGAGGTTTGAATCCAGTTCATCAACTTGAAGGTTTAGTTCCATAGAAGACAGACAGTTCGAGACAAGCACACAGAACACCATTGCCAGCAAGAACAAATGTTTAAAATGGAGCCTGGGTTTGAAGCTTTTATAGAGAAAGACTGGTGGGTGTGGTTTCCTTTGGAAATTCCCTGGGCAAGCCTAGGCAAGCCTTCATTGGGAAATTTTTCAAAACCATAACATCCTGTAATTTTCTAGTGATTTCTTTGTGAGTCAGAGATGAACTGGAAATGATGTAAGAGTGGGCGGGGCTTAGCAAAAGTAGGCGGAGCTTAGGAAAAGTGGGCGTGGCTTAAACCTTATGAAAAGTGGGCGGAGCTTAGCAAAAGTGGGCGGGGCTTAGGAAAAGTGGGCGTGGCTTAGAAAAAATACCTCATGAAAAGTGGGCGGAGCTTAGCAAAAGTGGGCG
>NC_140970.1:79041696-79059196 GCF_056783735.1 Eptatretus burgeri
TTTGTTTACATTTCAAAATCCGATGAATTTCCTCACTCTCAACCCAGCAGATAAATATTGTCTCAAGTTCCTTTGATGCAAAACATAACTTTCTTTTTCATTTAATGTAGTAAGTAGTTTTTCTGGAGATTTACCTTTTATATTAAATGACTGTTGGTCATCACTTAACCATGCTTTTCTTGGACTTTCTTTATCAGGGGCATAAGGTCGGTCTTTATGTTTGTGATGAAGTTCTTCTGGATATTTTAAATCAACCTCAAAATAATATCCAACTTCAGATTCATCCAATTCTTTTTGAGAAGAGACAACAATGTCTTGTAAAACTTTTTCATAATGTTTTTCTTTAACCCATTAAGTTTTCCATGAGGTAAAGATTGAGACATAGCCCACCCATACAAATCGTTAGCATCATAATACATCAGGTAAGAGTTGTCCTCATTGTTATTACTAGTGCATGCCCGTAGGTGCGTGCCCATATGTGCGTGGCCATATGTGCAAACAAACACAAAAAAAACTTTCAAACCGCGTGCCAGAAACAACAACTACACAGGCCGTTCCTTCGCTCTCGCGTGCCCGTACGTGCGTGGCCGTACGTGCGTGGCCGTATGTGCAAAAAAACTTTCAAACAACCACACAGGCCGTTCCTTCACTCTCGTAAACGACGACTGGATTGGGGCATTGTGTTTAAGGAAATCGAGAAATTACAGACATTGAGAAAGAAAGAATACAGTAAGTCGATAAATCAAGAAAAAAAAATCGAGAAAAAATACAGTAATCGTCACTGACTGGATTGGGGCATTGTGTTTAAGAAAATCGAGAAAGTACAGAAATCGAGAAAGAAAAAGAATACAGTAAGTCGATAAATCGAGAAAAAATCGAGAAAGAATACAGTACTCGTCACTATCCAGAAGTCCAGAAGTTAAGTCCTCACTGTCCGGAAGTTCGCATATCACAGTTACTATTATTCGCAATTTAGTTTTAATGGCCAATTATTCAATTAGTGCCAACGTATTTTGCCTTTTCGCAATGTCATCGCAAGGAAAAACACAAAGAGAAGAGGGGTGGAAAAAAAACTTACGTGCAAAATTTTTTTTACTTCCTGCTTGGGAGCATACCAGCGAACTCTGATGTTGCCGAAATTTATGCACCGTCTAATATGAAAACGATCATAACTTGGGGCATTGTGTTTATCTATAAATGCACATAAGTAATCGAGAAATTATTAGAATACACGAAGTCATCATAATCCGGAAGTCCGTACGTTGTCACCCGTAATGGGGAACGCGGTTGAGGTTCTCTTCCCCCATCGGCCATGCCCACGTAGCAACGTGTCCTGCCATTGGTTGATAAATAAATTGCCATAACTTGGGAATCACTTGTCCAATTAAAATCAAACCTTGAGAAGACACATCCTCAGGTCCCCAGCAATATACCTGGCAAGTTTCAATTAGATCAGACCAGTGGTTGTCGAGAAACAGTGGTCACACACACACACACACACACACACACACACACACACACACACACACACACACACACACACACACACACACACACACACACACACACACACACACACACACACACACACACACATTGCTGGAATTATAGATCGATAATCAGGAAGATATTTGTTATTTGCTTTAGCATATCTCTTGGAACATACTTGAGATGTTCCTCTTCTTCTAGCCTTCTCTATCATTAAAAGCACATCTATATCACTGATTAATTCCAAATTTTGTTTTGTCATTTTTAACATCGCACTCCAAGCCAAACCGGGGCTGTGTAATCGTGAACGGGGTCTAATCCATAAGAATTTTTATTATGACAGACTGTTCTAAAAGTTTCAAACACATCAGCCAATAACAATTCATCAGTTTTAAGATACCAATCATGATATTCTCCAAGATTCTTTGTATTAAACTTCTCCCAAACCTTTTTAGCTTGTGTATAATCTCTATCAGAAATATGAGTTTTATTCAACTTGCCATAGAAACTTTCCATTGAAGGAAGTTGTGTTTCTTTAAACTTCTCAAATTAATGCATATAGTCATACGGATATAGTCCCTTTTGTGATAAGAGATCAATCTCTTCTTGATTTGAGAAATGTGATTTAAGATTCGGTAAGTTTTTAATATTTGATGCTAATTTAGATCATGGACTTGCCATAAATTTGTATGTGTCAAGAAATCTTATATGGGTTATGGGGGATGTATGAATTGTTTTTGTGAATGAGATGTATTTTTGATCTGTGGTAGGAATGGCAGAAATATCTCCAGATGTCTTTAAAAGTTCATTTATAAATAGATGTGTGTCATAGTGAGCGTTGTGAAGAAAGACAGGAATAAAGTTTGGAAGCTTGTAATTAAGATTACAACGGGTATGAGCTGGACCTCTATATTTACCAGTAAGATGGCAGTGATCCCTAACCTTGACCTCTCCCTCAATTTTCTCCTCACAAATGACATATACTGTTCTTTCTAAATTCCTTTTTCTCTCCCTTCGTTAATGACATTGGTTTTTAGGTTTTAACCATTATTTCTCTTAGTCTTATACAGTCTTTTTCAAATCGTCTTTCAAACTCCTCTGAGGCATCTTCTCCTCGATAAAGTTCGAACTTGTATTTATCACCAACAGATGATTTGATATCAAAACAGAAACCACAAGGAGTATGTTTTGATATTTATTTGTGTATGATTTATTTGGATTTGGAGAAAGAGTATCTATCTTTTCAAAGATACTTTCAAAATCAGCATATATCACAAACGGATGTTTTATAGATTTGTTAAAATCTTTGAATGATATGTTTGAACCTGCTTTTGGTAAATTGATTACGGTTGATTTATGATTACTGCAATATTTTGAATGTTGATTTCATCGTTCTTTTGTGTGAAAGGAGTTGAGATCTCTTACAAGGATACGTTTTACATTTTCTCTGATATAGTTGTGATTTGGTTAATCTTGACAAATTTTTGATGAAAGCATAATGTGATTTTTCCTTTGAAGTAAAGTAGAGAAGGTTAATGTGTGTTTCATCATATTAACGTTGTTTGAAATTTTCAAAAATCTGAACTTTGTTTGTATCTGTTAATCCATATACATTAACAGATAGATTATTCATTTTCTCAAATTTAGGAATATCTCTCAATGACATTGGAAACTTCAAATATTTAACATTTAATGTATTCTCGTATTTCTTATAATGTTCAACCTTTTCAGGATTCCATTGTGGAGTATGTAAGTGAGCAAGAACAGACCAGAGAAAACATTTATTATCTTTGTTTTGAATATTAACAACCGCTTTCTTCAGTTTTATCTCTTTTGGTAAATCAATCTAAGAAGAAGCTTGAAGAGGATCCGATTTTAAGATGTGTACAGCTAAAAAGATTATTTTTGTAATTGCAAATCCACAACTTCTTCCAGTGTCATCAACATCTTGTTCTTGTCTCTGGAGTTTATCGTAAACATCACATCTTACAAAATCTTGAAATGATGAGATAAAGTGAGGATTTGTCCTCATACAGAGAGTAGTTTCATCGCCTTGTCTTAACCATATTCAATTTTACTCCCATATAAAACTTAAAAGTTTTCATTTCACTTAATGTGTTTTTAATTATAGTCTCAATACTTTGTTTAACCATATCAACTGCTTCCATGATTGAAGATGGTCCAGGCTCTTGAAAGCGAAACAATGTTATTTTTATATGACCTTTCAATGCCCCATCAGTGTTTTCAATGGAGAATTTAGTGGCACCTTCCCTTTCTTCATTGTTCTTGTGTTTGCGTGATTGAAGGTGTTTATCATAAAAAAATTTTTAAAGAATATCATTATCACATCTATCACAATGTTTTGTTTCTTGGTGACGTGAAGATATTTCTGAAAAGATTGAATGTGTGTTTGTTGATTTGAAGGTGTTTTTTTTTATAACATTTATATTCATGATTACAAATATCGCAGTACGTTGTATTCACCATATTTAGATAACAAAACTTTGCTTAAAATAAAATTTTCTTGATGAAAATTCCATTTAATTTATAGGTGAATCTGTGCTTAAAACCATTTTATCCTCCAACTTTTTTAACTTAATAAATACAATGTATCAAGCCACAAAAGACAACTTTCAATCAATCTCTTCATTTGTAAAAGATACTGAGAAATATGTCAAGGATGTAAAATTGAATAAAGATAAATATAACAACTTTTGGATAAAAACAATTGTGGTGAATAATATGAGTTCTTCTATTTCCTTCAGTGGAAGGGCTTTTCGTATATCTGGAAGAACATCAATTAAAGTAGCTCCAACAAAAGTTTCTCCTCTCCTTCTGGCCATATATTCAAAATGAGAAAAAGCAATGAAACAAGAAAAAGTATCAAAAAAGAAAAACCTTATGGATGAAGCTTTAGAAAGAGAAGATAAAACCATCTGTAATATGCAAGGAGAAATTTGTATTTTTTTTAACAACCCCAAAGATGTAAATCCTTTTGAAGTAAAGGATGTTAATATCTCAGGTGAAATGACATTTCGTTCAATAGTAGTTATGGATCATTTTAAAATTACCTTTAATTTAAAAAATGTAGTAGTTGAATCTGTTAATGAAAAAAAGTATATTGATATAGATGGTGATGTTTTTTCAACTAATTAAATATGAGTCATTATTCAACTGAAGATTTTGAAGATTATGAGAGTGATGACAGTTATGATACCGAGAGTTTGTATTCAAACGATAGTTATGATACTGAGAGTTTGTGTTCAAACGAGAGTAATAAAAGTAGTTTTATAGATGATTGTGAAAGCACCAATGAAAGTACCAAAGATGAATTTTAGTTTAAGCAAAGTTTTACTTTATAAATTTGAATAGTATTCTAGATCTGGAGCCCCTTGAATTCCCTGATTCTCCATATGACAAATTTGAGAATTGTCCTGCATGTGATCGAGTGGGATTAAACACAGAGTCAAAAGCCTAGAAAAAAATGTATATTCTGTGATTATCTTCTAATTAATAAGAATAAAAAATATAAAAAGGAATATAATTCTTTTAGATTTACACCAAAAATGAATTACTTCACAAGATTGATTAGAGAAATGAATGTAAAGTATGAGGGTGATAACACACCTTTCCTTACAATGGAAGAAACTGAACGTATTCGAGAAATGTTCAAAGGTTTGTTGTTATATATTATTCACGATTGCCATTTTCAGGGAAATATCAACACAAGATATTGTATAAATAAAATAATGGATTATCTTGAAATTAAACACGAACTAAGGATAAAATACAGAGTTTCTGAAAAAGCCAATAATAAATTAAATAACCTGTTTTCCAAATATATAAATGAATGATTTTTTACCCATTTGGGAAAATAAGATAAAATTTAACAACCATAAAATTCTTCCAAATTCATCAAGATGTCTCATAGTTGGTTCAAGCGGGTGTGGAAAAACCTGCTTACTTTTAAAGATGCTCCTTTCTCCCAACTTTTTAGATTATGACAATTTAATAATTTTCACAAAGTTGAGTTTTCAACCTGAGTCTCACAAGGTTTTAATGCTGGTCTTCAAAAAGAAGATATAGTCGGTTTATTTAAACTTCAAAACAAACAAAATGATTACAACATTGAAGATATAATACAACTATTTTGTGATACACAGGAATATAAAAAGAAATCAAATCCAAAACTTGTATTCTTAGTGATAATATGGATTATATATCTTCTCCCCAAGATTTGGATAAATCATAAAAGAACCTCGTTATCTTTCATGATTGTGTTAATTAGGAAAACCAAACGGAAATGGATAGCTTCTACACAAGAGGGAGACATTCTTCTTGTAATTGTATTTATCTTAGTCAATCATACTTTCAACTCCCTCGTCGCTCAATAAGAAAAAATGCCAATACTTTTATTTTATTCAAGTAAAATTCAATATATATAAACAATTTTTGGAGAGACAATTGTTCTACATTATGTAGTAAAAAGGAATTTGGGGATTATATGAAGCACACGACTGAAAAAT
This sequence comes from Eptatretus burgeri, assembly GCF_056783735.1. NCBI lineage: Eukaryota > Metazoa > Chordata > Myxini > Myxiniformes > Myxinidae > Eptatretus > Eptatretus burgeri. The sequence continues at coordinate 79,047,711 of NC_140970.1, forward strand.
ATAAATATATTGTGAAACAAGATGAGATATTAAGGGATATATTTTTATTTTATAAACAATTACATATATAAATGACAACTATTATTATAAATCTTGTGGGTAAATCTGCTTTTGGCAAAAACTTTCATAAATCAAGGTTCTTGTATAGTACAAATGAGAATATTGTAAATTTGCTTAAAAAGCACCATGTAGTTCGTATTGTATCAACAACAAGAGCAAGAAGACCTGGAGAAGTAGAAGGTGAAGATTATTACTATATTTCAGTTGAGGAACATATGCGATTGAGTAATGAAGGTCAAATATTTGAGGAGGTTTCTCTTGGTACAACAAAATATTCACATTGTAAGAGTGAGTAAAATAAACTAAAATCTGATGGTCTTGGGATATTAGAAACTAATCCAGAAGGAATGAGACAAATGATTAAACATCTGAGTGGTAATGGGGTTGAGATTTTATCATTCAGTTTTGATGTTGATGAAGAAACTCAACGCAAACGTATGAAAAGCAGAGATACAAGTATTAGTGAAGAAGAAATTATAACTCGTATTAATGTTAATAAAGAATTTGATAAAATATTTAAAGAAAAGGATTGATTTGAACACATCTACTTTAATGATGAAGAAAAGGAAAATTTCCCTGTTGACCTTTATAATTCATGAAATGATATTTTCCAATAAATAAATGGGTGCGAAAGAAAGAGAAAGTTGATTTAAGGAATATCAAGAGTTGGTTTCAAAAGTTGTAAAACAACAGGAAGACATAAAGAAGAAACGCAGACAGAAACTAACGGGTGAAGAAGCATTTGAAAGAAAACAAGAGAATTTTTTAAACCGCTTTTAAAAACTTCCCAAGAAAAAATTATTGATGCTTCCACAGTTCGCACAACAGAATATTCTCCGAAAAAACTTCAAATGTTAAAGATTTCAGTCAAATGACGGAGAAAGAATTGGAGCATATAGGAGAATTAGAAGATGATGATGAAGGATTATTTCAACGAATGAAAGAGATTAATCAATCCCCTGATTATGTTGTGAATGCTCTTCAAAACAATGAATATTCAGCAGATTCAAACCAAAGCAGCACTCATTCCAACAGAACAACCAGCAATATTTCATCTTGTTCAAGAAAAGGAATTGATATTTGACAAGTCTGGAGTCGGCGATGGTTCACGAGTAATGTACACGGTTCGCCTTTTTTGATTTTTTGACCTTCGAGGGGACGCCACAGGCAAACTGGCGGGAATCAGGAAAAACGTAAATGATGAAAGTTGTAGTAATCGAAGAGCACTACAAATCGACCACGAATTGCGAAATCCGAAACGTAGTTCGCCTTTTTATTTTTTTATGGCGGGAATTGGGAAAAAACGTAAATGATGAAACGTGTAGTACTCAAAGAGCACTACTTGCATACCAACTTTCATTCGAAACAGTTGAAAACCCTCAGAGCTCGATGCCCAGTTTATTGATTTTTTTGGACATTTTCTAAGTCCGTGACCTTGTGACCTTGACCTTGGGATGAAAATGAAAAATCGAGCTCCGTGGGGCTATGCAGGTGCCATTGGGCAAACCAAATACTGAAACCCCTGCCAGATTTGACAAACCCCCTCGGAGAAGATGTAACTTGAAACCGGCTACCCCTTAAAAACACATGTTTTTTGGGCGTGGCTCCACCCATAATGGGCATAGCATGCCCATTCTCAGGAAAACACAACTAGATCATGATATAAGCCTCCCACCCAAATTTTATCAGGATCGGATCAAAACCCACGGAGCTATGCTCGGGACAGACAGACAAGCCGGTAGGCAGACATGGGTAGTCGATCAAGTCGAATTTAGTCATTTTCCAGCCGTTACTAGCCAACAAAAGCGTCCATAGCAACGGTTCTTTCTCACACATAACTAGGACATACCATGAACCTACCATACCAGTTTCATGTATATCTGACTCATAGTCTCTGAGATATAACAAACTTCATTTTTTTTATTGTTTTCGACCAGGGTTCATTCAAAGTCTATCTTCTCCGACAGTTTTCATAGGATCCGGCTGGAAATTTTTGACAATATGGCTGAATGTAAGACCCACAGTCGCTCGTGGCCCGATTTTTGATTTTCGAAAAAATTAATTTTTGAGATTTTTTTGAAAATTTCAAAGGTCCGTTGCTAGGCAACGGATGGGTCCAACGCAACGGTTCTCATTTGCACACAACTCGGTCATGGCATGAACCTACCAACCAAGTTTCATCGAAATCGCCATTGTATTAACAGAGCACTGTACCGAACAGACATACAGACAGACAGACAGACAGACAAACATATCGACGGAAATACTGATAATAATGGTAGACTAGATCGACTACCCAACAGACAGACACACACCCATAACCAATATAGTGGTCACTTACTGACTCGTGAACCAATGATGAATTAAGGTTTTTGAGTTCTGCTCAACCCCCTGTTAAATTAACCCCCAGATTAATGTTTCTTCTCAAAAAAGATGGAAGACAAGGTTCAACTGTGAAGGATGAATCAATGTTTATTGATAAACCATTGGATATGAAAAATTATGATGATAGAGTATATATTGATCTGCTGGACTCTTAATTATAGGTTAGTCTATCTGGTAAAAGTAGGAAGAATGAGAAGGAGAAACACATTTTGCAGGCTTAAAGTATCCTTGGTTCAGGTGTTTGTTTTCTTCCAAATGACCCATCACAATTAGTTAATAGACTGTTATTGCTGTTAGGTAGTAAGAAGGCTGGAAATAACAATTGTTTTAATGAAGCATCAGTCATTTTAGATCAGTTGATGAACATGAAAATAATTAATAAATGTCATTACAAAGATATTTTATCTCATATTAAATAAGATGAGAAACACAATCCTTTGTTTTAATTTCACAAGTGACCACACATCTTCATTCCCATACCCACCACAACTTGACGCAACAAAAGAATATGAGGCGTCTTCATTGTCCATGGAAACTTATAATACCTTATTTAATATCACTGAGAAAAATGACAAGTTTAGTTATAATCCGGGAAGTGAATACAAAACGATAACAGTTTCACCCGGAGCGAATGAGATTTCTCAAATATCTTCCAAAATTGCTCGTCTTATGAAAGAACAGGGTAATGAACCAAAAAATATTGTTATAGATATTCAAAAACATACTTCAAAATTAACGATTAAACTCAAAAATAACTACAAGGTTGATTTCTCAAATGATAATTCATTTAGAGAGTTATTGGGTTTCTCCTCAAAAAAGAGTGAAACTAATGGGACGTTTTACAGTGATAATGTCATTCAAATATCCTCAGGTATAAATTTGGTATTAATTCACTGTGATTTGATTGATGGCGCTTATAATGATGGAATAAGAACAAATACAATATTTTCATTCAGCGCATACTCAACCCCAATTGGTTATAAATTCAATATGGAACCCAAAAATCTGGTTTATCTACCTGTGTCAGGAAAAACCATAAACAGAGCAAATTTTAGGATAACCGACCAAGATAATCACATGATTTCTTTTAATGGAGAAATTATATTCATCAGAATTCACCAAGGTGAAGTTTTCCAAGAAATAAATACGATGGTTATTGTGAGGAAACACGAGTTGGGAAAATATAAAATAATTACAGGGGATGGGATGTTCCTTTCGTCATACTACAATGGTGAAGGTATGTGTCTTGGGAGAGGATACTATAAACCTAAGAGACAAAGGGGTGTTGGACATCAATTTAGAAAAAAAGGAGATGGGATAATTGATACTCTAATGGGTACAGGTTCAACTATTCTTAAACATAAAGACATAATTGGTTCAACTGCTTCTGCTGTGGGAAATGTAGCGGTGCTATAAAGAGTATAAAATATGCCCAAAAGGAATCTCATAAATTACAAGCAATAAAATAAATTAAGAAAGGCAAAACTCATTTGTCTCCCCAAGAACGACAGAAAATAATTCAAATACTTGGGTCAGGGTTTCAAATATTTTAACATCTTTTTTCCCAAATAAATACAAGTATGGAAGCAATTGATAGTATCTAGGATTTCGATGATACCATTGTCATCTCAAACTCTACGAAAAAAAGAAGACTACTTCAAGGTAAATGCAATAACTGGAACAGACTGGAATGCAAATGGAACAAAAAGTTTTGAAATGAATAATCAACACACTTATTTGAATCTATCCGAAAGTTTCTTGTTGTGTAAATTTACATTCACTAAGGCTGCGACGAACACAAACGCTACACTCGTAAATGATTTCTTCTGGAAAATGTTTGATAGTGTTCGTTTGTACATTGGAACACAAGAAGTTGAAGCGGTTGATTATTTCTCTGTTACATCTAAAATGATGAAATTTACACTATATTCATTTAGTGATAGAATGGGAAAGGGGGCTGTCGAAGGTTGTATTCCTGATATGTCAACGGGAACAAACACATATCCTGGATATATTCAAAGGAAAGGAATGTATAATGATGATACAAAAGCAGATAATAGGTTGACTGTTGTAGTTCCTCTTCAAGGTATATTTGGATTTTGTGATCATGATCAAGTTCTGTATGGTCTTAAAATTAGATTTCAACTGCAAAGAAATGATAATGAAAATAGATTGCTTTTTGGTGTGGCTAATGCTTTTGCTAATCAGAATAAATTTGTTATTGATGAAATTAGTTGGTATTGTTACGGTGCCGGGGTCATCGGCCGCCAACCGACTGCTCTGACGGAGCCGCAAGTTGAGTCGGCCCGACCGATCGCCCGGAATACAGATCGCCGCCCGGATAAGTCCGAGCGACGGGTCCTTGTACAAGAACCGAAATACGCCAATGGGCAGATCACGTGGGGTAGGGTCGATTGCCAATCTTCAATGTACCTAAATACCCACATGATCCAACTTCTGGGGTATTCCACCCGCGATGGAACTCTTACGGAACAAACCGCCGAGGCGAGCCTGTCCCATGCGCGATTCCGAGCGGCTTAATCACCGAGAACCGTCGGTCCAAATGTCCCCCTTTTACGGCAAACCAACGGCTTTCTAACTACCGACACAGGAAATGCTCAGTAAATGAAAGAATCGATGCGATGAGCTGAAAACATTTAACAATTGGGGTATTTATTAATAATAATGGGGAACTAGGGAAGCACGTAAGAGCAGAACTATTCCGACTTTATGAAATGCGATGCAAACATTTACAGCACACAAAGCACTTAACAGTTTCCTACTTATTAGACAGGCCCACGGACACACGTACGCACACACACACACGCAAGAAATGGTGGCAGAGGCCTTTAATAACGAGCTCCAGCTCAGAGGATAGGTGAGCTGAAACCCAGAGCCTATCTCGAACCTCTCCACCTCGTGTGGTCTTCAAGTTGTTCGGACCCGGGCTCCAGCGAGAGCGAGCTGGATCCAATCGCTGTGAGCCGCGATCTTTCCTGAGCTCCCGAGAATCCTCCTGCGCTTCTCAACACGTGCTGGTGAGACGAGGCGCCGATCCTTCCCGTCGATGCGTCGCTTCCCCGATGAACCACCTCCAAAGATGAGGTCGATGAGTCACACCAAGCCGGGAACCAAACGGAGAACAAAGAGCTCCATGAACCAAGAAGAAGAAGAAGAAGCCACCACTCGCAGCTTGGGTCGATCAACCGGCTCAACTTCCTTCCAAAACAAAACAGCTCTCCAAGAAGTCTCCACCCGAGCCAAGCCGAGGCCGAAGCTCCCTGAACCACCAAAGCAGAAAGCCTTCAAAAAGCCTCCTCCCGAGCCAGACCGCAGCCGAAGCTCACCGAGCCAGCTGAAGCAAAAAGCTTCCGAAGGCCTCAACCGACTTTTCTCAAGTCCCGCAAAAAAACCGACTCGAACAAAAGAAAGGATCTCCTCTTTATCCTTCTCGGCCCCCCTCCCCCGCGCCCGGTGTGACTCATGCCCTCGTGATCCATCCCCCGCTCAACCACGGGTGGGAGGGAGTTGTTGACATCATGAATCACGGGACGGCAGGGTTCTTCTTCCTCTTCGCAGAAGAGGGGGAGGGACGTCTCCATTGTTTCGTTCCCTAACTATTAAATCGATCCACAGCGCATCTAATTGATTTCTGAACATTTAAACAATGGAAGGTGAGCTATCTAGGGAACAAGCACTTATCGACATAGCTGACTAAAGGAGCCTGTATGTTGTGTGCACTCGAATTCCAAATTCGTAACAGTATATTTGTGAATATACTCCTAATCTTAAAACAGAAGAGATGTTGAAAAGAAGACTTAACTCAAAGAAGCCACTCAATGTATCATACTTTAAAAGAAGATGTCAACACGTTAAGCTGAACCAAACCACTTACCCGTAGAATTTGGGTGTTCTGGAATTAAAGCCACAATATCTGTGGCTCATTTTTTTTAAAACCAGATGGTGATAATGGTTCTCATAAGAATAATGCATTGAGTGATCATGCGAAGGTGAAACAACTTCACGTTTCTCTAGATGGAACATTTTATCCACGAGATGGATCGGAAATTCATTGGTAAAAAAATGATTATGATGAAGCATACAAGTCTTACCAAAAGGTGTGTGAAAGCAATGGAAATAAAGAACCTATTTTGGATATGACAGCATTTACAAGTCTGTATACAATCTATGCGATTGACCTGAGTGCTCAAAACGAAACAATAAAGTCTAATCGAGTGGATACTTCCCTATACATTGAAAGAGGAGAGAGTGAAGAAGTTGATACATATTGTTTGCGTTTGGAAGAAACAGAATTATAGATTAATACAGATAATTGTGTTATGATTAATCTCACGTAATTTTTTTGATAAATAAATGAGTAGTAAAGTGGCAACTGGGGTATATGTTAATCAAATCAATCTTCATAAACTATCATCTTGTATTCAAAATCAAAAGCCTTGTATGATTAACGTTAATACAATTCAGAGAAAAGGAGCAGTAAGAATTGATGTTTTGCTCACAAGAGAACAGGTGAAAATCTTGAACGATACTGGCTCACTTAAAATTAAAATGTCAAAACCAATGTTGAAGAAATATTCAATAAGAGAGATGAGTGGAGAATTTCTCCCATTTCTAATTCCTTTATTTGCTGGTTTAAGTGTGGTTGGAGCATTGACAGGTGGTATTTCAGCATCGGTGAAAACTGCCAACGAAAGGAAGGCTCAACTCTGGGCTCAAAAAGAACTGGAAAGACATAACAAAGAGTTGGAGAAACATATTAGTGGAAGTGGTGTAATTGTAGATTTTTCTGAAAAACTTGAAAGTCTGCCTGATAAAGCGAGATTGTTAGTTGGAGATATGCTTTCTTCGATCGCACAAGCAGGTGTAAAATTAACAAAAAGGGGTAATGGATTATATCTTTCTAATAAATAAATGAGCATTGATTAGTGGTTTAAATAATTTGGATAGAATACATTAAATTTAGAACTTATCAAATATTGTAAGAAATTAAAAATTCATTATGTTATTTGTATGAGAGATGAATTAACAAACGTGTCTCAACATACAAAGAATATTATTATGAACTTAGAAGATAATGGGAACGGTTCTCATTGGGTTTGTATTTTTAATAGTCAAGACAAATATTATTTTGATTGTTTTGGTCTTCTACCACCTGTTGAAGTAATAAAATTCTTACAGAATGGTGTTTATCAAACATTTCAAGTCCAAGAATTAAATTCCAAGTGTTGTGGTCAATTATGTCTTTCTGTGTTATTTCAACTGAAGATAAATAATTTTTTTAATAACATTATTTTAATCTCATATAAATGACTTATGTTGGTAAAGATGGCTCGATCTTTGATGTATCCCAAGAACTGAATATTGATTTATCAAATTATTACACAAAGGCAAAGGCTGAATGACAGAAATATAGTATAGCAAAAAATATTAATATGAAAAATGGTAATAAATTAATAAATTATCCAAGCCCGACTGACGCGAATGACTTGGTGAGATTAAGTGATTTATCACAATATATATATATATATATATATATATATATATATATATATATATATATATATATATATATATATATATATATATATATATATATATATCCTTAAATAAAATGGCTGTGTATTCCAAAGATACAGAAGTGTTGATTTTATCTCCAGGTCATACAGAATTCACAGTTCCAATTAAAATAAAATTTTATAAAGAATGGCGTATCGTTTGTATGAGAATAGAACAATGGGGATATGAAATGAATGATTTGGGGTATAATTGTTCATTGAAAATTAACGTCGAAGAACTGGAACAATTAAATCAGTCTCGTAAAGAAGAATATTATCCACTTGGTGCCGAGAATAAGTTTTGTCGAAGCACGATTCGCAAACAACAAATAGAAGAATTTAATAAGGGTAAAATCAATAATGGTTTTGCCATAGTTTATATCATGAAAACACAAAGAACAGGATTATATATTATAAGTAAGGAAATACAAAATGATTTAACTATGGGAAGATGGGGAGGTATTTCCTGTCATTATATTAATCTGTCATATGAAGCCTGGTGTTGGCTTAGTGGTTAGGGTGGCAGCTTGGGATCCAAGGGTCCTGAGTTCAAGCCCCGTTGGCTGCTGAATTAACACCAGGGGGTTGACTCAGCCTGTCATCCTTCCGAGGTCGGCGAAATGAGTGCCAGTGTACTGGTCCCGGTGTATGCCCCGGTTAGAATAGGTGTACCATATCCCTGTGTGTCGTAAGAGGCGACCAGGGTTGGCGTCAGGAAGGGCATCCGGCCATAAAACATTGCCTCAAGAAAAAGCCAAACCCCTGCACAGCAGGGAAAAATGGCTGTAAAAACGGTCATATTAATCTGTCATATATTTCTAAAACATAAATAACAGCAAGAAGGCTTCAAGAAAATTATCATTTCTGTGTCCAAGCATACCTTCAAGAAAAGGGTATTTGGTATTTTAATAAATATGTTCTCCAACATAAGAATGAGGTATTTTCAATAAAACATGGGTTTTATACTGATGTTAATAAACCAACAACTTTGGATTTAATTAAAATGTTAAATAATGTAAAAAAATTAAAGTTAAGAAAGCGCAAGGCTCTTTTCGAAATTCAGAAGAAATTTTATTGGTTTCCTGTTGTAAAAAAAAATATTTTGGATACAGGAATAACAAGAAATCCTGATGAATATATGCATGATATTCTATGGGGTGAAAGTGATTCAACGATAGTGAGGGACGAGGAAGGAGTTGAAGAAACTGAGACAAAGGAGGAGAGGGAGAAGAGAGAGAAGGAGAGGGAGAAGAGAGAGAAGATAGAGAAGGAGGAGAGGGAGAAGAGAGAGAAGGAGTCAAGGGAGAAGAGAGAGAAGATAGAGAAGGAGGAGAGGGAGAAGAGAGAGAAGGAGTCAAGGGAGAAGAGAGAGAAGGAGGAAAGGGAGAAGAGAGAGAAGGAGGAGAGGGAGAGGGAGAGGGAGGAAAGAGAGAGAATAAATAAATATAAAAATATGGAAACCAGTGAGATTAGAAAAAGATTGGGGGTATTACAGAAAATAAATAAATCTCAATGCACCGAGTAGGAAAATAAAGAATTAACAAGTTTATTAGAAATATTTGCGTCAAGACTATTAACATTGGTTTCAGGGCGAAGATATAAACGAGAAAGTGGAGATAAAGAAGTTTTAACTCTGCCCCTTTTTGACTCCACCCACACAAGCCCCACCCACGCAAACCCCACCCATAAAAGCCCCACCCACACAAGCTCCACACACAAATCCACATAATTAGTGATTAGTTAATGAGTTCCCCACACACATGTTTATTTAATTAAAAAAATTGCTCCACCCTCACAAACCACATCCACCCATCCTCACAAGCTCCACCCATCTACATAAGCTCCACACACATAAGCCCCACCCATCCACACATGCCCCATCCATCCACATAAGCCCCACCCATCCACATAAGCCCCACCCATCCACACAAGCCCCACCCATCCACACAAACCCCATCCACACAAACCCCATCCACACAAGCTCCATCCACACAAGCCCCACCCCCCAGTGCACCCCCACCTTTGACCCACCACCCTCCTCATCCCACACACACACACGGGGAGGGGTGGGATGAGGGGGGTGGTGGGTCGTTGGGGGAGTGTACCTACCCTCCCCCTGACATCTTTATTCTTTTCTTGTAATTCAAAATCTGATAATTATAAGGAAAGCAAATATAATTAATCACGATTGAAAATATTAAACATTTTTCTTTGGGTAAATATTCAGTTGCGAAAATGGACGATCTTTCCCAGCAATCTGCTTCAGATGTCTTGTGATTTTGAAACTCGGATACCATATTCTGTTTTGAAACAAAGAGTGAAGAACAATTAGGGTATATAAAGATAATTATATAATAATGTGATTAAAATAATAAATATAATATTTACCTCTAGAAGATAGTGTCATGTTAGATTCCTCCAGATGAGCATTTAAACTGGAGAAAGTTGGAAATGAATCATCACCCCATGGAATTTCAACATCTTCCCATTCAAGGTTACGAAATTCATTCATTTCACAGCTCATGCATGATTCAGTTTTAATGCTGAAAATAAAAAACAGGGATTCAAAAATTACCACCAAGTTGTGGTATTGCTTTTAAATTAATTACCACCATGCCAAATAAAAGGTTGTGTGGAAGGAGAACAGAAAGAGACAGACTGAGACAGACAGAGAGACAGAAAGACTGATAGAGAGAGACAGAGACAAACAGAGAGAGAGAGAGATAGACAGACAGAAAAACAGACAGATAGAGAGAGACAGAGACAAATAGACAGAGACAGATAGAGACAGACACACACACACACACACACACACACACACACACACACACACACACACACACACACACACACACACACACACACACACACACACACACACACACACACACATCTATGTGTGTGTTTCTCATCTTGAACTTGATTTATTCCACGTCAGTTGACGTGAGAGTAATTATTTCCAGTCAACAATAATATCGTTCAGTTAATTTCTAAACGAATAAATGTCTTCAAGAAAGTCGTTCATTTTTATCCATTCCTCGTGATATTCAAATAATTCATTTTCAACATCCGTTATCAACGATGTTGTTATTTGGGACAGTCTGTTGAAAAACAAGGACAAATGTGTCCAAGAGCCACGTCCTAAAGGTTTTGTCTTCACCAGAAGAAGAAGAACAAGAACAAGAAGAGGAAGAAGAAGAAGAAAAAAAAAAACAAACAACTTCCGATATTTCGTCACGTGCCTTGATTAAGCCAATAGCGAGGCCCATCATAGTGTATTGACGTATTTACGAAATATAGTGTATTTACGAAATAAATAGTGTATTTACGAAATTACAATACATTAAATGGAATAATCTTTAAATAGTAACGTGAACTTTTCGAAACTTTAAAACAAATGTCCAAATATATTTAAAAGTTAATGATAGACGCTCTCAAAAGGCACCCTCAATGCAAGGATGTGTA
>NC_140970.1:79064196-79066696 GCF_056783735.1 Eptatretus burgeri
CAGCGCTTCGACGGCGACGACATCACCAGACGATAGGAATTTTTCAGCTCCATTATAATCTTATGGGACCACCGTCGTATAATGTAGTTATGCGGTGCATGACTGTATGTATATGTGTATATACAGGGGGCTGCAGAAGTAGGTATACAGTAATGAATACAAGTACAGTCCTTACTGTATACCTACTTTTGCAGCCCCCTGTATATGTGTCGATAAATCTATATTGTTGTGGGGCCGGGTCTCGGTGGCGAGCACGACCGCTATATGGAGCAGTAGAGTGGCTCCACTTAACACCTGGAATGTATAGGTCGTCACCCCGAATAACTCCGGAGCAGACGGGTCCCTTAGCGGACCGAGGATCGTCAATACGTCAACCACGTGTGATAGGGTCAATTGCCAATTTTAATATACCTAAATACCCACGTCGTCCAAACAACTGGGGAAATTCACCCTCGGCAGGATCTGCGTGATCCAGGCCGTTACCGAGCCGGATCCGAGTCGTAACCCGAGCGGAGAGTACCAGATTCCTGCCGGACCGATTGCACGATTATGGCAACAATGAAGCCTCCTAATTCCTGTTCGCAGTGCAGCAAACCAATGATGGAAAGGACAAGGACGAGCTGGGACATTCAACAAAAGGGGAATTTATTTTACAATAATCGGGGAGGGGAAGCACACAAAGAGCAGAGTTATCACGACTATAAGAAATGCAATGGACAATGAGCAAAGAAAGCACTTTCACAGTTGTTACTTATAAACGGGGCCCCAGGTCACACACATGCACACACAAATGCCCAGAAAGAGATGGACCTGTCCACCTCGTGTGGTTCTCGACGATCTTGGGGTAACGGGACTCGAACCCGCAACACGAGGCCACTCCAAGCACCAGGTACGGAGGGTAGCGTCAGGTGTTGGCACGTTCCTCCGGCTCGCAGGCAGGTGACACGAGATGATCTCCCGAGTCGGGATGGTCGACCACCCGCAGCAACGCGCCAGACGAGACGCCTCCGATCTGCGTGACGCAATCAGCCGCAGACCCGGACAGAGATGCGCACTTGAGCAGACCGGACGCGCGCTCGAGCAGACTGGACGCGCGCTCGAGCAGACTGGACGCGCACTCGAGCAGACTGGACGCAATCATACGTTGCTTCTTCGTTGTCACTTTTCTTTTGGGGCCCGTCCGCTCCCGTGGCCTGCTCCCATTGCGTGGACGGCGTGTCGCGGCTCCGCCTTCTTGCCAAGGACCGCCCCGACTCTGGTCTGTTCGTCACACATTGGGCGGAAAACGACGCATACCCTTATTTGGCGTGTAGATGGGGCGAAACACTTTGTGACCATATACCGTGCGAAATCCACACCGAAACGCACACCGCCTGGGGCATGGAATTCCAGACATGCCCACATGCTAGCGAGCGCGCGGAGAATGCCGAGAGCAGAGTGTTGTTGTTGTTGTTGTTGTTGTTGTTGTTGTTGTTGTTGTTGTTGTGGGTGAAGTAAAATGTAAAAATCCTATCTCTCAAAATAACTCCGCAGCGCACGTACATTTAATTCCCATTAGACTAGGGACGGGACCCGAACTAGAAACACACACTTACCAATATAACTGAGCTGTAGGACTCTGGCTGTTGTGTGCAGTCAGCTTCCAAATTTGTAACACTGCCCCCTCCCCTTTTTACAGACTCGTCCCGAGTTGTCAAATTTGCGTGTGACCAGCATGTGTAAGTTTTCCCCAAGTACGTTTTACCTACGGATCCCTGAGTGCGACATTTTTTTGATACATGTCCCAAAAAATAAATAACCTAGTGCGCTGCGTAACTAAACTAATAGACTCATACAGACGACTTAAATACAATTGCTGGCACTAAGACAGACACACAGGTGGGTTGAACTTATTTACAATCTTAACTAATATTTACACTAACCATGGCCCAGGACCTGTTATCTGTGGGATAAAGGCACAACAATGTTCACAGTTTGTGTGGGTGAGTGCACAGCAGCTGAAGGTCAGTCGTCCTCAGGGCCTGCTCAAAAGGTCCCCCTTGTGTTCTTTTCAGTGAACCTTCTTCTTTTTTTTCTTTCATACCCCAGCTGCTTGAGGCAACTCACCCTAACACGGCAGGCCATGCGCCGTCCCACAGGCCATTTGAAGTGGCCTTTATGCTAGAAGAGGTGGCCAGGCTGCTCAATGCAGTCCCTGGCTCCTTTGAATGGATGGAGATGGACTGGATGTAAAAACAAATGAATGCACGGGCTGCTCAAATGCAGTCCCCGTGTACGGCTGCCTGCAGGGCAGTCCTGGCAAACGCCCGCTGGATGGTCCTGGCGCACATGGATGGATGGTGACATGGGGCAATGCAAACAGGGGTAGCAGGCATGGGGTTATGACAAAGACAGGCAAATCAGGCATGGCAAGGCAAGGCAATGCGGACCAGGCGATGTCGCACAACACGGGCCGGCATATGAAGCTGGCCGGCCTCCGGTATGGTCCGTGTGGGTCTGG
>NC_140970.1:79076696-79086696 GCF_056783735.1 Eptatretus burgeri
ACACGACTCCGCGAGCATGTGCGCGGGGCGAACACCAATATGTGTCGGATATTGAGGCTGAAAAGGAACAAGCCGCTTTTACTGCCACACTAGTGTCCTGCCAAACATGGCGTGGAGTCGTCTTTATTGGCATCCGTACGCGTTTCGTGCAGCGTGAGCGTCGTGCTAGCCGTGTTTCCCGTGCCGTGAAAAACACCATTCGTGCAGCCTCTTAAGAGGGATTTATTCGCCTGCCTTTTTTATGCAACCGGTAATCTTTCCCAGATCATCGGAAGCTCGAGTCGATAATCCCGCACCAACACGCACACCACATGACTCGGCGCTGCAGTTTCCCCACCGCGTCGCCGCATGCGCTGGCCTCCACGAGACCCCACCTTCCAGCGAAGGCGCATGTGGCTGATTTACCTCAGGAATTATCAGAAAAGAAGAAGAGTGGGGACGAAATGAAGACGAAAATGATTTCACAATCCTAGCTATGAGATCATCACAATGCACTCCCTTGTTGTCCCACTAAACAAAAGGAAGGTGACTATCGACACGTATAATAATGGAATAACTGTCTTGGGACACCTATCTGTTGTATGCATGCGGTTCCGAGAACCGCAACTATATACAGTCATCCCACGTTTATTGCGGGGGTTACGTTCCAAACCCCCCCCCCCCCGCGAGAAGTGAAAATCTGCGATGAATGGATGCCTCCCAAAAAAATCGACTCGCCTGGTCTGGTCGGCTTGGCAATGATCGGGTTCGAGGTGCCGGAGATCGACTCGTCTGGTCTGGTCGGCTTGGCAATGATCGGGTTCGAGGTGCCGGAGATCGACTCGTCTGGTCTGGCCGGCTTGGCAATGATCGGGTTTGAGGTGCCAGAGATCGACTCATCTGGTCTGGTCGGCTTGGCAATGATCGGGTTCGATGTGCCGGAGATCGACTCGTCTGGTCTGGTCGGTTTGGCTGTTCTCGTCCAACCGCGGCAAACCTTTTTCCTTCCCGAAGCAGATATCGAGCACTTTAACCTTCTCCTGGAGCGTCAGGACCTTCCTCTGGCGCTTCAGTTCCTTGCCAGAAGCCTTAGAAGGTGCAGGGAGTTTGGGCGGCATCGTAGGGCTTGGAGAAAAAACGTAGAAAATATTCGAAGTTCACAAGCGAAACTTTGTCTCGTGCGTTGTGTGACTGGTCGAGCACCACGCGTTATAATTTATTGCTTAAATAATTTATTTTTTATATATTATTACCGCGATATACCGGGGGAATCCGCAGAAAAAATTAGTTAGGTTCCAAGGGAAAACCCGCGATGAAGCGGGGGATTACTGTATATGTGTCTATATATATATATATATATATATATATATATATATATATATATATATATATATATATATATATGTATATATATATATATATTTGTGTATATATATATATGTAGATATACACACACAATAACTTGTAAGTAAGAGGGTTAGTGTAGGTTCGGTAAGGTTGATGAGGGTACAAAAGCTCATGGCTATTGATTGGGGGTGCACCACCTGTTTCAAGCTCTCAGAGTATCATGGGATTGAACATCTCCAGGAAGGCAGGTTCTACGAATGGGAGATGTGTGGAATAACTGAGCTTCGGTGTGCACTGGATCTGGATTGTAGTTGTTTAAGCATGAGATGCCGACTGGAAGAATGACCATGTCATCGAGAAGCTCAGCTGAGGCTTTGACCTTTTTGCAATGTGAGAGCAACAAGCCTTGTGTTTGGACCTCATCTTGGGAGATGCCATGAATGGCACAATGGATTTGATCACACTGCATCAGTTCTCTTGTCATACAAGCTTTTTGTTGTTTTTTTTTTGGCAGGCCTCAGAATGGTTCAATGCTGTTGTACAACAGAAAGAAGGTGAAGTACAGGAAGGACGGTTACTGCTGGAAGAAGCGTAAGGATGGCAAAACAACCCGAGAGGATCACATGAAGCTCAAGGTGCAAGGGATCGAGGTATGTGATACTCACAAGGCCCTCGTTATCCTGCTGGTCGATCGTTGTATCCATGGGTCTGCAATGCTTTTGCTACAATTCCTTCACACACTGGTTGCTGACATACCTTGAGGTTTAAATCAGCTTTTATAGCTTCTGTACTTTTTAACAAATGGACACCTTACTTTGCATTTTATGTGCTGAAGATGTTCCATAATGGCATAGTCCCGCTCTCGGTGTGGGTTAGTATTACAAGTTATACTGGAAAATATCAGCTCTATATCTGGAAAACACCTGGAATTCTGGGGGATTATCCCTTCCTTAAGGACAGGTGCTTCGGTAGTTCTTGAAAGACATTAATTTCTGTCTTTGTATACCTCCCCCCCCCACCCCTTACCAAAGCTATCATACTGTATGGTTGCACTTAAGATACAATATGTGCTTTTTCCTCGTGTATGTCACATGGCCAAAGGTATGTGGACACCTGCTCGTCCAACATCTCATTCCAAAATCATGGTCATTTATAGGGAGTTGGTCCCCCCTTTGCTGCTATAACAGCCTCCACTCTTAAGGGAAGGTTTTCCATGAGATGTTGCTACGTTGCTGCGGGGATTTGCTTCCATTAGTGTGGTCGGGCGATTAGGTCTGGCTTGCAGGTGGTGTTCCAATTCATCCCAAAGGTGTTCGATGGGGTTGAGGTCAGGGCTCTGTGCAGGTCAGTCAAGTTCTTCCACACCGATCTCGACAAACCATTTCTGTATGGACCTTGCTTTGTGCACGGGGGCATTGTCATGCTGAAACAGGAAAGGACCTTCCCCAAACTGTTGCCACAAAGTTAGAAGCACAGAATCGTCTAGAATGTCATTGTATGCTGTAGCATTAAGATTTCCCTTCACTGGAACTAAGGGGCTGAATCCAGACCATGAAAAACAGCCCCAGATCATTATTCCTACTCCACCAAACACTCCAGTTGGCACTATGCATTTTGGCAGGTGGCGTTCTCCTGGCATTCGCCAAACCCAGGTTCGTCCGTCGGACTGCCGGATGGTGAAGCGTGATTCATCACTCCAGAGAACACATTTCCACTGCTCCAGAGTCCAATGGCGGTGAACTTTACACCACTCCATCTGACGCTTGGCATTGCACATGGTGATCTCAGGCTTGTGTGCGGCTGCTCGGCCATGGAAACCCGTTTCATGAAGCTTTCGCCAAACAGTGTTTGTGCTGACGTTGATTTCAGAACCAGTTTGGAACTCGGTAGTGAGTGCAGCAACCGACGACAGACGATTTTTCCGCGCTACGTGCTTCAGCACTTGGCGGTTCCGTTCTGTCAGCTTGTGTGGTCTACCACTTCACGGCTGAGTTGTTGTTGCTCATAGATGTTTCCACTTCACAATAACAGCACTTACAGTTGACCGGGGCAGCTCGAGCTGGGCAGAAATTTGATGGACTGACTTGTTGAAAAGGTGTAATCCAATGATGGTGCCACTTTGAAAGTCACTGAGCTCTTTAGTACAGCCCATTTGACCGACAATGTTTGTCTACGGAGATTGCATGGCTGTGTGCTTGATTTTATACACCTGCCAGCAATGGGTGTGGCTGAAATAGCTGAATTCACTCATGAGAAGTGGTGTCCGCATACTTTTGACCATGTAATATACATTTACATATATATATATATATATATATATATATATATATATATATATATATATATATATATATATATATATATATATATATATACACACACTATTTGTGGGATTCTCATGTGTGTACTGTGTGTGAATGTCTTCATAGCTGTGGAGGAACTCTGAGAAGGGTTTGATACAGCATAGCGCATACCTTGTGTTGGTCTTCTTGGTTGTTTTACGCAGCAGTTTCGGCTGGAAGAGCATGGGAGGTGTTAATTTATTTATATAATCCGAGCCACCTGGGTTGAGTTGACTAGGTGAGAGCTGATTGGCTATTCCCTCCATTCACAGGTGAGAGATGTGGGTGGGTCTTTCATTGGTTCGCGGGCGCCAGCAGTGACCACTATTTTCGTTGTGTCTGTCTGTCTGTCTGTCTGTTTGTGACTATCTCCAGAGCATAGCACCGTGACGTTTGATGCATTCTTGATGAAACTTGGACACAAGCTTGATATCATGGTCTAGTTGTGTCTTTTTGAATGAGGGGCATCCCATGCCCACTTGAACTTTTTATTTATTTTTATTTTTATTTTTATTCTCGATTTTTTTTTTCTCGCAATTTCATTTCCGAGAAGCTGTGCATAATGTCCATAAGTACAACATATAAAAAATCCAATTTGATTTGGTCAATTTTGACGGAAGAGATAGGTTTTTACGGTTGGGCTTCCTCAAAAGCTTCCACTAACTCAATTGTACCTATTGTGGCATTGTTCAATAATGCCCACCAACCATCGCCGCCTCCCGGCTTGTATATATATATATATATATATATATATATATATATATATATATATATACATATATATATATATATACATATATATATATATATATATATGTATATATATATATATATGTATATATATATATATATATGTATATATATATATATATATGTATATATATATATATATATGTATATATATATATATATATATATATATGTATATATATATATATATGTATATATATATATATATATATATATATATATATATATATATATATATGTATATATATATATATATATATATATATATATATATATATATATATATATATATATTGTTGCGGCCCAGGGTACAGAGACACCAGCTTGTCACTCGGGGATCAATCCCCGGCCGTCCTCAGTAGAGCCGGACCTGGGGCCACCGCTCAAATCAACGTTATGGTATGGTGGGTTGTTTTAAAACCACGAATGTCACCCAGTCAACCACGAGTTCCAGTGTCCGCCGTCTAATTATTCCGTTTAAACTTGAGGTCACGTGGTTACCTAAGTGGGGAGCGCGCCCTCGGCAAAGCACCAATATTATCTGATTAGATTTTAATTAGGGCGGCCAAGCGTTTTAACCGCTGGTGCGGGCCGATGATTTTTTGTTCAAATCTGTGGTAATTACCTCCCAGTCTATCTCTGTTCGAACAATGCTGGACCAATAGTCCAGGCAATCGAGCCCATTTTTTCACTTAATCGGGAACAAATTGCATCAGAATTTTTTTTAGCGCAATGCATTTCTATGAGGTCCCCAGAACACCATACTAAAAGTCCGAAGAAATCCCTGTTGCGGAAATACGTCTAATTTGCATAAATCCAATATGGCGTCCAATTATCAATATTGTGCAACATCTTTGCTCACAGATGACATATTTGAGTGATTTCAACTTCTAGAATGGGAATTTTGTGTATAAGGATGCATTTAGCATACTTTTAAACTTCCCTGGAACAAAATCTCATTTGCTTAAATCCAATATGGCCACCAAATATCAATATCTTGCCAAATGTTTGCTCTCAGATGATGTATTTTAGTGATTTAAATTTCTATAATGAGATCTTTGGATCCAAGGATGCATTTGTAATACTTAAAAATTTCATTGGATGCATCTAGGACACTACAGTATTTAACCAGTTAAAAATCTCATTTGCATAATTCCAACTGACCACCAAATATAATTTGCTTACAATCCATGATATCCGCAATAAAAATGGCTTGACCCAAAACTAATATTTGGTGGACTCTGGTCAAATTTGAGGTTAATTATGTTATTGTTTTTACATACATCATGATATATGTTGCTATTTTACAATCCCCCTGAGGTACCCCTCACTTAATGGTGCAATCCCGGGGGAATCCCTGGGAAATCCCCTTTTGGCTGTTTCAATGGAAGTTCCAACATGGATGATATCATCATGTTCAACACAAGAAAGGCAAATTAAGGTGAGTAACCTGTTAAAAACTTGAATATTGTTATTACATTCCTTCAATTAATTACATAGGTTACATCAAATTGACAAATTACCCATTTTCTTACATAAATAAGTTATACATATGAGATTCTAAACTAACCAGCTTACCAAGGGGCTCCTAATGGGTGGTTTTAACATGTTTAATATATTAAGTCGGTATACTTGTTATTTACAACCAGGGAGACAACAGTGGACCATGTAGGGGAGGGAGCAAGTGCTGATCGTGAGACAGATTGTGTAGGGACAATAGCTGTACAACAAGATACATGTACTTTCATAAACGATTTAACAGCAGCAGCAGAACTCTATGACAGAACAGTATCTTATACCTCTACTATAGAAGAGGTGTTAGGAAGACTCCAAAGTAAACTGAATGAGAAGAAAGAAATGATGACTATGCGGACAGCAAAACTCTGGGTGCAATATCTGAACATGGTGGACATCCTGCGAAGATTTCTTAAAGCTGAGCGGACAGGCAACTGTCCTACTATTTTGTCCTTCCCACTCCCTCCCCCCCTTCCTGTCTCATGCCCCCCCCTTGATGTGCTTTGTGTGTTAGCTCTCATACGAGCCTCGACAAGGTATACAAAAAAAAAAACAACTGGAAATTACACCTTCAATCCGTAAAAGAAATGTTACCATACTTTGCAGCATCTGGACACATGCTATATGCAAAGTCTGCATATGTATACCTGCAAATGATGCTTAATCTGCCAGAAAGTCATCCAGATGTCCATCAGCAATTTGAGAAAGGATACCATGTGGTGAGGCACAGTGATAGGTACTGGGTAGGACTATCCATGGATCTCACAATTGAGCAAGTGCTGATGAGAAGTATAAAGACACATGGAGGCCTGACAAGAGGAAAAGGAATGACAGAAACTCAGCGTTTGGTGTGGGTCCTTTCCATGCCAGCATGTGCAAATATCAACGAGGCCATGCAGAAGCTCAGTGGCATCTCATTTGAAACCAGTGACCAGCACAAAGACCTGTCAAAAGCTAGAGATGTCAATGACACCCTTGATCTTATCAGCTATCTCAGGGAGAGAGATCCATTCGCACGGGATCCGTCCCTGTTTAACATTGCAAATGGCATGACAGCCCAGGAAGGATTCAACGTTGAAAGATCAAGAACAGTTGCTGGGTGTGCGCTGGCTTTCAAAAGGAATTGGCCACTGTGGCTAATCCAGGTTTAGAATGATTAGCCACATATTTTATTCAAAAGTTTTTTTTTAACAATATGAAATAATAAGTTAATTTTAAGGTGGATGTGTGAGTTTGATGGGTGAGGTTGGTTGGATGAGTGAGTTAGATTGTTCAGATTGGTTGGATGAGTGAGTTTGACTTGTGAGATTGGTTGAATGAATGCCCATCAGGCGAGGTGGTGGTGATGGTGTGTGTGTGTGTGTGTGTGTGTGTGTGTGTGTGTGTGGGGGGGGGCGGTATGGTCGTTGTGCCTGTAGTGGGGGATGGGGGTGGTTGTGGACCAGGATTGGACCAACCTCATGCCAGTCAAACTCACTCATCCAACCAATCTCACCCAACAACTTCACTCATCCAACCAATCTCACACATCAAACTCACTCATCCAACCAATGTCACACATCAAACTCACTCATACTCCAATCTCACCCATCAACTTCACTCATCCAACCAACCAAAGTCACCATCAAACTCACTCATCCAAACAAACTCTCTCATCCAAACAAACTCTCTCATCCAAACAAACTCGTCCTGCTAAAGGTAGTACTACTACTGATTGTGTCAAAACTCACCTGGCAACCACTGACCCAACGAAGCATGTAGCGCCGAGTAGCGCCGAATCATGCCTAATCATTCCGGGAAAAAAAAATTTTTCAAAAAAATAAAAAGAAAAATTTGAGACGAGAATCATGGGAATCATGCGTAATTTCGGTCGATTTTTTTTTTTTACTAGAAACTAGTTTAAAACTATTACAGTTAGTACATATAAGCTTGAACGAAATCACGCGTGATTCCCGTAAAAAAAACATACAAAATGGCGGCCGTCTCGGTCGTCTCAACGAAGGTTGAATTATGTGCTGAAATCACCCAAAATTCGTCTAAAACAGGTAAAAAAAAAAAAACACTAAAACATGGATTAGCCACAATGGCTAATGGGTGGTTTAAAATATTAGCCACAGGTAAGGGGGATTCACCCCTTACCTGTGGCGACGTGGCGAGCGGCAACGCACACCCAGAGTTGGAGAAAAGATTCTAGCATCCATGGTTGGGAAATCTGTAGAAGAGTTCACCTTCCGGAAATGTGATCGAGCAGTGACACTTAATTCAAGATCAACTGTCAAGATCAAAGGAGAATCTGTGAAGGTAGATCCACAGTTGATCTTCCAGAGACTGGTTACCATTGGGAAGCGCTGTGAAGATCTCCAGTCACTCTTCAAATATGAACTGTGTAGTTACCCCCCAGCATTGTTTGAATCTTCCTTCCTTCCCCTGCAGGCCAATAAGGCTGTCCTTGCTGATGTTTTCTGGAAGACCATGCAAGGGGAGCAACGAAAACCAATTGGAAATGTCCAGTATATTCTCGATGGTGGTGCACTACTTCATCGTCTTCCATGGCCAAGAGGTTCCACATAAGAGTGTGTCAGTCAGCTTTATGTCACATATGTTACATATAAATATGGGGCTGCTAGCATTATCTTTGATGGATACCAAGATGGTCCAACAACAAAAGATGCTACACACATGAGAAGGAGAGGGGCTTGTTCAGGCATGACAGTAAACTTCACTGGTGGAATGGTTATACAGTCCAAGAAGGAGGAATTCTTGAAAAATGTGACAAACAAACAGCGATTTATTGTTTATCTTCATGACAAACTAGAGCTGGCTGGGTGTAATATAGATCATGCAAAGCATGATGCTGATGTGCTCATTGTCCAAACAGCTTTTGCATCTGCTAGAATCAAAGACACTGTCCTGATAGGGGATGACACGGATTTGCTCATCCTCCTACTGCATCATGCTGAACTGGATGCACATGACTTGTTCCTGGCCCCAGAGCCCAGGCAATCAGCAAAAAAGACCAGGATATGGTGCATACAGCAGTCTAAGGAATTTCTTGGTCCTGATGTTTGTGACCATGTGTTATTTATCCATGCAATCCTTGGCTGCGATACAACTTCTCGCCTGTTTGGATTGGGAAAGGGTTTAGCAGTAAGGAAGATCAAGAGTGTTGCCCTGTTCCGTCAGCAAGCTAAGGTGTTCAGCCAAGAAGGACATGTGGCAAAACAGGACATTATTGCAGCAGGAGAAAAAGCACTTGTTTCATTATATGGTGGTGCCAAATAACAAGGACGGGACACTTTACGATACAGGCGATTTTGTGAGAAGGTTTCCAAGAGCACATCTCATGTAGAACCTCAAACTCTACCCCCAACCTCAGCAGCTGCAAAGTATCACAGCAGCTGTATATTATCAGATGATGGAGTGGAAAGGAAGAAGCATCAATATGAAGCCGGAAGCATGGGGATGGCACATGGTGGATGAACAATGTTTGCCAATACAAACTGACCAACTTGCAGCCCCATCAAAACTACTGGATGTCATCTGCTGTTACTGTAAAACAGCCAGTAATACAAAGAGGTACACATGCAGAAAGTGTAGTGTGCATTGCAGTGCTGTTTGTGGAGAATGCCATGGGACAAGTTGTGCCAACTCACAGCTACCAGATTTCACTGATGACTATAATGATGACCTTGATGGGCATCTTCAGTAGGGTATTAATATGCCTGCAATGAAACACGAGCCAAAGAAGTGACTGTTATAAATTTGATCACAAAATATCGATATTTGGTGGCCATATTGGATTTTATTAAATTCATCCATCATTTTATTGAAACCCATCCAATCAAAATATTAAACTATCCCAAATTTAGCCTTTGATCCCCTCAAATATTCTAGAAATATAAACCGCTCAAACCTGTTGTCTGAGAGTAAATATATGGCAAAATATTGATATTTGGCAGCCATATTGGATTTATGCAAATGAGATTTTGTTCCAGGGAAGTTTAAAAGTATGCTAAATGCATCCTTATATACAAAATACCCATTCTAGAAGTTGAAATCACTCAAAT
>NC_140970.1:79089196-79171696 GCF_056783735.1 Eptatretus burgeri
GACTTTTTTACACCACCAAAGCACAATGACCTGCCTTAAACTTAGCATTGCACAAATCTTGTAACTGTAATTTACACACCGACAGTGGGTTCTCGTTAGTTTTGCAAGTTCCTGCTCCCACGGTGTGAGCATGACGGCTATTATGACTTCCGTCACGAAAATTTGCACTTGATCCGCCATTAATACTTCAATGTATCATGACTTTCCTCAAACGTCCATATATTTAACTTACAAACCCCCAAAAGCGTATTGCATTCGGCCGTGTTGCATCGGTGTCGTAATTCCATCCGTGACTGGCCGTCATCCATCTGCATGTGTTGCCCAAAGCCCAAAACGATGCGAAATATTCAAAGTTCGACTCGTGTGTACTTGAAAGTTTCCAGCACCTCTGAAGCAGATCTATCATCTGAGCAAGTCGCATGGGAAAGATGAAAGCTCTTGCGCTTCATATTTTATGCTGCCTCGCAGCAAATGGAGTCGTACGGGATATTAGTGTTTTCTTTCTTTGTCTCTTTTCTTTCCAATTGTTTATTCCAGCCCCAAGTGAAGTTCCACGTGTTTAAGTGATTGAACCTCTTTCTGCACACACTTTTTTACCCGATCTTATTATGACCTGGCTGCTTCACTATTCTGTTCTTTATTAGTTTCACAAGCTCCTGCCAAATAATGCTGCATAAGTGAACCACATCTGTTATTTTCGATAGCAGTTCTGCAGCAACTGATTTGCCTAATTTTGTGATCGTTTACATGTTTTATTGTGGAAGCCTTCAAGCTGTCGGAAGAATATATCTGCCGGTTTGTGGTACTTTAAAAAAAAAAATTTGCATCTGTTACAATGCAGACGTTCACGGGAATGTCCCAATGGTTCTCATTTTTGTCGTGTGTACATGTACGCACTTGTACTTCTGTCTTTAATGTTCCAGATTTGTCCCTGACAATATTTTCAGTATTTTCGTCAATGGTTCCCTGAAAGTAACGAAACGTTGAGGAAGAACGATGTTTGATGTAGCCGATGATCCAGGCGGTTGGGAAACCACTCCATTGTTTGTAGGTTAAGCTTCTTACTGAGAACTACGTTTTGAGGTTAACAATTTAAATCAAGCTGAATATAAAATATTGTGAAATTAACATCATTTGCAGCAATCCTTTAAATTGTATAATATTTAAGGAATAGCCAATACTGCACAATTATTACAGTGTAAGATTGTGTGCGTGTGCGTGTGTGCGGCACGTACCTGCGTGCGTACCTGTATGTGCCCTTTGTTATCTCCATATGCCAGTTTCAGAAGGTGGAACGGAGCCCTCCTTGGTCTCAAAGTATCCTCCTTCGTGTGTGTGTGTGTGTGTGTGTGTGTGTGTGTGTGTGTGTGTGTGTGTGTGTGTGTGTGTGTGTGTCACGTACCTGCGTGCGTACCTGTATGTGCCGTTTGTTATCTCCATATGCCAGTTTCAGAAGGTGGAACGGAGCCCTCCTTGGTCTCAAAGTATCCTCCTTCGTGTGTGTGTGTGTGTGTGTGTTTGTGTGTGTGTGTGTGTGTGTGTCACGTACCTGCGTGCGTACCTGTATGTGCCGTTTGTTATCTCCATATGCCAGTTTCAGAAGGTGGAACGGAGCCCTCCTTGGTCTCAAAGTATCCTCCTTCGTGTGTGTGTGTGTGTGTGTGTGTGTGTGTGTGTGTGTGTGTGTGTGTGTGTGTGTGTGTGTGTGTGTGTGAGAATGTGTGTGTGAATGTGTGTGCGGTGCGTACCTGTGCACATACCTGTGTGTGTGCCGTTTGTTACGTGCATATGCCAGTTTCAGAAGGTAGAACCTCATACATTAGGTTTCAAAGTATCCACATTTGTGTGTACGTGTGTCTGTGCATGTGTCTGTGTACGTGTGCACACTTGCCCTTTTGTCTTTAATGTTGCAGATTTGTCCCTGAAATTATTTCAGTATTTTCATCATTTGTTCCAGTGAATTAAAGTGCGGTGTGCTTATTTGGGAAATGCATTCTTATTCTGGTTGATTACAAATAATATAATTACATCATGATTCTCCAGTACAAAAGTTTGCATCCACGGCGATAAAGGGGGCTTTGTATTGCTGCACATTTTCACAATAGGCCTGGTGCAGTGTATTGTCTTTGCCGGCCTTCTCCCTGCTGGTACAATTTTCGTCACTCATCCTTCTCTCAGCCAAATGCCATTGGTGTTTTGTATTTTTCTTTTTCCCTCCATGTTGTTATTTTTACCACATTCTCTTTTGTTTGTTTATGAATTTCTGTGTGAAAGCCAAGGTATCACAATGGTACTTGGAAGGTCGCTCGTGTTGTGACTAAATGAGAGCGCAGCGGTTGGCTGCTTTGGCATTAGTAACATTGAGTGCTCGTGCACGTGTAAACTTGTTTATATTCTGAATGAAGTAACCATTCCATGTTTTACTTTCCAAGCCAACTAACCTGCTTAGCAGTGATTGCCTTGCCACGTTCTAAAACTTTCAATCATCTTAGTGTGAAAACAATAAATGTGCGCGAGATGGATTCTAATGCAAGGTGGCAGATTCTAAAGCAGGTGTATGTGAAAGCAATCCTGTTCACTGTGTCGGAGGTACTTGAAACAAAAGAAAGATGGATTTAAGTTTTCTTAACTCATGCCACCCGAGTAATTCATGCCCGGCAGGGATATAATGTTAGACTTTGAACATTACATGTGAGATGTGTTCGATGTTGTGTCACGTGTTATGAAGACAGCCCTTTAATACCCAAGATGTGTTCATCGTTCTGCTCCTTTTGCTCTTCTCTTTTTCACATCTTTCCCTCGTGATGACCACTTGCCTGAATCATGCAAATTCTCCAATGTTGTCCCATTTCCAAACAATCTTGTCAAAATGGATTCTCTATATGCAAAAAAAAAAAAAATTGAAACCATCGACTGGTCAGCCTTTTCCTATTGCAAATAGGTCGTGAAGTCCATCGTTGCTGCAGACCTGAAGTCTTATCTCTTCCACAACTCTGACCTCTCTCTGGTCATCAGTTTGATGTCAAGTCATTCCACCCTAATATGGACATGCTGTTTATATAATGTCAACAATGGATGGATGCCCTTGAATTTGATTCCATCTGTCATCCTTTCCAAGCTGTCAGTGAATGACGTGCAGCATCCCTCCTGGACTGGTTGTCAGATTTCCTCTGCACAGGATTGATTCCCTGCAAAGGATCCTGCACTCGCAGGATTGATTTTCACCATGTTCTCTCCCGTGCTCTACTCCTTTTGGCTGGCATCCCCCAAGATGTAGTATTCTAGGGCCAAGACTGTGCTTGGTCAAGATCACTCACCTCTTTGTCATTGGAAAATCTCATGATTTTTCAGATGGTTGTACCATTTGCAGGAATCGGGACTGTTCCTCAACCCTCCAACAGGCAGGTTGCGGCAGCAAACCCCTCAACCATACTCGAGAGAACGACCAACTGCTCATATTTCTGAAACACGTTTGTTTTTTTAATCCAAGGAAGTCCCACACCCTAACCTTCTCTGTTCATAAGGACAGGCTGGCAAATGCCCACAATTTATTTATTTGTTCATCCTCTGCATGGGAGAAATCTCTGCACATTCTGGGCCTCGCCATCAACAGTAACTTTACCAAAAGGTCGACTGTCGAAAAGCCTGTGCAAAAAGTAAATAAATAAGTCGAAGGAGGTTTTAGAAGCTGGGAGAGTTGGGAGCAGAGGGAAGATTAAGAGGAAAGAGTTCCAAAGCTGAGGAGCAAGCTTAGGAAACCTCCCATCACCAACAGTTCGAATCTTGTCAACAGCACAAGATGTGCCTAGTAAAGGAGACCAAACTGTGAAGAATGCAGAGAACAGACCTGGTTGTACGCCTGTATAAGATTAGTTGTCTATGATGGAACAAGACCATTTATTGGCCTAATAAGTGACGACCATGATTTTGTACATTATTGCATGTTCAATAGGGAGCCAATGAAGCTCTTTAAGAACGGGTGTGATTTGACCAAACTTGCACGACTGGGTTATTGTGCCGTAATTCTGAACTATTTGAAAATCGTGAAGTGACGACTTAGGAAGACCAGAAGATGGTGAGCTACAACAACCAATGTAAGGAATGATTAAAGAACAGAACAAAAGTTACATGATCTGTGTTTTTTGATCTCTGTAGGAACAAATTGTGTAACTGATGTATTATAAGTTCATATGTTATGCAAACACAAGTATCAAAAGTTGTTGAATCTATATAAATTGTAACTGTAATGGTTAGATTGTGTAATTGCATCAGCCTCATTCCACCAGACTCGGTGGCATAATGATGAGAGCGTCCGCTCCGAGCATGGAAGGTCGGCGGTTCAAACCCCTGCCTCGTCGTACCAAAGACTTCAGAAATGGTACCTGCCGCTTCCTCGTTTGACGCAAAGCATTTAAAAGGATAAGAGCATGGGCAATCCCTCACAGGTTGGCATGGCATACAAGGGTAGGAGGGAATTCCTCCTCAGGAAATGCCACACTGAGTGTAGTGAGAAAGACGGCACCATTGCTATGATGTCATTGGTATCCAGACTGCCTTGGGAAGTGACAACACTTCTTCCAATGTGTGTGTGTGTGTGTGTGTGTGTGTGTGTGTGTGTGTGTGTGTGTGTGTGTGCGCGTGTGTGTGTGTGTGTGTGTGTGTGTGTGTGCGTGCGTGCGTGCGTGCGTGTGTGTGTGTGCGTGCGTGCGTGCGTGCGTGCGTGCGTGCGTGCGTGCGTGCGTGCGAGTGCATGTGCGTCGGTTGATCGCATATTTTTGACCAACAAGTTGTCTGCCACATAAACACAATGTTGTCCATTGTCTCTGCTTTTGGCAATTTGAACCATTACCCATAAGGATTGATTCATATTGTTGGACATTGGAAATATATTCTGAGCCATATAATGTGCAATTAAGATTAATAATACAAACTCAAAAGCAAAGGTTTAAACCGGTTTGGTGAAAATGACTTTGGATTTTAAGATTGAAGTCTTCTCTTGAGATTTATAAAAGAGAGACATGTAAAGAAGAAATGCAGCATTTCTAAAGAAATAAAATGTATAAATAAGATAAGTTACGACAAAACTTCACACAAAATATTAATGGAAGAAAAATGGTGGGGAGATAGGCGACGTCCTAAGGTGGAGGGCTGGAAGTCCAAAAGGGAACGCAGTGGAGTCAGCAACAAGTTGATTCAGCAAGGAGGACAAAAGGAACACGACAATGAAGATTTATAGCAGAGAAGGGTTTTGCAGAACACGATGAGGTGGAGCTCTATGAAAGCCAATGAAAAGGCCATCCTGTGTAGAATGGATACTTCAACCTTGCATTTGGGTTGATGGCTAGTATGCCCCTAAAAGTGGTGGCTGATACTTACTGGCAGCCCTACAACCAGCAATGAGGAAGTCATGAAAAAGCAGATCCCATTTAAGCTTATTGGGGGGCTAATTCAAGTACGCACAGTATTCATGACAAGGCTTCATGTATTCCCTATCTCCCGACAAGCACACCATCTCGCTCGCCTTCCGACAAGCATCATGCCTTGCTCGCCTCCGTTAAAGCACAACTTCCTGCCAAAGTGTGCACCAAGGGAACTTGGCTACCCACTATGGGCTTTGCCTGCTATTTGCAATCTTGCTCCAATTCCAGCCATGCAATCCAAGTCCTTCATTGTCATTGGCATCTCTTTTGAGGAGGATAAATATCAGCATCTGTTTATTGCTCACCACAAGTTGGTTGGTGACCTTGCATGCGTTTTACCGGCTCTATTATGGTCTTTCCTCTTTACCCCTTCCCCTCGAGATTGAACACTTTACCAAGCTGTTGGCCTTTCCTCCATAGAATTCCAAAGTCTAAGCATAACTCTCACCTTCATTCATTTGTTCACCTCTTCTCTTGCATGTGTAATCACCTTTTCAAGTCTTTTGTCTCATCCTTTTCTCTCTCGGTACTCAACTCTGCTTCCCAGTGCCACCTCGTGGTCTCTCATTTCTATCTTGGCTTTTCTACACCCATTAAGACTCCTTTCCCACCCCACCCCCGTTCCCCATTAATTTGCAAATCCTCCCCTCATGCTGTAGTGCATCTACACATTGGCATTCACCTATTTATCCCTTCATTACTTCGGCCTCTGTTGTTCTGCTCTTCTATGTGTCTGACCTTTTGGCCTTTGTTCTTCTGCTCTTCCAGGAGAAATACCTCCATATAAATATACATTCACCCTGAGCTGAAAAATTAGTGAAGCGAAGCACCTTTCCCAATAGTGAGCACTCTTTCATTGGCCTTGAAATCTTCTTTTTCTTCTTTTGCAGATCAAAGGCAGATAATTGCTCAAACGGGATTATGGGATTGTATTTTGGGAGATGGCTGCAATTGATTGCACAGCAGTTGCACAACCGCCATCATGTTTACGTTGATGCATTGTCAATGTCCTGCTTGTAAACGACTCGAATAGTTTATTTTACGACTCGACTCTAATTTTGTGGGAATGGAACCCAGGCTGGAAATTTCTTACAAATCCAATTGAACACTGTATTAGATGCAGACTTTACAAAATTGATGAATTCTTTAAAGGTAGTAGCTTTTTTTTTTTCTTCTTAATTTTACATGTCACCGTTGGTAGTAACATATGGTAGTTGAGGATTGTGTACGAGCTCAACAAGAGAGGGCAAGAAGTTAATGTACCGACCAAAGAGCATGAACATGGTTCTGGATGGAAACACGAGGGATTTAGAAAGTGATGGGAATTTTCATGGATAGCATCTACAGGATGTGCAAGGATGCTCGGCGTCATCGTATAGCAAATATGTATCTGGATGGAATGTCACCGAAGGATACTCGACTCTGTGTGACGGCACCACTGCTGGTGTGAAGGCCAATCTTCAGTGCTCGGCTCTTGACTTCCTTGTAGCGGCAGTAGTCATGACATTACACCCCTGTGAAGTTATTCATGTCCGATGAATGGGCACAGAATGCACGGGTCCCAGAAGCGTCATAAAACATGTAAAATGTGCTGAGAAAGACACTGGAAAAGCCAGATATTGGCTCGTGTTTCTGTCACATTTTGTGATTTGGCCCGTAATTTTACGATATAAATGTCTTTTTCTTTCTGAACTGTCTTTTGCCCAACCATGTGGCACGTAACCAGCTCGATTCTGCCTCGCATACTATGTCATTCACCCACCTCATTCTGCCTCAAATGGCTGTAGTCGAAAATTTGGTTTGAACAGCTGCCTCGCTGCTCGTTCCCGTTTTGTTGACCTTCCACACACTATCAAACTGCTCTTCTGTGAGGCTTGACCTTTGTATAAATAGTGAGGGGGAGAAAAAATCAGGGGGAGAAGCACGATTGCTGCCTGAAGGTGCTGGAGGGTTAAACTTGAAAGGTCACCTAAATTTACAAGTGGTGCGTTTCTAAAGCATAAAACGACTTTGACTGCGGCTTGTGGCAGTGACTAGCAAAATGCTGTATTTCTGAGAGCAGCACACGCTTTGGAACGGTGCGGCTGAAATGGCCTCAGGAAGTTCACCCAGTCTGGGATTTAATGGCTGAAGACCTTGTAATTCTCCTGGAGGACTCCTTTTGAATTGTTTTCACCACTTCGGATCCAAATTCCAACAAACCTTTCAAGCGGATACTTCCAAAAATATTTCTGTAGGTGAGGGTATGAATATAGAATTTGTTCATGGTGCGAGCGATAGCTGGCCGACTCTTCCTCAAGAACACTGTGGGATCTTTTACATCCACCAACTAATTCCAGCAGACAGAGGGCGCACATTTAACATCCATCCAAGGGACGGCACACACATTGATGCCTCACCTTGCCTGTGAAACACCAAGATGGCAATTTATTGCTTGATCGGGATTCATACATAGGCGAGACGGCTTAGAGGTGAGTGTGGGTACCTCGATGCCATCCTGCCAGCCCCTTTTCCTTCAGTTGTGGAAGGCTTGCTCAAACATTGCACAATATGAATACCTCATGGTAAAGTGGATTACTCATTCCAGGATGCAATCTGGAGCTGTGCCTCCTATTTATGGGACAAGTGTTTTGTCCAAACATTTTCATGAGACACCTACCTGTATGTGATTTGTCCCGTTAAGCTGAGCCTGTGAGTCGGTGGTTGAAAAGTGGAAGTCATAGCGCTGTACTCAACGTTATCCTTTAAACATCCACATACATTTACTAACCCAGTCGTTGATAACCCTCGTTCTTTGTATCCACAGCAAAAAAAACCCACTTTACTCGATGCCCGTGGTTCTCAAGCACAGCAGCTCTGTGAAAAAATGATATGGAAATCCATCCATGCAAATTCACAGTGGGGTTAATGCAATACCAGTGGAAGTTTTTCTGTTGTTCGTTTCACAAGGTGTTTTTGCTTTGTTTATTTCCACCTTGCTTACCATGCAGTCACTTCTTTCGATGCATTTGTGTCATCTGCATGCATTGTCATTTTTGAGTCCTGGCAGGTTGCTATCAGTGGGAAGCCGAGGATGACTACGGGGGACTCTGTGACTAATAGCATTGATTATAGGCCATGTGTCGTTCAATTCCATGATAACCATGTATATATATATATATATATATATATATATATATATATATATATATATATATATATATATATATATATATATGTATTATTTCAATTATTCAGCTTCTGTTGTTATGGCATGCCTTTCCCCTTCAATTTGGACTCTAGAAACATCTTACCAAAAGTATTTATTTCATGTAATGACTTGTTTGTGTTCACCTGATTCTCTCTACCCCTACCAGATAGCTGTGCAGGTGTGTTGTTTTGTGCTCATGGTTTTTATTCATTTTTGTTATGGTTGTCAGTAGTTTACATCTAATCTCAAATGTGTCTGTAGTTTTGTATCTGTACACATCCAAAGCTACTATAACCAGAATAACCATGCGTTTCAAATGAAAACACAAGTATTGTTGTTAATTTACAATGAAAATGTAATAATATGCAAAGTATTGTTATGTTTGTGTGGTACATGGAGGAACTTCATAGGGGAGCATGGTCCGTGGACAAACAGGAAACATTTCGATTGTTTCGTGTCACCGCATGTCAATTTATGGAAACTGTCAGCTTAAGTTGTTACGTGTCACCGCACGCGGGGCGGTGCTGTGTTAATTAGGAAGGGTTTAAGGATGATTTATCCCAGTATAGGATTCCCCCTGGGATCTTTTCCTATGTTTTTGCATGTACAAGACTGGCGACAAAAAAGGAATCACGTCCTTAAAACAACAACAACCGAGCCAGACATTTCTGAGCAGGCCAAAACCCCACCTCCAGGAATGACGACTAGCGAGACCATACTCCTGAGGGAAGAGAGGAGGATTGAGTCAGGATTGGGAGTTGGGACACAAACGGGAGCGGGAAGGGAGGTCCTGTGAGATATGCGCTTAGAGACCAAGGCTCTGGCTGGTCGCCCTCGACACGACGGAAAAGGCAGCGTGAATCCTGTTGTTCGTTTGTGTGAATTTGCTCACGTGATGGAGTAAGATGCTGGCCATCCGGCTGGGTCATTGTGAGACCGCGCCTCAGAGCCTCGTTTTGTGCCATCGGGGAAGAAGGCAGTGCCATTTTGCAGAGAGCAGCGGCGTCAGCAATCTCAATCGTGAGGAGGAACTTTCGCAACAGCTTCTGGGCCCTGAAGGAAGCGACCATCCGCACGAACTACCTCCCGTATGTTTCCTGCCCCGAGAGTGGCTTGGCGCCATTTTGGATGCGTTTTCCCCCGCAGTGACGATGCGGTTTGGTGAACATCTGACTTTACTCTGACTAACTGACTTTACTCTGACTAACTGACTTTACTCTGACCCCCGGGTCCCTTGGGTGGGAATCACTCCTCCCCCCAATCACTCATCGCACCATGCATTCCACATTCACCCCATTCACACAGGCCCGCTGGCCCTCACTCATTCCTCACGCATTTTCCATTTGTTTCATTTCATTGCTCACATCACTGAACACTGCCATTCCACTAACTGAATCCCCTAACTATCTCGTGCTTCCCAGTCATCCCTTACTCTATAGCACATCCTTTTAACTCTACGTAGCTAAGCTACATCCCCACTATACATTCAATGTCTGTCACTGTCTCCAAAATCCATTTTTCATTTCTAAATCTATCCTAAAATCCCTCTAACTAATCCATTCCACGGGCTCCATGAGGAACAACCCATTAACCCATGAAGCCGGTCTAACTAACTAACCCATCCCACGAGCTAGTGCTTCCTTTGCCCCAAAATACAGGATGTCCACCACATCCTGCAGCCGTATTCCTGGAGCGAGGCTTTTTTTTTCCTACAGGGCCATGGTGGCGGTTTTCGGCACGCCCGTTCGTCCCTTTGGGCGATACCGACGTCCCCTCCGAAGGCCGATCCGTGCGGCCATGACGTCACTCTGCAAGTCTCCCCAAGCGCTCGATTTCGGGGGATTCCCCACGCGGGACTACATGCGCCGTTTCTCCGGCATTTGTGCGCGAGATTCCCGGTGATGACGTCACACGTGCACCGAGCCTGCACCTGAACCCGCTCCGCGCGCCCCGCAAACAGGACACGCAGTATGCAGCACGTGATGCCCCAGACACGTGCCCGCGCGCACATGGGAACCCCCGTGTTCCAAATTCACCCATCAACACTCGCCGCCCTTTTAACCGTCCACGCGGCCGGCTTGTGTCCGACGTGGAGCGTTTTCGGGCAGGATCGCGAAGGCGCGCGCGTGCAGGCCGTGTGCGAAGTGCGCCACGGACCTCGCACACGCCATCGCGCGAACCCGGCGCGGTGCAAAAGGCTCGCCACACCCGTCTTCCGTCTGGACCGGTCTGTCCATTTCCACGCACGCCATCTTACTCATGCACGCCATTTCACTCACGCTATGCACACGTTTCCCCACGCATTTCGACAGACTCGTATCCTTAACCACACACACCGGGACAAACACGCTGGGGAATCGTGCTACCACAAGCGCTCCCGTGGTCTCCATAGCCCCCAAGCTGCGCGTGTACCCGTTAACAGCACTCATCCACTCCACCTCATTTGGCACAACCGAACTCACCTGGTCGTGATCCGCCTCAAGGGGGCATAGCGTCTCCCCTCGTTCCTGAAGGAGGCCATCCTGCCTCTCGCATCGGGTCCAAACATTCCCCCAGCTCACCCCCATTGTCCTCGATTACTCCCACGTGTGTGTGCTCGTCTTTTACCTTTAATTAACCTCCGCCATCAAAGATGGACGGAGGGTACTGTTTTCACCCCTGTCTGTTTGTTACTTACGAAATCTAAAGATTTCATAAGTATATTGATGACTTCCGTTTCTGTTTGTTTGTTTGTTTGTGTAAGTATATTGATCAGTTCCGTTTCTGTTTGTTTGTTTGTGTGTTTATTTGTGTGTTTGTTTGTTTGTTTGTAGGCACGATAACTCGAGAACGGAAGACGCTACCAATGTCAAATTACACCACGTGATTCAGGAGGGGGATGGCTGGCGCTGATTACATTTTGGTCAAAATCGGTCAAAGGTCACAGTGAGGTCAAACATCCAAAACATTCGATTTTTGATGGTTTGGTACAGAATCATCGTAGAAACTTCTGGTTTGCATCGCTACCTTCTCGAGAGACAGCTTTTGTTAGACAAGGTCAGAGGTCAAGTTGACGATTTCGTAAGTACCAGTCTATGACTGCTTGTTACTTACGAAATCTAAAGATTTCGTAAGTATATTGATGACTTCCGTTTCTGTATGTTTGTTTGTTTGTTTGTTTGTTTGTTTGTTTGTAGGCACGATAACTCGAGAACGGAAGAAGCTACCAATGTCAAATTGCACCACGTGATTCAGGAGGGTGATGGCTAGTGCTGATTAGATTTGGGTCAAAATCGGTCAAAGGTCAAGGTCACAGTGAGGTCAAACATCCAAAACATTCGAATTTTGATGGTTTGGTACAGAATCATCGTAGAAACTTCTGGTTTGCGTCGCAACCTTCTCGAGAGACAGCTTTTATTTCACAAGGTCAGAGGTCAAGTTGACGATTTCGTGAGTACCAGTCTATGACTGCTTGTTTGTTTGTTTGTTTGTTTGTGAACAGTATTACGGAAAAACTCCTGGACGGATTTCGACGAAACTTGGTGGGGGGATTAGGTATGGTCCAAGGATCATGCCATTAGATTTTGTACTTGGTCCAAAGTCCAATATGGCCGCTATGGTGGCCATTTTGAAAAAATATTTGAATTTTTGTTTTTGCATTTCTACATGTTTTAAGTGATTTCCAACCAAAAACAAATTAATGTGTTAGAGAAAAAAAAAAAATTTTTGAAACTTTTTTTCCAAAAAATTTCGATTTTATTTGAAAAATATTGGAATTTTTTTTTTGCATTTCTACATGTTTTAAGTGATTTCCAACCCCCACCCCCCAAAAAAATTTGTTCGAGAGAAAAAAAACAAACAAATTTTGCACCTTTTTTTCAAAGAAATTTAGATTTTTTTTTTTTTGGCATTTCTACATGCGCGTCGATCTAGTTTAGTTTATTCAATCATGGTTCAGTAGAGTCTGATCCGTTTTGACCGACAATGAATAGGATATCAGGTTCACTTAAGTGAGCCAGCAGTATTGGCGGCAGAGGTTTTGCACTCTACCGAGTGCTCCCCCTCTAGTTCACCCTCTCTCTCCCGTGTCTCTGTTTTTATTTCCGTTGTCTCTTTTATTACACTGAACAACAAAAATTTTTTACTGGAGATGTGTAAAGTGATTTAGACTAATTTGGGTACGCTGATTTCAAAAATCATAACCGTTTTGCTGTATCACGTCAGGATTTTCAGTAACAGAAATATTCCCATTGCCTAGAAGTCAGGATTTCAATGAAATTTACAAAAATTCATTTATTCATTTATTTCATCATGAATACTTCAAAATTATAGAAATTACAGAAAAACTCCACTAGAATGTAATTAAAAATGCTTTAGGCATTTGGCTTTGCGTTTGTGCTGCTCTGTGTCAGTTTCACGATGCAGGAACCAGCAGAAATCGCCCATCATGTTCGGGTTGTGCCGCCCTTGGTAACGCGTCTCCATGAGTGAAATCTCTTGGTGGAATCGCTCGCCGTGCTCGTCCGAGACTGCTCCCAAGTTGTCAGGGAAGAAGTTCAGGTGCTGGTGTAGGAAATGGATTTTCAGGGACATCCTGGAGCCAAGTTTCCTGAAGGACTCCAGCAGCTGCTGCACTATTTCTTCATAGTTGTCCGCGCGCTCGTTCCCCAAGAAGTTGTCCGTCACAGCTTTGAAGCACCTCCACGCTGCCAGCTCTTTGGGGTTTAGAGTTGTCGGAAAAGTTTCGTCCTTCATAATCTGTCGGATTTGCGGTCCAACAAAGACACCAGCCTTGATCTTGGCCTCCGACAAGGTGTTGCCAAACTTTTCCTTGAGGTATAAAAACCCACGCCCATTCAGATCCATTGCCCGTACAAAACTTTTCATCAAGCCGAGCTTTATGTGGAGTGGTGGAAGGAAAACCTTGGCTGGGTCGACAAGGGCGACATGCTTCACGTTGTGTCGACCAGGTACATGCTCTTTTCGCTCTTCCCAATCTTTCTTCGTCCAGTGATTCTTGTCGTCTCTGCTATCCCAGAGACAAAGGAAGCACATGTATTTCGTGTAGCCTGACTGCAGCCCTAACAACAGTGCCACCACTTTCAAGTCTCCGCAGATGTGCCAGTTGAAGTCATTGTACTTGATGGAATCAAGCAGCTGCCGCATAGTCTCATAGGTCTCTGTCATGCCGAACGCGTGAGCCAGTGGGACTGATGGTTTCTCGTTGCCATTGTGGAGCAAAACAGCCTTCAAGCTGTTCTTCCCCGAGTCGATGAAGAGGCGCCAGTCTGCAGGATCATGATCACACCCAAGTTCTTTCAACAGACCGTTGATGTCACTGCAGAATGTCATCGTGTCTTCCATCTCAAAGAACTCAGCCATGTCTCTGTGACGTGCTCTGAACAAGGATATCTTGGTGTTAGGTTCAAGTAGATTCCACTGCTGCAGCCTTGATCCAAGCAGCTCTGCCTTCGCCTTTGATAGCGAGAGATCTCTTACAAGATCATTTAAGTCTCCCTGGTTCAGAAGGTGTGATTCTTGAGTGTCGGGTTCAAAAGGTTCATCATCACCATCCTCTTCACCACTGCTTACAGCTATGTTCTGATCAGCTGGAGGTGTTGGAACGGGGTTCTCGTCATCATGAGGCACAGGTTTACGAGCAGAGACGCAGTCAGCGTACTTGATGTGACCTTTATTCTTCTTGTTGAAGCCGGCGATGCTTGTGCAGCAGAAATAACAATCATCATGATGATTCTGCGGCTCACGCCATATCATGGGCACCGCAAATGGCATGCTCGCGCGCTTGCCCACCAACCACTGAGTCAAGGTTGTGTGACAGCTTGTGCAGCAGATGTATGGTGCCCAGCTCTGTTCTTGGTCCCCCACCTTACACGCGAAGTAGTGAAAGTAGGCGGCCTTCATTTTCACTGCTGTAGATATACTTCGCTGTTGATCTTTTTTGGTATACCGACCACAGACATAACAGAGGTTGTCAGGATGATTGGTACAGGAACGCCTACTCATCTTTATCTGAAAGAAAGAAATATAACACAAGTTAACAACAATTGTACGAAATAGACATGTTAAAGACATATGTAAATTTCATTGAAATCCTGACTTCTAGGCAATGGGAATATTTCTGTTCCTGAAAATCCTGACGTGATACAGCAAAACGGTTATGTATTTTGAAATCAGCGTACCCAAATTAGTCTTAATCACTTTACAAATCTCCAGTAAAAAAATTTTTTTGAAATTTGTTGTTCAGTGTTATTTGTGTCTTTGTTAATTTCTCAGTCACTTCTTTTAATCTTTTTTTCGTCGTCTCCTCATATTTATTAGTTTCTCCCTTTATTATCCGCATCTCCGGCACCATCAATTTTCTGTTGCGTCACCTCCACGTGTCTCGTCCTACACGTCTCCCTTATGACCATGATGACGTCTCTCGTTCCCTTGACCTCATCCGCATCCTTTACGGGCCGGACACACTCCACACTCCCCCTCGTCGGTTCGTTCTCTCCGCCACGTGGCGCCACCATTTTGTGTTCCACCGTCCTCGTTTCGTCGCGCGCAATCGCCATTATGCTGTTCATCTTGCCCAAGCCTGTCTGCATGGCTACCCACATGCACTGCATCTCCCCTCGCAGTGTTTGCATTTCACTCCTCAGTGTCTGCATATTTACATCCATTTTACCATTCGTGGCTTGTAAATCGCCCTTTAGTGCCTGCGTGTTTGCATCCATCTTCCCCATCAATGCCTCAAACATCTCCTTTATCCGATCCGTGGGCGAAATCGCATGTGGGGGGCGCTCGTCCGCCACCCCAGCCACTGCGCCCATTTCAGACTCTGCATTTATTTGCGGTGAATAGTCAACCTGCACAGTGGTTTCATCCTGGGCCATGGGTTCATTTACACTATTATCACTACCCACCTGGCTCAGCTCGTCTTGGCTGGCAATGTCACGTGCCAGGAATTAATTTAAAACGCTCGCAATTTGGGGAACCGGTGGGGGGGGGGGGTGGTTCGCTCTGTACACCCCTGATCTGATTCTGTGAATTTTGCTATGGAGGCGGAGGGGGCCATTTCGCACTCCTGGACACCAGTGTTGTGGTTTCGCCGGTGCGTCGCCACGAGCACGACCACCAGATGGAGCAGTGGAGTCGTCTCGACTCGATCGCCCGGAATCCAGTCGTAGCTTCCGAACAACCCCGGAACCCTGCTGCGGGTGTCTTAACGCACCATAAACCGTCAATATTCTGTCTGCGCGGTACAGGGTCAATCGCCGAATGTCGATATACCTAATTATCTGCACAGACAGAAATACCGAGAATTTATACCTCGACGGAACTCGTACGGAAGCGAGCCGCTTAAGCGCGCTCGTTCTGCGTGCATTGCCGAGCGGTTTTATCGCCGAGTTCCGTCGGTCCGATTATCTTGTTACCCCGGCAATGGCCAGCTAATCCCTCACGAATGACACACCCAGTCAATGGCAGAAATGGACACGACGAGCTGAGTACATTCAACAATAGGATATTTATTACAAGCAATGGGGGAATTGCTATGGAGCACGTAAGGAAAGATTTAAACCGATTATTAGAAGACACGTATGTACAGCACGGCACTTATGCAATGCACTACTTGCCAGACTGGTGCCACAAACAGACACACGCAAACCCAGACAGAATGATTGGACCCTGAGGGTCTTTATTGTGGCTCTCCAGCTGAGGAGGACAGTCCGGCTGTGAGCCAGGGGCGGCAGGCTACCTGGCCACGAACACGCAGCTGGACGTCCCCTTCTCTTGGGACTCTGGGGGGTGTTGTCGAACTAGCCGGGCGGAGCCTCCAGCGACGACAGGAAAAGCTCAGTAGCTGGGGCGAGGTCGATGATAGCGAGAAGATTTCCAAAGTGCAGAGCCGGGTCGAGGTTGATGCCCAGAGCAGAGAGAGAGAGACAAAAGAACCTCTCAGTAAACCAATCTTTATTGGCCCCTCCCTCGTCCAACAACTTTTGGCGCATGCGCCCTCGTCATCCCTCCCATTGGACAGGAAGCGTCGTGCGACCCCTTTTCTGCTCCCCATTGGACAGGCGCGCGGTGGGCGGGGCGCTCCGATCCCTCTGGGCGGGGTCTCCAGCGGGGGCGTTTGGTGACTCTGCCTTCCGCAGAGTATATATATGTATATAATATATATATATATATACATATATTATATACATATATATATATATATATTATATATATATATATATATATATATATATATATATATATATATATATATATATATATATATATATATATATATATATATACACACATCTTCTCTTCTTCTTCTTTCGGCTGCTCCCGTTAGGGGTCGCCACAGTGGATCATCCATATGATCCGCATAGTGATTTGGCACATGTTTTACACCGGATGCCCTTCCTGACGCAACCCTGGTCGCCTCTTGCGACACAGGGATCTGGTACATCTATTTCAACTGGGGTATACACCAGGCCCAGTACACTGGTACTCATTTCGCCGACCTCGGAAGGATGACAGGCTGAGTCAACCCCCTGGTGTATTAATTCAGTGGCCTAACGGGGCTTGAACTCAGGACCTTTTGGATCCCAAGCCGCTGCCCTAACCACTGCGCCAACACCAGGCATATATATATATATATATATATATATATATATATATATATATATATATATATGTATGTATGTATGTATGTATGTATGTATGTATGTATGTATGTATGTATGTATGTATGTATGTATATATATATATATATATATATATATATATATGTATATATATATATATATATATATATATATATATATATATATATATATATATATATATATATATATATATACCGGGCGTAGTGGCGTGCGCCTGTAATCCGGCTACCCGGAGGCTTGGGTTGGAGGATCGCTTGAGGACGGGAGCTCTGCGTTGGGCCGCGCTATGAGAGGGTGTAGGGCAGCCCGGAATCATGGCGAAAGCCAATCCTTATCCCTGTGTCGTAAGAGGCCACCAGGGTTGCGTCAGGAAGGGCATCCGGCCTAAAACCTATGCCAAATCAGTATGCGGATCATAATGGATGATCCGCTGTGGCGACCCCTAACGGGAGCAGCCGAAAGACGAACAATAACATTTATATATATATATATATTTTATATTTATATATATAATTTATATATACATCTATATTTGTGTGTAAATATATTGAATCAGGTGAAAAGAGACGATGTATGTGATCTTTGACCTTTTTACTTATTGATGTAAAAAAAGACAATTGGCTTCTTGCTTCAGTCTACCTCTGCCAGTTTAAGTTTCACGAAGATCAGAGTAAAATTGTGACCTGGAGGTGATTGACATACATGCAGAATGAAAAATCACTCATGGTGTGACACTTGGCGAAACGGAATGGCATTCGGTGGAGTGCATTCCTCCGCCAGGCTGAACATTTTAAATTTTGTATCCCATTGATAGGTCGGATCTGATTCCGGACCCTAACAGAAATCGAATCAGCTTGTTCTTGTCACCTAACCAACTCCTTGTTCTTGTCACCTAACCAACTCTTCTACCTTGTTTTGTCACGAGTCGTCCACAAATTTTTGAGATATCATGCTTTACATCGTTTTTGGCAACATCTCTCAACCGTGAAGAATCACTTAAAAAATAATTGAATACTGATCTGGATTCAGATCTTCACCATAATCGAATCAATTAGTCGTTGTCACACACCAACCTGTCCACCAAATTTAATCAGAATCCATCCACAACTTTTTGAGATGTCATACAACATCGTTTTTCGCCCCATCTCTCAATGGCGAAGAATCCATTAAAAATTAAATAATGATTATATCTAGATCTAGATGTGGATCTTCACTAAAAGTAAGTGTTGCTATCCTTGGCCGATCATCTACACACACAAAAATTCAGAATGATTGCTTGAAAACTGTGGCCAAAAATCATGTGACAAACAGACAGACAAATGTTTCAGACCAACATATTTGGCAAAAACATTTTTTCCCCAAGTAATAACATTCAGACTCACTAATCTACTTGTGAATCTTCAATGTCGCGTGTTACGAAGGGATACTCATTCCACAATTGGAGGTCTATCATTGTGAAGAAGACGAATAACTTTCTTTTGATCAGGATCCAGTGCCGTTAAATATGAAAGACAGATGAGATGTGTGCGTGCGTGCATGTGTGTGTACTTGAGAACGCATGTATATGCATGCTATGGTGCTTGCTCTATGTGTACCAGTCACGTATTCCATGATTCTGTTGCTTCCTGCTCTGGTGCTCAAGTTTCAGTGTTAAAGAGTACAAAGATTGCAACTTCTTTGAAATTACAACAATAAGTTGGGCTTTAATTTTTGTTTGCCATTTATTTTGGTAATCCTGTTGTATTGCTGCCATTTTTGCAAGCAATGTCAAGGATGAAATGTCTAAGAATTTTATTGCTTCTTGTCACACCCCTTGAAGGATCAGGATAAGGAATTGGAGTATCAAATTGCTTTGTTGAATTTCGTTTGAGATTTGTTGGAGTTCTTGAAATGCACAGATCAAAGCATGGAGGTTGAGGAGAAATGCTCAATACATCTCACAGGAAAACTTCCGATCTTCCTGAGATAGACCTTTTGCAAGGAAGAGACAAAACGTAATGGCTTTTTCACCTTGCAATGCCAACAGCATCACAAGTACCCCGTTCACCTTCTTTCATCACAGATTCTGTCGACGTTTGAAACACAAAGCCGACATTATTGGTTTTCATACAATGGCGGTTCTGCTTCATTTTACTGGGGGGGTTTTACAGACACGATTTTCTGGGATCAGGATACCTGTGTACAGCAGGAAGCATGTTCAGGAAGCTTACAGTGCAGGCAGGTCTGCTCAAGTTCTCTTGCGTCAGTGTTCTCATTGTAACCATGGCTGTGGTGTTCGGTTGGCGCTTACACTGTGGCATCTCCTTTGCTTTTTGGGGAAATGATTGACAAGAAATGAGAAGCATGGGAGGAAGCAGAGATGGTTGCAAGCATGCAAGTCTTCGAGGAACAGACAGAGAATACTTCTTTACAGTCCCAGGCTTGGGGATTCCAGAACAGTAAAACTAAAAGCTGGTGTTGATGAACACACAAACAAACAGAGCTCTCTCCACTGTTAACATGATTATGATTATCTTACAGTGTGGACTGTCTTTACCAACAAGAAAAGCTTTGTTATCACCACCATGCAGGTGCTGTCACCATCATGCTAAAGGATGATCTCTCATTCGTCAACCAAGAGAAAGC
Source organism: Eptatretus burgeri (assembly GCF_056783735.1). Lineage (NCBI taxonomy): Eukaryota > Metazoa > Chordata > Myxini > Myxiniformes > Myxinidae > Eptatretus > Eptatretus burgeri. The sequence continues at coordinate 79,109,077 of NC_140970.1, forward strand.
ACCTGCTACATGAATCACCAAAAGTTCAATCACGGTACATATGACTGGTGAACCCTTTTAATTATTTCCAAAAACTTTAAAATTTTCTCCTCCAAAGGAATAACAAGACATCTTCCATGAAGTGGCTCCATCATTTCCATTGTGCTATTTGTAGTTGTATTGTTGGTGTTGTCTGTTGCCTTTTTCGGTCAGATCTTGGCTTTTTATTGGCTTGTAGGATCAGATACAGCAGATCTTGTCCATAAAATGAAATGGCAGAAATTTGACATTCAGCCAAGGTACCTGCCCACAGCAGCCTGTGCTTTCCCAAATATGTCATGGGGTTTTTAATTTCTGAGTGCGAGATGAGAGAGCAGACAACATCTCAAAAATATATAAACAACTAGCATAGTATATGACGCAACATCCTGTTTGCAGAGCATGACCGCAACATTTGTAATCGGATCTGATTCTTTTGGGAATCAAACATAGGCAAAAGTCATCGGACCAGCACGTTATCTGTTGAGTCTTCCTGCTATCTGGATGTTTCTGTCATTGTGCCAACTCTGCCTTGATTCAGTCGGAAGAAGAAGAAAATCTTCTCAGAGGCCGTGCTATTTTTAGTGATTGGAAAAGAAGCATGTAACTATCTAATAAATAAACATGAATGATGCAGACGTTATTTGAGAAAGCTGTAAATTCCAGGTGTTGTGGTTATGGTAGAGTCTGGTGAATGTATTCTTAATGAAAGACTGTCTCGTGAGGTTTGGATCTGACTTTGCCCGCCCCGGATGCTGCGTGTGTGTGGGAGCTCCTTGTAAAATCTATGTTCTCTTGTTTTACAGTTCCCTCAGTGTGATGTCAAAATCATTGGTATTGAGCCATGAATTGGTGATGACTGTTTTCTCCTTGTTGAGCCAAGACGATGTACTTTGCAGCTTTTGTAATTTGTCTCGATATTGAGCAAAGTCCAAAACAAGAACATTGGCTTGTTGACCTTGTCCTGAGATAGCCTCAACCCTGAAGGATTTCCGTGACCTATCACATTTACACCAAGGATTTGTTTTTCACTGAAACATGAGAGGTTTCTTTTTGCCTGCAGACTACATTCAGATAGTTCTTGTTTGTACTTCTAAAACTGAGCCCACTTTGGGAGATGATGTGTCACTTTGAGAGAATATTTCCTTCAATTAGGTTTGGGTTGTTTTTTATTCCTCCGCCGACGAAGTCGCTGGTGGAATTATGTTTTCGGTTTGTCCGTCCATCTGTCCGGACGTACGTAGTCCATCCATACTAATTTTCTCTTTTTTTTCTCTGCAACCGCTTATCCAATTGACATAGAATTTTCACCAAAGGTGCGACGACTCATGTCGAATGTTTTTCTAATTATGACGTCATAGGTCACATTGTGTGGCAGCCAGTTTGTAAAACAGGAAAAACTTTGTAGCTCTGTATCTCCGAAACCGCTCCATGGAAAAATTGAAACTTGACACATGTGAAGTACTCCCCATGCGAAACTAGTGATTTTTTTTGATGATGTCACAGGTGGCTTCGTCATGATGCCATAATTGCATACGTCGATGGCTGCATGCGATCAGTATAAAAAATTTTGAGGGGCATCAAAGAATAAATTGTATGGGGGGGGGGATTGATGACGTCATCGGTCACGTGGTTCGACAGCCCGATTGTTTCTCACATAAAAACCTTCAAAAATCTTCTTCTCCGAAACGGCTAAACACATCGAGCGAGACTTTACAGGTATGATCACCTATCAATGAGGAACAAAAAGTTCTCCACCTATTACGTCATAGGGCACATGGTTTGGCAGCTATGTTTTTTGAAGAATAAACCTTTAAAAATCTACTTCTCCAGAACGGCTTGACAGATCGAGGGGAAACTTCACCCACATATTCCTCAAGCCTTAGGGATACCAGGGCATTCACAAACAATTAATAGGTCACATGGTCTGGCAGCCATATTGGATTGAACAAGAATTAAAAAAAATAAAATTATATTGAACTGATTCATCAATCGAGTGCAACATCAGTTATAATCTATTAGTCATGGGGAATATATGTTTTAAATTTCAATGTGATTGGATGCATGGTCTGGCAGCCAGAATTATTTAATATTTTGAATCTGGATTCAGGGATTGAAATCAAACTTGGTACAAGTATGTATAATGATGTAATAATGTGGGCGGAGGCATATCTGGCGATGTCGTTTCCTCGAAGAGTGCCCTTCTACTTAGATTTAAGATACTTTGCATATAGAGCTGATTGACCTTGACCTCGGGCACGGCATAGACGTGGTAGCCGTCGACTTTGGGTGTGGACCGTGGGCACAGTGGCCGTCGATGGCGATCACAGGGCAATTGGTGGTAGCATCCGTCGACTGCTGGCAAAAAGTTGACTTATTCATGAGTAAAACGAATATATTGTCACATCAGACAGGGTCTGTTAAAAAGGACCGTCTGAGCCGAATGGTATAAGACCCCTGCTAATGACCGAAACAATGTTAAAATTACTGGACTGCGTTCAGAATTACAATTACAATTCAATAAGGATCACGCAAACGAAGCCAAAACTGGTGGTGAAACATGCGGGCGGAAAAAAGGCGGGAAAACGCTCATAAATAAAATGGTTTATTGCAAAAGAATACCAGGGATAAGTGGAGACAAGACACAAGAAATATGACGGAATGAAGTAAGAGGTCGACAGACGCAATTGAAGATGATGAGATGCATGAACTTATGTTCAAAAGAACAAGACATAACCCCCCTAATGGCATCAAAATACAGAATCCGTGCTCCAGTGTCCCACCCCTCCCCAAGGCTCTGTAGCAGACTTATCCGCCATGGCTTACTGTCCACCAGCCAAACAGTTTATGATTGTGGTTCCTTCATAGCACATAGCATTTTCTGTGTGTCTCTGGTGTTAACTCGTCAACCTGGTCTCACCTGCTGACAGGAGATTTTAAATGATAATGTAAAATGCTTTAAAGTTTACACTCGCCGCCTCGTTGGCGCACGTTTTAAAAGACAACTTGCCTCTGCCATTTGTCCTGATACACGCGTACATCTAAGCCACATGATTCGCACGGTCCAGACTATTCCTTAGACAACTTATCCATGAATCACCCCTCATCCACACCCTCTCCGCCTTCCACGTAACAATAGTCTGGATTTATTTACATCGCTTTATTTATGACTTTTGCTACAAACTTCATGAATATCTGAAATAAAACAATAATGAAAAAAACAACATTCAGGAAATAACTTTTAGTTTTTTGATTGGGTGGAAGAAGGAAGCTGTTCAACAGTCAGGAGCCAAGTATGAAACGGTTCACTTGGTGTTAAAAATGAAGAAATCAAATGTTGTTCAATAAAAAAAACCTCATTATGTTGCTATGATTTACAGATTTATGCAAACAGAAAAATATCAAATGTAATGGATATGAGAAAGGAGCCCTGAGGAAAGGGCTGAGACACGTCATGGTTGAGAGGATTGATCTGTCATATTTACACGACATAATGTGCGCGATAAGATCACGGAACATCCCGTCGTTATGAAATGAATTATACCAGAATTGAGGGCAGAAATGCGTTCCATCTTGTACTTTTATATGCTGCGTGTTGGTGATGAAGAGATTTTGTGTATTTAATTTAATCTTTCACTTTTGTTTTTGCAAGAAGGTATTTTCACATCTCCCAGCACGGATAACTCACCACCCAAACACCGGAAACATTAGCCTGAGAGATTTGTGATCAAACTGATGCTGGAGCTTTAAAATGCCAGAAAGGTCCTGGAGAATATAAGCAAGCACAAGCATCTCATCGTCATTCCCATAATTGCTCTACGTCTGCAGGCGAAAGGAGGTTGTTTCCCAAAAGATCTGAACAGTGGGTTTTTTTTGTTTTTTTGCACTTTACTACTCCTGTGCAGTCCTGCATATGTGAGCCATTTTGCCCTTTTACGCTGCATTCAGCTGCAAATCATGTCAACTGCTCAGTGGGAAAGTTTATCCTCAGAGGCATCCCCAGTCGACTACTGTTCTGGTCTGAGCCTTGTTTTGAATGTTATGATATTTACATCATGATCTTGATATTAAGTTAATTTATGAAAAGCTTATGCACTTGATGCATCATTTTTGATTGTGCAAGAGGTAATCTATCTTAAGCACACCCGTGTGGAGGGGCTAAACTGATAATGTTAAACTTGAAGAAGAGGAAAAACGTGATGGTGTGGACAACTGTGGTCTCGGTGTAGACGCCCCTGACCATCAACCGCGACCTGGGTGTGGAGGCTCCCGGTCGTCGAGCGTGGCCTCAGTGTATATGCCCTCACTTTTGGCTATTGCCTTTGTGTAGACACTCCTGACCATTGGCTATCACGTTTGTGTTGATGCCTTCGACCATTGCTTATGTCCTCAGTGCATACACCCCCAGCCATTGGCTATCCATCCATCCATCCATTGGGACCATACTCTGTGCAGAGTGTTGGTGCTGCCTAAGCAGTTTCCTTGGCTATTGGGCACAATCTTGGACCGACTCTTGGGATCTTGGGCACAAGCAGTCTCCTCGCCACTCTGACACAGATTGCCTATCTCCTCGGTGTAAACGCCCCCGGCCATTGCCTATCTCCTCGGTGTAAACGCCCCCGGCCATTGCCTATCTCCTCGGTGTAAACGCCCCCGGCCATTGCCTATCTCCTCGGTGTAGACACCCAGGCCATTGGCTATCGCCTAGGTGTTGATTCCTCTGACCATTGTCTCTGTCCTCGGTGTAGATGCCCCTGGCCATTAGCTATATCTCCTTGATATAAATGTCCCTGGTCATCAGCCAAGGACTAGGTGGTGTAGACTTTCATAGCCTCGGTTTAAACACCCCTGGTCGGTGGCTCCATCCTCGTTGTTGAGGTCCTGACCAACAACAATGACACAATTGCCTTTTACTCATGATTGTAATTCTCCTCACACAGATTGGCTGTCATGATCCTCTCTCAAATACCTTCCTGCTGCCCTACCGTGTCTGTATATTTATTTAAGTACCCATTAATTGTTTACTTTTTTGGAATGGAAAATTTCAGGGAGAGGTTGCAGGATAGAGCCACATAGTTTTCCTTCCCTTTTTTGATTTTATTGCGCAACTTTGTTGCTGTTCTCTTGAGGTTATAATCTTAACCTGAAGGTTTTCACCAGAGTTGGTTTTTTTTCTCATCTTTGATCATTCATTTGTTAAATCAACTTCTCACGCAGCTCTTTGTTGCTGAGCAGGGAAGCTTTGTTGTGTTTACCTTGACCCTCAGTGATTTCCAAAATATATATTTTAGATGTGGTGAAGCAATTAGCTATCTCGTTGTTAATGTTAATGACTCCTGGTTCGTACAAATTGGTATCAACAAGGCTTTGCCGTAAGGACTCGGCATTCGGCCAAGGTGATGGTGCCATTAGTGCAATTGTAAGAGATCTGACTTATGATCTGACAATTGTAAGAGATCTTTTTTTGACTTATGTGGTGTTGATGGTCATAGAATTTATTTGTGAAAACATCGCTCTGAATCCTCGTCAGCCATAAATATTCTTTGATTGGGATATAGCCCAGAGAGCTTGGGATAATGACAAGCAGAATGAGAACGCAATTAGCAAAATGCATCGTCATGTTCCGCTGAATAGTGGTGACATCGTGTCACTTAAAGCATTAAATCTTGCTTGCTCACAGTTTGGTTCTGAAGGCAAACCCTTTTCAAACACAGGGAATACGAAGTTGTTCACATTGTATTTAGATATTATAGATGGGCCATGCCTCGTGGCATAATTTTCTGAATTGACTTTTCAACTATAATTACTTCCTGCAGCCCGCACCAAATGGCTAACATCTGTGAAAGATGAGAGCATGATTTTGAGCAATCGTCAAATTGAATTACATCACAGTGATTCATACTGAACTCTCCAGGTTACAGAAGTTTGTGGATTTGGATGTAACTTTGTGAAAATGTGACTGTGAAGCTTGGGAAAATATGATCTTGATGCTGCTGAAGTTACACCACGAACCCTGACTGTGTCCAACTTTCATTTACACCGCAAACCCTGACTGTGTCCAACTCTTTCTTTCATTTTCATTTCTTTCTTTCTTTTAAAGAATCTGCTCTTCCTCCCCCCCCCCCACCCCCTCTCACGATCCTTCTCTCCTCTCCTCTCCATTTTTATGGTTGATTGTGGTTCTCTTGCTTACTCCCTGTGTTTGATGTTCCTTGCTTATTTTCCTATTCTCCTGTGTCAGTTGCTTTTGCTGAGCTTCCTGTTTTATCTTTTGTGGGGATATATATATATATATATATATATATATATATATATATATATATATATATATATATATATATATATATATATATATATATATATATATATAACCGGGTGTAGTGGCGTGCACCTGTAATCCGGATACTTGGGCTTGGGTTGGAGGATCGCTTGAGGACGAGAGCTCTGCACTGGGCTGCGCTATGAGAGGGTTTGGGCAGCCCAGAATCATGGCGAAACCCAATCCTTATCCCGGTGTCGTAAGAGGTGACCAGGGTTGCGTCAGGAAGGGCATCCGGCGTAAAACCTATGCCAAATCAGTATGCGGATAATAACGGATGATCCGCTGTGGCGACCCCAAACGGGAGCAGCCCAAAGACGAACAACATACATATATATATATATATATATATATATATATATATATATATATATATATATATATATATATATATATATATATATATATGAGAGAGGAGAGAGGAGAGAGGGACATATAGATATATAGATATATCGGGAGAGAGACAGAGAGTGAGCAAGCGCATGGGAGTGTAATGATGCAAGTTAATCCTGGAACCTCCCGGATTTTGAGGCCGACGTTGCGTCTGCCATGTTTCTTGCACAGTCGCCTTGTCGGATATTTATTTCTCTTGTGTACTTAGTTTTTTAGGTTATTGTTATTTAGTTTTTCTTGTGTTGTTTAGGGTTTTTGATATTGCCATGTAGTTTTTCTTGTGTTTAATTTTTTGTTGTTGTTTAGTTTTTTCTGTGTTGTGTTGTGTGGTTTTTCTTGTTAAGTGTTTTTTGTTTTTGTTTAGTTTTTCTTGTGTTGTTTGTTTTTTTGTTTGTTTTTTTTTTACATGGTATTGGCTCGTGCAAGAGCTATGACGCAGAACAAATTAGAAGGGCGTTCGGTAGAGCGCATACCTCCGCCACGCAATGCCTGATCCATGAGAACATATCGAACCCAATACATTTTTGAGATATCTTGATATTTATCGTTTTTGGACCCATCTCTCAATGGTGAAGAATCACTTTCAAAATCAAATAACTCTCTTATCTGGATCCGGATTTGGATCTTCACCAAGATAGAATCACTTTGTTCTTGTTACACACACAACCTGCCCACCAAGTTCCGTCCGAATCTGTCCACAACTTTTTGAGAGATGGTACTGATATTGGTTTTGCACCATCTCTCAATGGTGAAGAATCACTTAAAATTCAAGTATCCGGATCTTCACCAAAATCTAATCGATTTGTCCTAGTCGCACACCCAATCTGTCCACCAAATTTCATCCGAATCTGTCCACAACCTTTTGAGATATCATACAAACAGACAGGGGTGAATGCATGCACCACCTTCCACCTTCGTTGGCAGAGGTAAAAACTAGAACACAACACAACAAAAGGAACAACAGGAGAAACGGAAAACACCTACAGCAGGGCAGAAGCAGAAAGTAGATGGAGATGGACAAACAAGGGATGGAGGTAATGATGAAGGGTAGAGGAGAATGCAAGGGGTGGACATTATGGATGTGTAAGCAAAATTTTGGAAGGGGTGTAAGGTGGTTTAACGGGTGTAGAAAATATCATAATTTTGGATGGGGGGGGGGTGGGGAGTGACTTGAGATGGTAGTCTTCTTCTTATTCTTGTGTGTGGCAGCTTGGCTGCTGGGTTGGGGTGCAGCTGTGCTACTGATTTTGTGCCCCGATGCCAGTACAATGGTATTCATTTCACTGACCTCAGAAGGATATCAGGCTGAGTCAACCCCACCTCGTGTTAATTCAGCAGCAAATGGGGCTCAAACTCAAGACGCTAAGATACCAAGCCAGCCATCCTAACCTCAAAGCCAACACTAGGCTTGAGATGGTGGTGAACAGCTGTCTTGGAGACTTGGAGGGAAGAATGAGATTGAACAGAGTATGTAAGCTGGTTCCACAGGTGGGGAAAAAGAGGAATAAATGAGTGGAGGTGAACATTGATCCTGGATTTAGGCAGTTTCCCAAGAAGGGGGTTGCTGGTGGACAATGTTCATCCTGCAGATATCTGGGGGAGGGGGGGGGGGGAGGTCGACAAAACTCGTAGAGGGCAGAGTGTACAAGTCCAGAAATGAAGACGTGGAAGACAGAGAGACCACCAACCTGGCGGTGATGGCGGAGTGATAAGCCCATTGATTCAACTTCATCACAAGAGAATCCAATGTTATTGAAGGCCTTTGTTTCCACAGCATCAAGCTGAGTAAGACATGGGGCAGGGGAGCAAGCACAGAGGGGAGAACAGTACTCCACCTAGCTGCAGATGAAAGCCTTCTCGGTGGATGGGACATCAGGTGTGCAAAGGAAGGACTTTGCACGATGGAGGGTGCCCAGTCGGCATCCGGCCGTGAAGGCCAAATTTGAAATGTGGTTTGCCCAAGAGAGAGCAGGCTGAAAGACCCAGAAGTTTTTGTGACTGAACCTGTCCTGATATATATATATATATATATATATATATATATATATATATATATATATATATATATATATATATATATATATATATATATATATATATATATATATATATATATATATATATATATATATATCAGGACAAGTTTAACTTGATATGAGAGAGGAGAGAGAGACATGTGTATATGTATATGTATATGTATATGTATATGTATATATATATATATATGTATATATGTATATGTATATATGTATATATATATATGTATATATAAATATATATATATGTATATATATATAGATATGTATGTATATATATATGTATATATATATATATATATATATATATATATATATATATATATATATATATATATATATATATATATATATAATTGATCCCTCCCATGCTCCTCCAGCCAAAGTAGCTTCATTAAGCAACCCAAGAAGACTTATGCAAGGTAAGTGCTAAACGCTGTTTCGAACCCTTCCCAGAGTTCCTCAACATCTATAAAGATGTTCACACACAAAGCACACACATGACAATCCCAATGCTGTGCACTCCCCTCAGCGACTGGACACGTTTCATCACTTATTGGCGGATCATCAGCGATAGCGTAGACAGCAATGTAAACCAATGAGGCTCCCAAGCACGTACCACGTGCAAACGTCAAAAGCAGTCAATATATAAATATAGAAAGACCCCACCTACATCTCCCACCTGTGAATGGAAGAAATAAATTAATCATTGATATGATCCTAGCCACCTGGGTGTAGTCGATTAGTTGAGAGCTGATTGGCTATTCCGTCCATTCACAGGTGAGAGATGTGGGTGGATCTTTCTTTTTTGATGTTTATAATACGAGGTGTGTTCAAAAAGTATCCAACCTTAATTTTTCGTGCATAAACAAGTGAAGCTAGAGATGCGTGGTTTGGTGCACTATGTAGGCGATCCTAATCCATATGCGTGAATATTGTTACGTTTGAGGGGGGGGGGGTATGCATTCAAAGGGTAATTAGGATGTTTAATTAGGTATGCCATGCTGTTTGAGTTTACCAGGATCTCGATGTAATAAGTAGCAATTCAGTGGTGATAAGTTGTCCAGTAAATGTTCATTTCTTCAAGGGGGGAAATGATAATTGTCACGTAATTAGATAGGGACACGGGATAGGGTAAGTGTGTCTGCGTAAACCCCTTTTGGTATTCTCTGGAGACTGGCCGTGACGTCACAGGACAGTGCGACGGATGGCTCCACCCCGTGATCACGATTGGCGGAAGGCGACGGCGGTGGGCCAATAAACGGCTCGATTGGAAGTGACGAGGACAGGAGGATAAAAAGGTTCTGTTCGGGGTCGAAAAAGAAGAGGAAGAAGATCTGGACAAAACGATCGTGTTTTTTTGGTGTGAAGGCTGTTGCGCGGAGAGCGTCCTTGTTGTTGTGCTGATTCGATCGTGTTCTTCATCGTGTCTTGGAGCCTTGCTGAGCCTCGTGCCTCACCTTGGTTGGCTCTGGGGTTCTGCTGACTCGGAGTACGGGGTCGAACGGCGGGCGGACCTGCCTCCCTCTCCTGCTCGCAACTTGGCGCCAGAACTGGTTCCCTGGCGGCTGTGAGCGGACTTGGGCCAAGACCAGGAGGTCGACAGCACCACGGTTTCTCCTGCCCCTGACGAGAGCAAGGCCAGCTCGTCCGACGCCGATCCAGGGACAGTTGCGTCCACACCACGGTCCAGCCTGACCACCAGAAATAGCTACGTTTTGTGTGTGTGTGTGTGTGTGTGTGTGTGTGTGTGTGTGTGTGTGTGTGTGTGTGTGTGTGTGTGTGTGTGTGTGTGTGTGTGTGTGTGTGCTTGGCACCTTAGAGGGTTTGAGATCTGTATATTCATTGGAATTGTCTGTGTTTTTCCCCACGCCCGATCCCACACCATCCCGTCGAATCTCCCCGGATCCCTTTTCTTGCCGAGTCTTGTTATTTCTGGTTAATAGTAAAAACAAATAAACATCATCAACTCAGTGAAAAGTGACTCGTGCCACTTTCCTCGTCCCGTTTGCGGTAGAGCGATTAGAACCGCCATGTTTGGGTTATAAATAAATAAACTGCCTCCATCGTTTCGGCTCATTCTACGTTGGCGGGACTGTTCAAGTCCCGTGGACGTCACAATATTTTCCCGCCTGCAGAAGCTGTCAGTCGCCGACAGACCGCCGATGAGTGAGGAAGTGTAAGTTAGCGCCGTCGATTTTCGTTTTTGACAAAATGACGGAAAAAACTTGAACAACACTACTGCATCAAATTTTGTGTAAAGCTTGGAGATTCCCAAGTGGAAACGATCCGCAAGATTCAACAAGCCTTCAGGTACGAAGCAATGGTCACCACACAGATAAAAGAGTGGTACAACCGCTTCAATGATGGTTTCACATCAGTGGAAAGTGAAGCACGTTCTGGTAGGCCCTCAACATCCCGGAATGAGATCGTCATTGACCAAGTGAGGACCCTGCTGATGCAGGATCGTCAAATCACGATCAGAGAACTTGCAGACGAGGCGGGTGTCAGCATTGGATCCGTCCATTCCATTGTGACTGAGGATTTGGGCTTAAGGAGAATCCCAGCGAAGTTTGTGCCAAAGTTGCTAACAATCGAGCAGAAGCAACTCCGTGTGGAGATCGCACAGGACATGCTGGAGACTGTGAACAGTGATCCCAACTTCTTCAACACAGTGATCACTGGCGATGAGACCACAGTGATCCGTCATTTTGTCAAAAACGAAAATCCGACGGCGCTCACTTACACTTCCTCACTCATCGGCGGTCTGTCGGCGACTGACAGCTTCTGCAGGCGGGAAAATGTTCACGCATACGGATTAGGATCGCCTACATACGTGCACCAAACCATGCCTCTCTATCTTCATTTGTTTACGCACGAAAACTTAAGGTTGGATACTTTTTGAACACACCTCGTATAGGGTGGCCTGAAAGTCACTTTATCCCTTCCCAGTGAAGCGTTGTTGTTGAACTCTTTTAATATACAGGTTTTATTGTACAGTACTTACAATAATTAATTTGTCATTGTATCTGTATGTGTTCCATCCTTCTTCTGAGTTAGTGTTTCTGCATACCATAGTGGGCGAGGGGGCGAGGGCAGACGGGAAGGGACGGAGGGAAGTGCGAGAAATTTATCAGGGGTAAAGTAACTTTCGGGCTGTACGTATATATATATATATATTGTTGTGGTTGACGAAATTCGCAAACCACCATTCAGGTCCCTTAGGTGAGATATCTCTGTAAGTATATGTGTAGTTCGGCCCAAACCCGTTGTTTAGAGGGAATAAATGTCATTCATGCGGGCTGCGACCCTTCTAGATAGCCGTTTTTCTTTTACTATCTTTATTTTGGACCAGCCGCCATTACTACCATTACTACCACCACCAACCACGTCTCAACAGCCATCACACAACAACCACCAACCGCAACGCCGCTTCACAACAACAACAACGCCAACAGCCACGACCTTTACCGTCACAACTCGCCCTCGCAACCATCGCATCACCGCCATTCCCGCGCCGCTTGTGGGCACCGATACTGGACTCGTGCAGGGCGCGCACCGAGCAGCGGGTGCAGAAACACCAGCCTTTCCGAAGAAATCGGATCAAAAACGATACACGCCCACTTCTGTTCCGTCCTATCAGTGAGCATGGGGCGATTTGGCCCCGCCTCCAGGTGCGTCGGAGTATAATCGCTATATGCAGATTCGCGGATCAAAAAGCATTCACGCCCACTTTTCCTCTGTCCAATGGGGAGCCAGCCAGAGGTAAAGGGTCGAAGGTGAAGGAGCGAAGCCACGGGGGCTATAAAGGGCCGCGTTCGCTCGCCAAAAAGGCAGTTGAGTTGGGAAGAAGGAGCAGTTGAGTTGGGAAGAGGAGTAGTTGAGTTGGGAAGAGTCAGTCAAGAGAAGAGTCGGAGAAAGCAGTTGGACGGAGCTGTGGAGAGTGGGAGAGTTGGAGAGGTGGCGGCGGCGAAGGCAGTCGAGAGGGCGCTCGTGTCAGAGTCGGGGAGCTGCGGAGAGGAGAGGCCGGTAACTCGACCGAGGTCGCGGTGGAGACGCTCGTCGCGGGACCCGAGCCAGCGAGATATCCTTCTTCCCCCGAGCATCAACAACCCCCTCCTGTTTCCCCCCGCGCTGAGATAGTGCGAGAAGGGGGCCCCGTTCCCACCCCATACCAGACACTGTCCGCGAGGCCCGCGGAGTCGGGGCGCCACCGCCATTTTGCGGCTCATCACCAGATGGGTAGGCTCGACGCGGTCTCGGCCCCAGGCCTGTCTGCCCCCTCATAGTGGAGGGTGGTCCCTTTTTCTTTTGCTTTGAGTATATGTGTTGTCGGCGCCGTCTGTGAAGTAAAACTGTATAAGTGTTGCCGTGTGCTCGGTAGTCGGTGGTAGATCTGCATTGTGTTTTGCTTTTACATTTGCTTTTTGTGCATTATTGTGTGTTTCTTCTACTTTTACATTTGCTTTTGGTGTATAATTGTATATGTGTGCTATCCGTGTGCCATCGCGAAATAAATGTGAATTATGTTGAACTGTTTTCCCGTTTCGCTTCGTCTTTTCTTTCATTGAATCTCCATCTTACTTCACGTAAAGGGTTGGTAGTGGGCTAAATACGCCCAATAATTAATCGAACCGTCGAGGCCGACGATAACACCGCTCGGTTATCCCGATAGTACGGAACGGGTCGCTTAAAGTGGCCCATGTCCGAAGTCGACCTGCGGCGAGGTGCGATCGCCCGGTCTACCCTCCGTGTGGGTACTTAGGTAGGTCGAATTTGGCGAGCAACCCTATCCCACGCGGGGGGCCGATTGGCACGATCGTGGTGAGGCCGAAAGGTCCACCCGTGACTAGTTCCAGGCGTTAGTCCGAGAGGGTCACGACGGGATTGTCCGTCCGGTGGGCGACGTGCCGCGATTCGAGTTACGTGGCCGCTCGCACGCCGGCGGGCGCGAATCCGCAATATATATATATATATATATATATATATATATATATATATATATATATATATATATATATATATATATATATATATATACATATATATATATATATATATATATATATATATATATATATATATATATACATATATATATATATATATATATATATATATATATATATATATATATCAGCATTGAAAGACATGTTCCAAGTGTTTGACCAGTTTGTGAGTTTATTTTATCAAGGTTTAAGGAGAGGGAAGAGGATGCTGCCTGTCTGTCAGAAGGATGAGATATGTCACAGATGAGTCATCAGTCAAGAGAGAAAGAGCATTTTCCAGAGAGTCAGTGAGATGATCGATGAAGATTAGGAATCGGATGAGGCCCAGAACACTGCCTTGGTGTACTCCAGCCTTGACGTGGAAGTTGTTTTGTCTTTCTTGTATTGTTTCTTTTTTTGTCGTGTTTATTTTTTCTTTTGTTGTTGTTTATTTTATTCTGTTGTTTAGTTTTTCTTGTGTTGCTGTTTAGTTTTTTTTGAACACCGCTCCTTCCCAATTCCATTTCCAGGCGATGCATGACGTCAACATTGGGCACCGAAGGGAGTACTCAGTTTTTACTCCGTTTTCTTTCTTTGTTTCTTTTTGTCTTGGCGATATCTTAGCCATCCTTTGAGCTTGGAAGCTGAAATTTGAGGACAAAAGTGAAGATGTGCTTTGGCAAAAACAGTATTTTTTGATTAATCAATTGATTAATTACTTAATTTTTATCGATTTATTAATTATTTATTTTATTTCTCATCTTGGCAATATCTAAGGCACCTTTAAAGATTGGAAGCTGATATTTTGACACGACGATGAACAAGTGATGTGGCTATAAAGGGTATTTTTACCTCCGCCACCGAAGGTGAAGGAGGTTATGTTTTCACCCCTCTCTGTCTGTTTGTTTGTTGGGTGTGTGACAAGGAAGAATTAATTCCATTTGGGTGAAGGTCCAAATCCGGATCTGGATCCGATAATTTTTTTTTAAAGTGATTCTTCACCATTGAGAGATAGGGCTAAACTAATATATTGCACATTTTCTCAGAAAGTTGTGGACAGATTCGGATGAAACTTGGTGGACAAGTTGGGTGTGTGACAAGGACAAATTGATTCGATTTTTGTGAACATCCAAATCCGGATCTGGATATGAGAATTTATAATTTTTTAAGAGATTCTTTACCATTGAGAGATGGGGCGAAAAACGTTGTATAGCATGATGTTTCAAAAATGTATTGAGCCCAATTATGTTCTCACGTATCAGGCATTATGTGGTGGAGGTATGCACTCTTCTTGTTGAGATATTGATTATTAATTTTTCGATGAATTACTTAATTTTCATAGCTACAGATTCGGTGAAACAGTGGTTTTTGTGTGCTATTAGCCAATTGATTTAGAAATTAATTATTTTACGATTATTATTTATTTATTTGAGTTATGCAGTTAATCAATTAATCAATTATTGAACACTGCTCCCTCCCAATTTTGTCTCCATGTGCTGCACAGCGGCAATGTTAGGTGCTGAAGGCACCCCGGCGATGTCGCGCGCTGGTGGATTTATCATTTATTTGGCATGGGGACAGTGTACTTTGAATGTACCTCTATTTGTTTTGTTATTGTTTCATTTGTATCAGGACAATAAGGTCACCCGCCTTTTTGGGAAATAACCATCAATCCCCCATGAGCTAGTTTTTATGTAAGAGGATGGATGTTCCTTTTGCATAAATTTTTATTTATTTATCCAGTTACTCTCTTCAGCTTACTACCACTATGCTCTAAAAGTGTTGGTCTGGAGTGGATGTACTGTGTCTCCAACTGGTTGTTGACATCGAAATGGTTTAAATGCAGAATTGGAGGAGAAAGTTGAGAGTTAAGGATAAATTTGATGAATATAGAATGTGTCTGACTGGTATGACGAAAGTATTGAAGAAAAAGGAGAAAGCCAACATGGGTCTTCCACAAAAACTAGAAGCAAGGAAATATTACGATAAAAGGAAGCAAACATCCAGGGACAGAAAAGAAAGTTAAACCAAATCGTTCTGTTGCCAAAAACGATACATAGCACGATATCTCAAAACATTATGAATGGATTCACTCCAATTGTTTTGCTTACAGCTATTTTAAATCGATCATTTTAAACAAAACCTCAGAAAATCCTGCCCTGAAGACCATTTAAAGAGGAAAGCAGTCATCCAGAAACTCCCAGTGAACTTATTTCCAGAAACCTTGAAAAACTCAATGGAGAGAGAGAATTCTATAATCGAAAGTCCAAATTACATACCAGGCGAAATGTCATAGACTTAGATATCAAAGGCTGCGTATTTACTCAGGATCCTGGAAAGAAGGACAACAAGTTGAATTGTAAAGATTGAATAAAGGGGAAAAAAAAATCAAAAGGAAACCGAGCAATGGCCTGACATGAACAGGGTACTATGTTAATGGTTGTTTGACTGTCCGGGACAGGCAATTTTGACTGTTGGATAAGTGAAAACCCATACAAATATGTCTGAAAGACCAGTCAATCTTAACACCCGGAAGTTTAATGAAGTCGACATATCTTAACCTTAAAGCAGTTCTTTTTCATGTAAAGCTACATCGATGAAGAGTATCTTTGTAGACCAGAACACCCCTGCATGCCAAGGAAAATTTCAAAGGAACACAATGGTGTTGCCCCACATGCTTGCAGTATGAGAACAACCGCTTCATTAATTTGTCACGCCACATAAAGGATGTCACAAGTTCACATGATGTGTTGGGGGTACATCTCATTCATACAAGGGAAATAAACTTGTCTT
This sequence comes from Eptatretus burgeri, assembly GCF_056783735.1. Taxonomy (NCBI): domain Eukaryota; kingdom Metazoa; phylum Chordata; class Myxini; order Myxiniformes; family Myxinidae; genus Eptatretus; species Eptatretus burgeri. The sequence goes on from NC_140970.1 coordinate 79,125,624, forward strand.
TCAGCAAAATATTAATATGACTCGATCTATCAAGCTCACTATGATGTTTGGCTGAGACCAAAATAAATACTGTGTTATTGTGTTCTGAGAATGCAAACTAAGAGTAATAAATCACTCACTGGGATGTAATAAATCAGTAATAAATCAGTGCTCATGATGATTTTTCAGCATTTTATGTAGCCGATTGTTTTTAGATCCTCGTGGAGGATCTCTAAGTCTTAGTCATGTTGTTCTTCATCTTCTTCTTGTGGACTTTTTTGTTTCACAGCCTGCAGTTTTCATCGAAACTTCCTGAAACTTGGCATATATATATATATATATATATATATATATATATATATATATATATATATATATATATATATATATATATATATATATATATATATGTATGTACAAATACCCCGAACAGACAGTAACCATCTCCGATTTTGCAAATTCCTCCGAGAAAAATAAGTTATGACGTCAAAATATCTCCGCTAATGGAAATCGCCTAAAAATTATCTCCGAAACTCGGCAAGCTTTTTGAATTCTGTTTGCGGGAATCGAACAGGGCATTAGCAGAGATGAATTACCACACATATGATACATCACTATGACGTCATATCAATTTTTATGACGTCATTTCTATTTTTTGACATTTTTTGTTTCGCAACCCAGAGTTTTCATCGGATCTTCGTGAAACTTTCCATGTATATGCGGAAAGCCCACGTGCAGGCAGTAACCATCTCCGATTTTGGAAATTCTTCCGAGAAAAAAAAGTTGACGTCATAATATCGCCGCTAATGGAAATCGCCGATACCATTATCTCCGAAACTAGGCAAGCTGTTTGAATTTTGTTTGCGGGAATCAAGAAGGGCATTAGCACAGATAATTTATCACAAACCTGATACATCACAATGACGTCGTATTCGTTTTATGACATCATCATTAAGAGGACGATGATCTTAGCTCATTTGAGCTTGTTTCTTCTTCAAGTTACTTTGTCTATTTGAGTCTGAGAAACATTACATGGTAAACATATTGTTATTTCCCCATGCCCGTGAAGCGAAAAGCAGGATTAAGCAATTGGTTCATGTCTGTCCGTCTGTCCGTCTATCTTATCAGTTTATGATAGAAGAACATCTTTTTTTAAATTGAATGATATATTTTGAACATGAATCGGAAAACTAACGTGTCATTTTACAGTACTTTGTCTTTGAATTTGTCCCGATCGCACATGTGGAGAGATTTTTTTACTCTCTCTGCCTGCCTGGCATTCAAACAAAATTGAAAATCATTCCAAACAGGAATCATGTTTTTAAGGTGGTCTTTAAGGATACAAACATCAGGCATGGAAAACTAATGTAATGTGTTGGATGGGGTGATGTCATAGCCACTGTGCCAATGGTGGGAAAACCAACAATTAATTAATTTATACAGCTTTTACAATCTTTATTTAAATTTAAATTGAATTATATACATGAACACTGTGGAACACAAATCGCCTGCATGTCACCAAGAACCTCCAGTTTTGTACAACTTGGACATGTTATTTAGGGTGGTGTATAAGACTGCTGCTTCAACAGCGCTAAACTCCCAGATTTTTTTAGATGATCTTTAAAATCATTATTGTGTTAAAATTTAAGTATATACTTAGAACACTGCGTGGGGTATTATGTTCTCTGAACTCTCTAGTTTAGTTAAAGTTAATGTTCATGATTCACTCGTTCATGTGAGAAGATATGGTGAAGGTTGGCCCAGAGGGGCTTGGCCTCGATTAAATTACGTGCCACAAATTACTTGGACAGGCATAGTAGATGATGTGACACCGACCTGTCCCATGGACCGGCTGGGAATAAATGTTGATATTGAGCAATGATTAAGTGAACAAACAATTCAAGCATCTGTTCCTCTTTTTTGCCTTCCTCCAAACATCTGTTCCTTTTTCCCCTCCTGCGGAACCAACTTGCACATCCTCTTCAATCTCATTCTTCCCTCTAGGTCTCAAAGACAGCTATTCACCACAATTTCAGACCTTCTCCACCCCCAAAAATACACCTCCTTCCAAATTTTCAGATTTGCTTCCTGAGATTTTGCTTCTGCATCCATCTTGTTCACCCCATGCATCCCTCCCCACCCCTCATTCCTCCCCACACCCATTGTTTGTCCAAGTCTCCCTCTGTTTTGTCCTTCAACTCTGCTGTTGGTGTCCCCCACCCCACCCCTCTCTCGACTGTTTATTTTGCTCTGTTATTTCCTGATCCATTCAGTGTTCCAGCTCTTCTACAAGCCTTGACTCTGTATACAAAGAAGCAGGAAATCCCTTGTCATGCAAAAGTTGGTCTCTCAAAGTTCTCTTAGCTGAGGCTTGAGCATATTTGCCTGCAGAGATACTGTAATTGTTGGTAATGACAGTGATAAGAAATGCTTGAGCCTTGACTTAATGTTATATTTTAAAAAAAACGCATCACATAACTTGCTTGTGAGATTTGCAAGAGATTAAAGATGCTTTGATGCTTTGTAGAGAAGTTTTGATGTTATCGTCGAGAATATTGAGAAACATGGCCTGAAAGAACAAATCATTTATGGACGGTTGGTTAAGAATGAAGAATACATGTTCGTGAGATTGACTTTGAGAGACATCATGGAAAACATGCATGGTTGCAAGTCATCGATCAAAGCTGACTGGCTCAAATTTGAAAAGAGTGCAAGCAATAGACTTAGATGAACTGCCAGCAAGAACATTTCTGATAGAAACTGGCTTTCACGAAAATTTCAACCACAAAATGACAACGTGAGATTGGTGAATGTACTGGGACACCAATCCCTCCACGATTTACACTTTAGTGCTATATTGTATTTCAAAACTAGCAGGACATTAAACTACATTTACATTTGCAGTCTTATGTTGTAATTTCTGATTACAAATGCTCTGACAATTGTTCAGTGGTGTCCTTCAACTCTGCTGCCATAAAAAAAAAAACTTCAAAGAAAAACATCCTAATCTCAAAGTTGAAGCATTAGAAATACTCTCAACAGAATTTCACCTCATGCAGTTAAATCCAAAACTTAGAATGACACTCAGAAGTGGACATACCTCCATCAGGTTGAACAGTTTACATTTTGTATCCCACTGATATAGTCCGGATCTGCATCCGGACCTCATGAAAAATCGAATTGGCTTATTATCATCACCTATCCACTCATCCACCAAGTTTCATCCAAATCCATCCATAAATTTTTGAGATATAGTGCTAAATGTCGTTTTTGGCCTTATCTCTCACTGGTGAAAGTCACTTTAAAAATTCTAGTATCCAGATCCGGATCTTCACCAAAATGGAATAAATTTGTCCTTGTCACACACCCAATCCAATCCACAAAATTTCATCCGAATCCGTCCATAACTTTTTGAGATCTCCTGCTTACAGAGACAAACATGGGTGAAAACTCCATCTTCAGTGGCAAAGCTAATGAGCTCTCTTCAAAGTGGCATTTTCAGCTATCTTACGTGGCAAGATGTGCATCACTTGGATTGTGTGAGTCTCTGAAAACCATCTCTCCCAGGAGCATTGATCTTGACACTTATAATATTTCGCCAACCGCATGATATTTACCCAACTATACAGTAAATGCCCTCTGCATTCCATGCCAACAGATCCATGCAGAAATCAGTGAACATGACAAGAAATGGTGTTTAGATGTTGAAATAGTAACGATTCCAAGTATTTGTGATGCTCACTACTTTGAGGCAGTGAGATTTAAATTTGCAAAATGCATTATGTGACAACAATGGCCATTTAACATTAGTCTCCTTTGAATATGGTGTGCTTCCAACCCCAAATCAAGCTGCTCCAGGTCCACCCACTCGAACAGACATTGACCACTGTTCATCTTCATCAATTCCAGAAAAGACAACCCTCACAGTTGCTACATGGGTAAAGTGATTTATGAGGGAGAAATTGTTCAGCAGGAGGCATGGTCCAGGTAGATATAAACCAGAATGGGATTCCGTGTGCTACAAATTAGATACAAGAGCGCCAATGTCGAAAGCTTCAACTTAAGTCAGTTGCAGAGACCTTCTTTCTCAAGACATAAAAAACAGCAAGCTCAATGTTGAAATATATCCCGACTTTTTTTTTTTTTTTTTTTTTTTTTTTTTTTTTTTTGTATACCTTGGTCGAGGCTCGTATGAGAGCTAACACACAACTCACAGCAAGGAGGCATGAGACAAGAGGGGCGGGAGTGGAAGGGACAAAACAGTGGGGAACAGACACATTAGGTGAACTGTGGAAGGGAGAGGGATGGGGATGGGACGGGGAACATGGCGAAGAGAAGATGGACATTACAGGGACTTTCAGGAAGGAAAGCAGGAGAATTGAAGGAAGTGGGCTTGGGTGGATTATCGGGCTAGAAAAGATCGAGGATTTGGATGGGGGAAGATAAGAGGTGGTGGTGAACAGCTGTTTTGAAAGCCTGGAGGGAAGAATGGGAAAGAATAGAGTGAGGAAGTTTATTCCAAAGGCGGGAAAAAAGAGGAATGAAAGAGTGAAGATGAGCAGTGATTCGTGATTTTGGTAGTTTTACCAGAAGGGGGTTGTTGGCGGACCTTGAGCGCCCTGTGGAAATGTGGTTGGGACAAATCGCAGAGAGAGCAGGGGGGGCAAGGCTGGAGAGGAGTCGGTAGAAGACAGAAAGACCACCGACCAACCTGCGGTGATTGAGTGAGAGGCCCAAAGACTCAGCTTCATTGCGGGAGATGCCAATGATCTTAAAAGCCCTGGTTTCGACAGCGTGAAGCCGAGAAAGGTGGGAGGCAGGAGCACCAGCCCAGAGGGGAGAGCAGTACTCCATCAGGCTACGGACAAAAGCTTTGTAAGTAGTCAGGAGCTCAAGAGGGCCGAGGAAGGACTTTGCACGACGGAGGATTCCCAGTCGGCGACTGGCTTTTGAGGCAAGGTTGGAAATGTGACTTTCCCAGGAAAGGTCATGGCAGATAGTGAGACCCAGAAGCTTGAAAGAAAAGACTTCTTCCAGAGGATTGTTGAGAAAGTGGATGGGGGTTTTCTAAACGGTCCTTTCGAAGAGACATAGTGAGAGTGTGAGATTTGTGTGGATTGAAAGACATGTTCCACGTGTTGGACCAGTTTGTGATTTTATCCAGATCTGCAGTGAGCGAAGAAGCTGCTGCTTGCCGGTCTGAGGGATGACAGATGGTACGGCAGAGGGTGGAGTCATCGGCAAAGAGAAATAGAGGATTTTCCAGAGAGTCCGAGAGATCATTAATGAAAACCAGAAAAAGAACAGGGCCCAGAACGCTACCTTGAGGAACTCCAGCCTGCACAGGAAGAGGGGATGAAAGAACTCCATTTAGGGCCACACGTTGACTGCGACAGGAGAGGAAGTCTGCGAGCCATGAGTGGAGATGGCCTTGAATACCATGGGAAGAGAGTTTGGTGAGTAGTGCAGGGTGCCAGACTGTGTCAAAAGCACGTGATATGTCCAGGGATACGGCTCGGATTTCCTGTCTGGCATTGAGGACCTCCATCCATTGATGGGAGAGCAGTAGCAGCATATCCAGGGTAGAGTGACCTGGTCTGAAACCAAATTGATGATTGGAAATCAAGCCATTGGAGAAGAGGAAGGATTTCATGTCTGAAGCGATGATGGATTCCATAACCTTGCTGATGATTGGGAGAAGGCTGATTGGTCTGTAGTTACAGGGATCTGTTTTTGCACCTTTTTTATGCAGGGCAGTGATGTTAGCAGATTTCCAAGTAGATGGCAGATGACCTTGGGAAAATGAGAGGGTGAATAGAACAGAGAGAGGGTGAGCAAGAGCAGAAGAGCAGGCTTTGAGGACACGTGGGCTGATGCCGTCTGGACCGGTTGCAGAATCTGACTCGAGGTTTGAAAGCAAGCTCTCCACCTTGTCAGGAGAAAAGGATACAGAGTCCAGGGACAGTTGGGTGCGACTGGGTAAAGTGGGTAGAGATAGTGATGGGTTTGGGACACAAGATTTAGCTGCAAACACCGAGTTTAGACATTCAGCTTTATCACGTGTGGAATCAGCAGTGCGGCCATTTGAGGTAAGGGAGGGATGGAGGGGGAACATACACCAGAAACAGATTTGATTAAACGCCACCAGGATTTTGAGGAGGGAGAGAGGTTTGAGAGTTCAGACTTGAGATGAGAAAGATGTTGTTTTCTGGCTCTCCTGAGGGTAGATACACACTTGTTCCGAGCTTTGTGGAAAGAACTGAGATTGCTCTCACTTGGGTTTGTTTTCCATGAGGCAAAGGCAAGTTGTTTCCCAGGACAACTGCCTCGCCACAAGCTTCAGTAAACCAAGGGCGGGAGGAAGGGTAAGACAACTGAACACGAGAGGGGATAAATCTGTGCATGAGGGAGAGCAAGTTTCTTTGAAAGAATTCCCAGGATGAGTTGATGTTTGAGAAAGTAGTGATAGGAGACCAGTCTGTAAGTTTGATGGCTGCTCGGAGACCCTGCCAGTCGGCTTGAGTGAAATGCCAGACTCGACGGCGGTGAGGTGGTTCTCTGATAACAGCCAGAGAGATGTCCACTTTAACAAGGACGTGGTCAGAAGAACCAATTGGAGCGAAGGAAGTGCAGCAGATATTGTCAGGGAAATTTGTCAAAATCAGATCCAGAAGAGATGGAGTACCATTGGTTGAGATCCGCGTCGGGAAGTTGACCGATTGAGTCAGTCCCAATGAGTCACAGAAAGCTTTTGCTGATGTCCCATGGCAGGTGAGAGAGGTACCCACACCTAGCCAACTGGCGTGATGACAATTGAAGTCGCCACATAAGAGGAAGAGAGAGTTTGGATGAGAAGATAGAAGATGGTCCATGTTTTCGGAGAGTGAGGTGTAGATGGAGTCATCACTGTTCGGTGGACGGTACAGTACACATATAAACATGAGGTGGGAGTGGAGGGGAAGCCGAAGCCAGAGGTATTTTGGGGGGTGTGGGGGGGTGAGAGCAGTGCAGGGAGAGTGAGGAATAGAGTCTTTGAGGAAGAGGGCAACACCCCCAGCGGGACGAGGCTCAGGTCTGTCATACCGTAAGAAGGAGTAACCAGGAGAGATACTTGGGAGTCAGACACGCCTTGGGAGAGGAAAGTTTCTGTTAGGCAGATAATGTCTGGTTTGTCAGTGGCAACCTGTAGGGAAAGATCTGAAAGGTTTGGAGCGAAGGCCCCGGATATTTGAGGTCCACACTTTTAATGAAGAGGTAGGGAGGAGGCTTTGGGTGCAGGAGGTGGAGGGGCGGGGGAGGGTAGGACGAGGGACGAGGGGGGAGGTAAGGAGGGGTTGCTGAAGGAGTGTGGGGTATTGCAGAATAGCGAGGGGAGGGGGCCGAATGAGGAGGAGAAAAGGCTCTGTGGTGCTGGGAGAGAGGGGGACAAGAGACAAGGAAGATGGCAGTTGAGGATTTGAGGAGGTGGAGTGAAGAGATGGAGGTGAGAGGGCAGTGGAGGGAGGCAGGTTGTTGGATGAGAGGGGGGCAACTTAGAGAAGGAAGAGTGAGGGGGATGAAAGGTGGGAGAAAGGTGAGGGGGAATTTTGAAAGAGGTGAGAGGGAGGCTTGGAGGGAGAAGAGTGGGATGGTTGCTTTGAGAGTGAGAGTGAGGGGTGAGGGGGGTGAGTTGGCACTGAAGTTGGAAAAAAAGAATGGTTGATGGAAAGCGAGCATCCATGGCAAACTGTGGTTTTTAAAAGTTTTAGGTCAGAGATGCGATTTAACACAATTCTTGATGGATGCAATGAAGGCGAATTCAGAGCATGGAGAGAAGAAGCGCTGTAATAGTTGGATTTTTTAGGCAAGGAATGAGGGAGAGGTCGAAATGGGAGAGGTCCTGTTAAAACACTTCCTTCATGATTCCCTTCATCACTGTGGATGGCCTTTCGCCTGTGGCATGTGAAAAAACTGGATTTGGAGAAGCTACTCCCCAGCCAACAACCACACTATGATAACTAGGAGTGTAACGTGGTGTCAAGGAGCCTCCAAGAAGTAAAGACCAGATCACTTGCTGCCCACAGTTTAGGCAGGAGTTTTATTTTTTCAAAGTGTTGGCGGTAACTCGCTTACTCTGCACAAAAGACCCGGAGGGATCTTTAACATCCATCAACGATCAGAATTGGCAGATGAGTCCTCCGGCTTATTGTCCTTCCGATGGATGGCACACGCACTGATTCTTTGCCTTGCCTGCGAAACACCAGGGTAAGAGTTTATCGTTGGATCGAGATTCAAACCCAGGCTAAACAGTACAAAAGTGAGTGCACATACTGTACCTCTAAGGCCTAAGCTATCCAGCCATCCCTAGTAAATGTTAAACATATGGAAAAGTTACATTTTCAGGGATTGTGGTATATTGTATTTCCACTTTGTCGCAATTGTCGTAATGGTGAAGAAAGACCCCAAAATTTTGTCTTACGAGTGTCTTCTGCTTTTCAATCTTTCAATGGTCAAAAGCATGCCTCTTTGGTGTGGGCTTCTACAACTGTCCTCATTAGATAATAAAAAAACATTTCAAAGTAGAACGACAACCTTCGACATCACGACATCGCCAGATATGCCTCTGCCCACATTATTACATCATTATACATACTTGTACCAAGTTTGATTTAAATCCCTGAACCCAGATTAAAAATAGTAAATAATTCTGGCTGCCAGACCATGCATCTGATCAGGTTCAAATTCAAAACATATATTCCACATGTCTACTCAATCATAACTGTGACATTGCACATTGATTGATGAAGCGGTTCAAGCAAAATATTTTTTGAAAGAATTTTGTTCAAACCAATATGGCTGCCAGACCATGTGACCGATTAATTATTCGTGAACACCCAGGTATCCCCAAGGCTTGGGGAGCATGTAAGTGAAATTTCCCCTCGATCTTTCAAGCCGTTCTGCAGAAGATTTTAAAATGTTTATTCTTCAAAAAATCAGCACTGCCAAACCATGCAACCGATGATGTCATTGGTGGAGACCTTCGTTCCTCATGGATAGGTGATCATACCTGTAAAGTTTTTCCTCAATCTGTTAAGCCATTACGGAAAATAAGATTTTTGAAGGTTTTATTTTAAAAACATGGCTGCCAAACCACGTGACCGATGACGTCATCAAATATTTTTGCCAATTACAATTTAGCCCGAGATAACTCTCAAAAATTTTCAAAGTTCGGATATAGCGTTTGACAAAGGAAATTATGACGTCATAAGGAAGCCATGTATGACATCATCAAAAAAAATCACCCTTGTTTCCCATGGGGAGTACTTCACGTTTGCCAAGTTTCAAGTTTTTTTCCATGGAGCGGTTTCGGAGGTACAGAGGCCCAAAGTTTTTCCTTTTTTCCAACATGGCTGCCACACCACGTGACCTATGATGTCATAGTTATTACAAATACATTCTACATGAGTAGTTGCATCTATGGTGAAAATTTCATGAAATTTCTATGGTGAAAAAAAAAATCCATGCCACCTCACTTCGATACAACCCTGCTTCGATTGGACACATGACCCACGACATCCTCTATTTCAAATCAAATTCAGAATGGGTGGCCAATCACGTCCTTGAAGTTTGGCGTTGATCGGAGAAGGCTTTTTGTCCAACACGGCTGCGATGAATTTGAAATTTTCAACCAATATTCCCCATGCCGAGTCAATCGTATTTACTTTCAGTTTTGGGTTTGGAGTGACGGCAGGGTCTCTCAGGACTCTCTGCTGACTTTCTCAAAGCTAAGTTTCCGGACGTTATTTGTCCCGTTTTAACTGTATTTTCTCAACTACATGTTTCTGTGTGTTCCGAGTTCTGTTTTGTTTCAAAAATCGTGCTATTTTGTGAGTTTTCGTTGACCTTGTCTTACCGGGTTCCTTGAGGCTGACCCATCCTTCCCCTCTCGGTGTACGATCGTTTTTATTTGTATTCTCTCCCAATTACCTTCAATTCCTATTTTCCCCACTTTCCCAACGCCCACATCCCTCCCTTCTAAACACTGTTTCTTGTCTTAAATGCAACAACAACAAAAAACTACCTTTCTCCTTCCATACCAACGAGTCCCAATCCCCCTTCTTCCTCCTCTTATTCTTCCTCTTCTTCTTCCTCCTTCTGCCGGCACACCATCTTTATTCTACTTGAGCTGACCCACTCTCGCCATTACCTTCACGATGTCGTCCGACAACCTCCCATTCCCGAATCTTACCTATTCTTCAAAAATACATCAAAAATTAATAATCGTCCTTGTATCCTCTCGATTTATACACCTCCTGTAACCACATGTCTCTCTCCACCCTCTTCCTGATACGTTTCATCGACCAAGCAGCTTCATTCTGTGTTTGCAGTTCCAAATTCACCATACACCTCCAGGATTTGACTTCAATCTTCCTTTTTCTGAATGTTACACAATCCTTATTTAAAATAAACAAATTCACTGTTGACTATACACCTCCCATAGCCACGTGCTTCTCCCATAACCATGTGATCTGTTTCCACCCCCTTTTTTATCGATCCAAATTCACCATTCACCTCAAATTTTTTCTACAACCTTTCCATTACCTAATCTGATGAAAACTCTCTCTCAAAATAAGAATAATAATGATAATAATAATAATAATAACGATCTCTTATAATGCTTCATCTTCCTCTTTCACACGTGTGGTTCTCATAACTGCATTATACTTCATTACTCTTCTTCTATTTCAACAGACTGCTCCAAATTCGACGTTTCATTCATTCCTTGCCTAAAAAATCCAACTGTTACAGCGTTTCTTCTCTCCATTCTCTTAATTCGCCTTTATTGCATCCATCAAGAAATGTCTTTAATCGCATCTCTGACCAAATAATTTTGTAAACCTCAGTTTGCTGTAAGTGTTTTCATTCTGTCTTCCATCAACCATTCTGTTTTTTTCTAACTTCAGTGCCAACTCACCCCTCTCACCCCTCCACCTCAAAGCAACCATCACACTCCTCTCCCTCCAAGCCTCCCTCTCAAATTTCTCAAAAACCCCCCTCACCCTTCTCTCTCAACTCTTCTCACTCACCCTTCTCCCACCATTCACCCCCCTCACTTACCCTTCTCAAAGTTGCCCCCCTCTCATCCACAAAGATGCCTTCCCCTGCCCTCTCCCCTCCATCTCATCACTCCACCTCCTCAAATCCTCAACTGCCTTCTGCCCCATCTCTTGCCCACCTCTCCCCCAGCACCACAGAGCCTTTTCTCCTCCTCATCCGGCCCCCTCCCCGAGCTATTCTGCAATCCCCCACACTCTTTCAACAACTCTCCTTACCACCCCCTCCCCTCCTCCCTTGTCCGACCCTCCCCCTCCCCTCCCATCCCCTGCAACCAAAGCCTCCTCCCCTTCCCCTTCATTAATACTGTGGATCTCAAATATCCGGGGCCTTCGCTCAACCCTTCCAGATCTTTGCATTCAGGTTGCCACTGACAAACCAGACATAATCTGCCTAACAGAAACTTTCCTCCCTCAAGACGACTCTGACTCCAAAGTATCTCTCCCTGGTTACTCCCTCTTCCGGTATGACAGACCTGAGCCTTGTCCTGGTGGAGGAGTTATTCTTTCATCAAAGACTCCATTCTTCACTCTCCATGCACTGCCCTCACTCCCCCACACCCCCAGGAATACCTTTGGCTACGGCTTCCCCTCCACTCCCACCTCATGTTTATATGTGTACTGCACCGTCCACCAAACAGTGATGACTCCATTTACACCTCACTATCTGAAAACATGGACCAACTTCTATCTACTCATCCAAACTCTCTCTTCCTCATACGTGGTGAATTCAACTGTCATCATGACTGTTGGCGAGGTGAGGGTACCTCTCTCACCTGTCATGGCACTTCTGCAAAAGCTTTCTGTGACTCATTGGGTCTGACTCAATCGGTCAATTTCCTGACCCGATCTCAACCAATGGTACTCTATCTCTTCTGGATCTGATTTTGACAAATTTCCCTGAAAATATCTGCTGTTCTTCCTCCGTTCCAATCGGTTCTTCTGACCTCGTGCTTGTCAAAGTGGACATCTCTCTGGCTGTTATCAGAGAGCCACCTCAGCGCCGTCGAGTCTGGCATTTCACTCAAGCCGACTGGCAGGGCCTCCAAGCAGCCATCAAACTTCTCGGCTGGTCTCCCATCGCTACTTTCTCCAACATCAACTCATCCTGGGAATTCGTTCAAAGAAACTTGCTCTCCCTCATGCACAGATTTGTTCCCTCTCGTCTGCCGTTGTCCTACCCTTCCTCCTGCCCATGGTTCACTAAAGGTTGTGGTGAGGCAGTTGTCCTGAAACAACTTGCCTTTGCCTCATGGAAAGCAAACCCGACTGCGGGGAATCTCAGTTCCTTCCATAAAGCTTGGAACAAGTGTGTATCTACCCGAAGGAGAGCCAGAAAACAACATCTTTCTCATCTCAAGTCTGAACTCTCAAACCTCTCTCCCTCCTCCAAATCCTAGTGGCATCTAATCAAATCTGTTTCTGGTGTATGCTCCCTCTCCATCCCCCACCCCCACCCCTTACCTCAAATGGCCGCACTGCTGATACCGCACGTGAAAAAGCTGAGAGTCTAAACTCGGTGTTTGCATCGAAATCTTGTGTCCAAACCCCATCACTTTCTCCACCCACCTTACCCAGTCGCACCCAACTGTCCCTGGACTCTGTGTCCTTTTCTCCTGACAAGGTGGAGAGCTTGCTGTCAAACCTCAACTCAGATTCTGCAAACGGTCCAGATGGCATCAGCCAACGTGTCATAAAACCTGCTCCTCTGCTCTTGCTCACTCTCTCTCTCTGTTCTCTTCACCCTCTCATTTGCTTACGGTCATCTGCCATCTGCTTGGAAATCAGAAAACATTACTGCCCTGCATAAAAATGGTGTAAAAACAGATCTCTGTAACTACAAACCAATCAGCCTTCTCCCAATCATCAGCAAAGTTATGGAATCCATCATCACTTCAGACATTAAATCCTTCCTCTTCTCCAACGGCTTGATTTCCGATCATCAATTTGGTTTCAGACCAGATCACTCTACCCTGGATATGCTGCTTCTGCTCTCCCAACAATGGATGGAGGTCCTCATTGCCAGACATGGAATCAGAGCCGTATCCCTCGACATATCGCGTGCTTTTGACACAGTCTGGCACCCTGCCTTGCTCTCCAAACTCTCTTCCTATGGTATCCAAGGACATCTCCTCTCATGGCTCGCAGACTTCCTCTCCTGTCGCAGTGAACGTGTGGCTCTAGATGGAATTCTTTCATCCCCTCTTCCTGTCCAGGCTGGAGTTCCTCAAGGCAGCGTTCTGCGCCCTGTTCTTTTTCTGGTTTTCATCAACGATCTCTCCGACTCGCTGCAAAATCCTTTATATCTCTTTGCTGATGACCACCCTCTGCCGTACCATCCCTCAGACCGGCATGCAGCAGCTTCTTCGCTCACTGAAAATCTGGTTAAAATCACAAACTTGTCCAACACGTGGAACATGTCTTTCAATCCGGACAAATCTCACACTCTCACTCCGTCTCTCTGAAAGGACTGTTTGGAAACCCCCCCCATCCACTTTCTCAACAATCCTCTGGAAGAAGTCCTTTCTTTTAAGTTCTGGGTCTCACGATCTGCCATGATATTTCCTGGGAAAGCCACATTTCCAACCTGGCCTCAAAAGCCAGTCACCGACTGGGAATCCTCTGTCGTGCAAAGTCCTTCCTCGGCCCACCTGTGCTCCTTACCACATACAAAGCTTTCGTCCGCAGCCTGATGGAGTACTGCTTTCCCCTCTGGGCTGGTGCTCCTGCCTCCCACTTTTCTCAGCTTCACGCTGTGGAAATCTAGGCTTTTCGGATCATTAGCATCTCCCGCGATGAGGCTGTCTTTGGGCCTCTCACTCTGTCACCGCAGGCTGGTCGGTGGTCTTTCTGTCTTCTCCCGTCTCCTCTCCGGTCTCACCCCCCCTCCCCTGCTGTGTCTGCGATTTGTCCCCACCATATTTCCACAGGGTGCTCAAGGTCCGCCAACAACCCCCTTCTGATAAAACTACCTAAATTACGAATCACTGCTCACCTTCACTCTTTCATTCCTCATTTTTTTCTCACCTTTGGAATAAACTCCCTCACTCTGTTCAATCCCATTCTTCCCTCCAGCCCTCCAAAACAGCTGTTCACCACCACCACCTCTTATCATCCCCCATCCAAATGCTCGATCTTTTCTACCCCCGATAATCCACCCAAACCCACCCCCTTCAAATTATCTGCTTTCCTTCCTGAAAGTCCCTGTAATATCCATCTTGTATCCCCCGTGTTCCACGCCCCATCCCTCTCTCTTCCACAGATCTCCTTATGTCTCTGTTCCCCACTGTTTTGTCCTTCCCATTCCCGCCCCTCGTCTCATGCCCCCCCTTGTTGTGCGTTGTGTGTTAGCTCTCATACGAGCCTCGATGAAGGATACAAAAAAAAATCTCCGAAACCGCTTTCCCTGTCGATGCGTGACTTTGCAGTGATGATCCACTACCGTTGCTACAAATAATTTATTTAACAATGATATCATCAGTCACATGATGTGGCAGCCACATTGGTTTTAAAGAAATAATTAAACAATTATTTCTCTGAAACCGTTTAAATGATCAATACTAGATTGGCAGTTATGATCCACTGCCCTTGCTGCATGCATTTGACTTTAAAATGATGTCATCATTCATGTCGTGTGGCAGCCACATTGGTTTCAAGGTAAATCTCAAAAAATTATATTTCTGAAACCGCTATAGCAATCGATGCGAAACTTTGCAGTTGTGATTCACTGCCTTTGCTCCATTTTACACGTTTCATGTTGATCTGTTAAGCAGTTTTGGAGAAAATAGTTTTAAAATTTTCGGTTTTCAAACTAACATGGACTGCCAAACCACGTGACCAATAGCATTGAAAATTTCGACTCCGCCCAACATTTTGTGGAGGATCTCGTGATCGGATAAGGTTAGTTTTTCTTTGCAATATGGCTGCCACACCATGTAACCTATGACATCATCGTTTCCACACTGTATACAGGTATATGGCTTGATGATATTTCGTCTCAAGCTATGATGTAAATTTCACCTTAATTCGATAAGTGGTTCCAGAGAAAACATGATTTAATATTTTTCTACAATCCAATATGGCCACCAAACCATGTGACATCAATTATTCTTTATCATCCTAACATCCCCAAGTCATGGGGAACATGTCTGTGAAGTTTCCTCTCAATCTGTCCAGCCATTCTGGAGAAGATTTTTGAAGGTTTGAGGGCATATCCAAGATGGCTGCCAGACCATGTGACCTACGATGTCATAATTATCAAACTTTATTCAGCATGGATAGTCAATAATTTGTGTGCAGTTTCACTTCTATCTGTAAAGTTTTTCTTTCACTCTGTTTTCCCCCCATTCCGAGTAGTTGCCAGTTGCCAAGTTTTCATTTTAATTGTGGAGATACAGAGTTCCAAGGTTCTTTTTTTGTTTTTACAACACGGTTGCCACCCCATGTGACCTATGATGTCATAATTATCATTTTAAAAATTCTGCATGATGAGTCGCATTTATTGTCAACATTTTGTGTCAATTGGATAAGCGGTTGAGGAGAAAACAGAAAATTTGCATGTACGTATGCACGAACGGACTACCCGAAAACATAATGCCACCGGCGACGTCGTCACCGGAGGCAGAAAAATGTAAAAGGATGTAGGGATGTTCCTCCAAAAAGTATGTAAACAAAGTAGGATAGTCACAAGAAACGATGATATGAAACCATCCCCACATCTTTCTTTGAATAACCGTTGTCCCTTGAAAAGACTGTGTGTGTGTGTGTGTGTGTGTGTGTGTGTGTGTGTGTGTGTGTGTGTGTGTGTGTGTGTGTGTGTGTGTGTGTGTGTGTGTGTGTGTGTGTGTGTGTGTGTGTGTGTGTGTGTGTGTGTGTGTGTGTGTGTGTCGGTCGCAGATTTTTGACCACTGTTGTGTTGTGAGGGATCCCATGTCAACCTTGACTTCAGAGATTTCAGGATAAGGGCCTGGGAGCTATATGTCTTAGTAGCTTGATAACTCCATGACTGGTATGGTGGAAAGTCACCAGTGAAAGAACATGTCCCAAGAAGTCGTGTCTGTACAGTATAATATTTTTGGTTCGCAGTTCACAAAACTTGGCATCCACATGATCAAAATTCACAAATTATAAGTTGGGAATGGTTGGATAGCTCCATGAGTGAAATATCCACTGTCTGTGCTGTCATCTCTTGATTTAGACCCGTGTACTGGGAACATGGTACAGCGTTACAGAAAATATTCGGTCTTCAAGAGCTCCCTTCCCAAACCCCTCCCCTTTCACCACTCCCTCATCCATTTAGTTAAGTACTTGGCTGGTTTTCCTAACATAGTAAACAAACTTACAGTTTGAAAAAAGTTTAAAAATTTTTATTCAAAGGTATAACAAGGGAAGGAGGTGGTTTTATTTATTTCCTCAATTCCATGTTGAGTGGAGAGTTTACTTAATGGAGAGCAGGATACAAAGGGATGGGGCTGGAGATGGTAGAAGGAGCAGTGTGGAGAGCTCCATTGATGCCTAATTATCAATCGCTTATCGGCTTCTTATCACCGTAAGTTCTTACCTATTGGGTCAATCTAAAAAAAATGTTAAAAATATCTGTGAACACAGAAAATAAACTCCTCAATGAGCCTTGGCCTTTGTATGATCGTCGTCATTGTTTATGTTTAAGGCCTCACCATCCAAGTGAGTACGTGTTATGCTGAAAATTCGTCAAAATATTTTCCTCAACAACTGCTGAGTTTTCCATTGAATGCAGCGGTATACGTGTGTGTGTGTGTGTGTGTGTGTGTGTGTGTGTGTGTGTGTGTGTGTGTGTGTGTGTGTGTGTGTGTGTGTGTGTGTGTACGTGCGGCGTGCGTATATATATATATATATATATATATATATATATATATATATATATATATATATATATATATATATATATATATATATATATATATATATATATATACACTGTATGTATGTATACATATTTATATGTATATATATATATATATATATATATATATACTGTATGTATGTATACATATTTATATGTATATATATATATGTATATATATATATATATATATATATATATATTTACACAGATCGGTATATATACTGTCAGACCCCGCGATTCGCGGACCCCGCATATTCGCATTTTATAAAATGTAACTTGCTTTGAAATTCACGGCACTGTGCTTTGTGTATTTACGGGGTTTTTTGTCGTTTTTGCAGGCGTATTCGTGGTTATTTCATGTTTTCATAGTTCTTCGTGGGTGTATTCCTGGTTTTTCATGTGATTTTTGATTTTCCTTCATGGATCATGAACTGCAGGGAACCTATCCCCACTTTTTCAATTGAAACAATGCCCCGCTATTTACGGATTCAACATTCGTGGCATTTTCCAGAAACGTATTCCCCATGAATAGTGGGGTCCGACTACATACATACATACATATATATACATACATACATACATATATACAGGGGGCTACAAAAGGAGGTATACAGTAAGGAATATACCAGTATATCATTACTGTATACCTACTTTTGCAGCCCCCTGTATATGTATATGTATATATATATATATATATATATATATATATATATATATATATATATATATATATATACATATATATATATACATATATATATATATATATATATATATATATATATATATATATATATATATATATATATATATATATATATCTTGGTTTTGGAAGACCCTGGGATAACACACTAATCACATAAAGGATCCCCAGTTTCATATTTATGGAGCATTTTTGTTATTTAGATTACCCATCCCCTCGTGTCAGTGGACAGTGAAATGCATTGTGTTTGCCTCGCGGGTTATACCCACCCCACCCCCCCCCCGACCCCGTTATAATTCTCCTTCCTCCTTCGAAAATCCTGCTCATCACCGATTCCTTCCAAATCCCTCTCATCAATTCCCTCCAATTCCTCTCCCCATCTCTCTTAAACCTTTCCTTTCCCGCATTTTCATGCAGCACAACCATGCAAACAATGCAAAATGTCTTGGAGTGCACACATTACATTACAAAACACCCTCAATGAAAACTATGCTAGCGCTGCCAAGTTGCAGAAGCTGTGTCCATAATGCGTAATGCACACCGACGGCAGTAAAGGAACGCAATGCCAGACTTCAGCAATGGAGATACAGGCAGAGTGCGGGCCAATGAGGAAGCGACACGCAGGGATCAAACTGCTGCGACGACCCTTGCTCCCCAAAGCCCCACCTCACTCAAGGCCAACTAAAGCCAGAACACACAAGAGATCATGGCTGACTTGCACCCCAGGTAATCGAGGACAGACTGCCTGACAGTTTGGTCCAAGAGTTGGAACGAGACGAGTTGCGCTGCAGTGAGGGTCCGAGAATGAGCAGCGGCACGAGTTCCTTGGGATGCAGCGGCCTACATACTGACTCGCACGATCTGGCATCTTTGATATCTTGATATAATTTTATTTGCTTCAAGCTTTTCTGATACCTACATTTATTTAATATTGGATAAATCTCTGTTGGTTTTGTTTGTTTTTTTTTATCTTGATCAGTGCTTGTGGAAGAGCAAGCTTTCCATTTTTTGGCCTCAAAATTAATTGATTAAGAAGTGTAACGAAAGACTGTTCGTTACACCTCTGTGTTAATGTTTTATGATGAGGTATTATTGCGTTTTTGGGCTTGTTGCGTTAAGTGACCGATAAATCCTTGTCATTTTTGAGTGTCTTGATGCGAGCAATAGATTGTCTTGTCGCTTGTGTGCGAAAATGGCTCCAGCTGCAATGTATCGGCTCTAGTACACATTATACGGGGATGGAGCGGCTATAAATGATCCCGTTAATTTTGGGGTTTAAGCTATGGGGGTACTTTCTGCCTCATTAGTCTGTCCTTGAAGCTTACCGCTTGCCAGAGATTGCAGAGCATGCCTTTGCTCTGTCCTTTACTGTCTGTAAAGAAAACTATCCCACTGTTGGGACGGAGGAGGGCATTTCATTGTCCTATGTTTGTCGTGTTTGATCATTTATGTACTTATTTAGTTTATTTGCAGTATTTGGTTATAATACAAGTTAATATGTTCAACATATGTTTTAAATGTTATCATGATCTGACAGCGTAGCTTAGAGTTATGCACGCTCACATCTAAACTGTCGAGCCTGAGTTTGAATCCCGACCCAGATATAAACTGTCATCCTGGTGTTTCACTGGAATCAATGTGTGCTGTCCCTCCGATGAACGTTAAACTGGGGAACCGTCTGTCGCCATTAGTCAGTGGATGGTCAAGATCCCACGGTGTCCTTCACGAATAGTGGGAGAGCTATCACCGGCACCCTGAATAAGTTCCAAATTCCTGCCCTAACCATTAGAGGGCATTGAATCAGCGGCATCTCCACGCTCTCAGCCAATTATGCTACCCTGCAGCCTTGTGCTGCATAGAAACGAAGACTATTATCATACCTGCTCATTAACGACTGTCTTTGTCGTGTCTGATCCCTGCCACGTCACATTAAATAAAGTGTTTGCGACATGAGGTATCCATTTTCATGTGATGTCATCACTTCACGAGAGAGGTGTGATGGAGGATTTGCACCTCCGATGCACAGATGATACATGCCTGCCATTGCGATCATCCAGTATGGTTTTACTTTATCTTCTGATGTTTTATGATACTTACATTTTTGTTTTGGAATGTCTCTTTTTTTTGTCTTTCAGTTTTGACTTCATTTAAAAAAAAAAAATTTAAGCAGGTCTCATGGGTTCAGTGATAGAAGACAAACTATATCAACTGAATGACAGACAGGCTGACATGGGGAATAGAGATGAGCAAGATCAGTGAGGTTGTCTGAGATTAATTGCGGATTAAAATAAATGAATAGAATGAGTTAGCGTGAATAGAAAAGATCATGGGTGGGTTGGCAAGATGACACGACCATTGTGATCAGTTTCCGTTTTGGAGGTTGAAGCTACGAGCAGAATTGGATCGATGCAAGAAGTCAGTTTCACTGACTTGAGAGTAAAGTGGGAGGAGGATAGGGGACAAAGGAAGAATCGAGGCCATCGGAAAGGTTAACAAGAAGCTGCAAATTAGCTCGCTTAATAAGCATGTGCTCCGATCAACAACGAGAGGTTTATACGAGGGTGGCCAACTGACCTGGTGTGGAGAAAGGAAGTATTAAGGGCTGAGATGACAAGATGCAATCTCAGATTGGGGTCTGTCGAAGAGCTAGAGGCCACCACCTGCCTGCAGTTAAAGAGTAGCACAAACTTAACATATAAATAAAAACATTAGAGACACACACACCCAGCTCAACAGAGCAGGATTTGTGTACTTGGCTGCTGATACCATTTCGTGAGGCAGAAGCATTCCGATGTGGGGTCTCTTTGACAAACATTGATGATGATTTTGATCATCTTTCCTGCATTTGTTTTCAAAGAATGTCTTCATTGTTATTGCATGGCTGTTCACAAAACCTGGATCCTGGCTGGACTCGCGTCTGCTTTGTTTGCCACAGAGCAAAAGGAAAAAAGATGTTCGTGAAAGGCGATAACCCGAGCGAAGCGAAGCATGCGTATATGATGTCTCGAGGCCTTCGAGACAGGACCGTGAGTTATGCTCTAGTAATAGGAAGTATTACCTTGGAGCTTAAGATGTATCAGGCCTTGTGACAGGTGGGATACTCCAGTCGAAAGACTGATTTAATGTGTCGTTTTTGGTATTCAGCAAACGCACCCACTGACGGGGAAAGGCATTTTGTCGGCGGTGCTTCACAAAGACGTGAGCAAGCAAATCTGCTTGTTGGAAAGATGGTTTGTTTGACTTGCTTCACCTCCGCTTGTTTGCCTCGGAAGGAAAGCTTTCGGGATAATATACAGTGAGCAGCAAAGCCATCCTGGCACTGCCCCAGAGGTGAAAGAATGAAATTGACCCTTTGTGGTGGAGAAGAACGTGTGAAGATTGCAGTTGTTTGAGATTTTTAATGGGAGTAACGGAAGGGAAGAAATGATGGTCGTTAAAATAGCCCGAGCACAAGTCTACAAATGCTGCGTGGTTCATGGACAAGACGACAGTGACTTTATACACCTGTTTGCCTCGTTTTATTTGTCAGCTTGTGTGGGGATGTTTGCCTGACTATTTTCATGTCGGGGGTAAAATTTTCTGTGTTTCTATCAGTTATACCTTATTACCTCCGCCACTGAAGGTGGCCGGAGGTTATGTACTCACACTCCTGTTTGTTTGTCTCTATGAGCAGGATATCTCAAAAGGTTCTGGATGGATTTGGACGAAACTTGGTGGTAATGGTTGGTTGGTTGGGTGTGTGTTGAGGACGAATCGATTCAATTTTGGTTAAGATCTGGACACTAGAATCTAAATTTTTTTTAGTGGTTCTTCATCATTGAGAGATGGGGGCCTTATTCTTCTTTTTCTTTTTCTTTATTCCTTCTTCACAGCTTGCTTGGCGGGTAGCTATCATTTTGTTGGGGCGCGACGTTGCCTCTGATGCTGTGCCCCTTTACCAGTATACTGACTGGTACTCATTTTGCCGACCTCAGAAGGATGACAGGCTGTCAACCCCACCTGGTGTTGATTCAGTGGAAAACGGGACTCAAACTCAGGATGCAAAGATCCCAAGCCAACCAGAGATGAGGCCAAAAACGATATATAGAATGATATTTCAAAAACTTGTAAACGGATTTGGACAAAACTTGGTGGATGAGTTGGGTTGGTGACGAGAAGAAACCGATTTATATTTTGGTTCAGGTCCGGATGCAGATCCGATCCATCATTGGGATCTAAAATGTAAACTGTTCAGCCTGGTGGAGGTTCGCGCTCTCCCGAGTGTCTTTCTACTTATAAAGCTGTAATGACCGAGAGATTGATCCGTTGTTTGTTTTCATCCAAAGTATTTATTTTGAAAAATTAATACAGAGCACTGTGATTCGTAAGATAAAAGACTTTTAATCCTTTGTCGACTCGTGTTGTAATTCCCATAAAAGTACACCGACGTCTCATCGCGTGATTGTCCTGCATGTGATTTGTGTTACATGCTCCACCATGAGCTCTGGAGCATCATCTTAAAGGTGTTCCATTTCACTCCATTCATACCTGAGTGCTCAAGTATTTAAACATCAAGTTATTCATTTCATTATGGTGCCGTCCATATCTCCTGTTGTCACTCTCTTATTGTTGACTTAGTGGTTTGCGCGGCTGGCTTGGGATCTTTGGGTCCTGAGTTCGAGCCCTGGTGGCTGCTGAATTAACACCAGTTGGGGATGACTCAGCCTGTTATCCTTCTGAGGTCGGTGAAATGAGTACCAGTGTATTGGTATGAGGGCACAGCATCAGTGGCATAGTCGTGCGCCAACAAAATGATAGCAACCCAGCAGCCAAAGCTGCCGTAACAAAGAAAAAGTTGTCTCACTGGCATTTGTTAAAAAAAATAAAAATAAAAAAGCCAAAATCACTCATGCAATGCACGTACGGTTCAGTGTTATGCTAGTTATCTTGGATTAGCGGCCGATATGTTGTTGGTAGGAGTACAAATGGATGTGCATCTGAAACGGTTTATTATATGCAGTACATTGTAAGATAAATTCCTCACCATTCTTGGATGGGAGTTTGCGGTGCTGCCGTGTGGACATTGCTGTGATTGAGGTGATACTCTCAGACCTAGCTCCCACAAGTAATCGATACCATCCATGCACAAATGGAGGGGATCATCATCGTTAATAAGCGCCCCTAATTTCCTTGGATCCGATGTCGGTTGGGGTTCTCCTTCCAGGCCGACGATGTTACTGTTGATTAGCTGAGCCAGTAATTGTCACACGGTATCCACGACTGAAATACAATCGTTATTCATCTTATAATCTCTTCTGCACCGTTGTGCAGTTCAGAATGCCGTGCGTATGATCGAACTGTACGATGCACAATTTGATGGCCGACGTTGGCCTACTGCAGCCTACTGACGTCGGCCATCTTTGTTGCAAGTGAACTCGTTCAAAACAATTTTTCTTCCATTTTTAAATTTTTTTATTTCTTGTTTCTTCCTTGGCAGTGACCTTGCCTTCTTTTCCAGTGTTTAACTCGAAGCACATAACCCCCAACCTCCTCCCCCCGACTGGAGATCATATGCTCGCAATGGTTTCCTTCATGGTGCACGCGCGGCGACGTGGGAGTGTTTGTGACACTGAAGACAGTTTTTATTTGAATACAGTTGTTGGTGACCTCAACCCAACAAACATATCAGGAGCAATATTTGCACACTCGGTAATTGTATTTTGTGAAACCCTTCTTTGTTGACATTTCATATTTCATTTTAAATCATTGTTATGTTCCAACGAAGCCATTGTCCGTGGACCGTAAAAGTTAGTAAAATCATCCTGCTGTGCTTTGAGCCATTCGGCTCTCGAGTGTACACAAATTGCCACTATTGATCTCATTGCAATGACATCATAAAAGACTATAAATGGTTTCCTACAATCATATCTCCCATTCCCAGCATGAAATGGGAAACGTGTTATTGTCTAAGGAGCAAAGTAGGTGCTACATTGCTACCTGTCTACCTGCAGCTCTGTGCACAAATTTACAATAATTATATTCATGTATAAGGAATTTCAGGGCTGAGAGGATGGCCTAGATGTATCAACACTCGCCTTTTAGCTGTCTAGCCTGGGTTTGAATCCCAGCTATAAACTGTCATCCCAGTGTTTCACAGGCAGGGTGATTCATCATTGTGTGTGCCGTCCCTTGGACGGACGTTAAACTGGGCGACTCATCTGCCGGAATTAGTTGGTGGACATTAAAGATGCCACTGCGTCCGTCGCGAAGAGTAGGACGAGCTATCACCAGCACCCTGAACAAATTTCTAAATTCCTGCCATAACTACTGCTGGGAGAGCGATGGCAAACCGCCCAGCACGACACTGCCCGAGGAACTGCTTCGGCGGTCAGAATGAACTTAGCAGATTTTAAAAATACAAACATGCCTGTGTAAAGTCAAATTATGTTCGTCGTCGTGCTTCTTGTCCTTTTCCTATTCCTCAGGTCCTGAGCTGTGCTCGTACAGTGCATGCAGTCATAATTTTAATCTTCCAGTGCATATAACCAGTGGGTTTGATTATTTAATTGTGGAGCATCACCTCCACGAAGGTTCTGTCATCACAATACAAATGCAAATACAACTAAGAACACAGGTATTTGCGTGCGTGCGTGCATGTGCTTTTGTTTTTTTTTTAACACCGAACATGTCCTTTTGATGTTCGCAAAGAGTTATTGAAATACTTTTGCAAGCAAAGCACCAAATCTATGGTTAAATCTATTAAACAGGGTGTAAAAAGAGGATATAAGGATGTATGCCCCCCTTAAATAATGCACAACAACATTAGGTTGTCACAGCATGAGAAGGGAATAAAATCATTTTCAATTTCGCCAGTTTTTTTAATCGCAATTTTATTGGTAAAATCATTTCAGTTCAAGAAACCAACAGTGGAACCCTTCTCCCCCGCTCCCTACCCTCAGCAAAGAAGGAGCTCGAAATTAAAGGTACAAAGCCTTTCACGTTGATGTATTGATGCACAAAATTCCTGTTGCCATGGAGATGGAATCTTTACTGCCCTCACGCTTAAAAAAGGGGGTAATATTGTAATCGGCTCTGCCTGTCTGTCTGTCCGTCAGTGCGTCACGCTATCTCCTCGTAAACAGTCGTTTACCAAACTTGGTAGTTATGATCACCACATGGAAAGAAGGTCATCATCATTTCGTGTGCAGCCAATAGCTGCTGGTTTGCATCATTGCTGGGAGCGCGTGAATGTGCCACTGATGCAGTGCCCCCCCCCCCTGCTGGTTAGGATAGGAATTTGTAATTTGTTCATGGTGTCGGCGGAATCTCACCTCCTCTTCGTGAAGGACATCGTGGGATCTTTAACATCCACCGACTAATGCCGGCAGACGGGAAACGCGTTAAACGTCCATCCGAGGGACGGAAACACACATTGATGAATCACCCTGCCTGTGAAACACCGAGATGACAGTTTATAGCTGGGTCGGAATTCGAACCTCAGCTAAACAGGTTAGAGGTGAGTGTGAATAACTTTAGGCCTTCTTGCCAGCAAGAAGGTGCGAGAGCGGTATCATTTTGGACATCACACCCCCCCCCCCCCGGGGCCCTCGGGTGGGATCAAAAGGTCAAATACGAAAAATGCAATTACAGGCACATTTTAAAACTTTTTTTTTTTAATGAAACCTTGTATATGCAATCAACATTTAGAGGTGCATGATATGTGTAACGATTTTTTGGATTCGACCACTGGTTCATGCTGCAGGGAGTGGGGACTGAGGGTCACAGGCATCAAAACAGAAAAACAAGTTGATATTGGGTCAGTCCTGGTGGAACTTTTCGTCATCTTTCAACTTTGCTTTAGGTGGGAAGCGTGGGGATTTGCCATGGCACGCCATCCATCGACTTCACTCTCGTTTCCCTTTGCAAATAGAGTAGAAATTCATCTTCATGCAAGCTGTTACTATTTTCTGTTTTGTTCCTATTCGACGCACTGGGAGCATGAACAGAACGATCCAACACAAGTTCCGAGAAAAATATCTTCAAATCCCGTGGTCCCATTTGGCGTGCCATTCAACTCGCATTGAACAAAGACCATTCTATCGGTGGCCTCCAATATTTTTGTTTAAAACTGCTATTAACATCAAAGGTGTGCCGACCTTGAAAGGTTACCTTAAATTTAGCCTTGGATGTGGAACAACCTGGTTTACTTCTCAGGGACTCATTTATAACCTCCCATTTTTGTTCTTCCATTGTGGGAAAAGGACCATGTGGTTATAAGTGTCGGATTAATAGTTTTCAATGTTCAGCAACTGGAAAGGTCAACCTGTTACGTAATCCTTACAATGTAGTCAGAAGTATGCTGCAGAAGCATTGTGCTGCTCGCATCCTCGCATCACATCACCTGCGAACTTGCACCTTGCCAGCATGGTTCCTGTTGCAACTCCACTCACCGAAATCAGATAGCAACCAGCTCATAGCTGCAGACAACAATTGGCCTGACAAATCTACCAGAACACACAGTTTTATTTTGTGCTTGATCTTGAACCTCACAGCACCAATGGCAAAATGTCATCGCACTTCGATTGAAAGCGCCATCACGGTTCGATGAATGAAAGTTCATTGAGCTCTTTTGTAATTGGTGTTTCAACCGGCCATTACTCATGACTGCCACGTGCTCGCATTCACATTAACTCCTGAAATAGACTCTGTCGAGACTACTGGCCGGCAGTGTTCCGCAACTGTGCTCGATGTTCTCTCCCTGGTGTACAACACTTGTCGCATAACTCTCGAATAATTGCCTTTAATGGAAGGTGTATATTGTGCACCTGGACCCAGTGATCATAGCAATATATACCTTGTCCAGGCATATTTGTGCAAAATATCTGTTAATTTTGACACAGTAATGAGAGAGCATAATGGTGTCTCTGAGCATTAGCCTTGCTTGAATAAAAACTCCAATCTTGCGAGTATGGACTAGGTCTAAGATGCTCACAGTGAGCTATTTCATCATACGAGATACAGTTAACGTCAAGGGTGCTTGCTTACTTGTTGGAGAAAATATTCAGAGGAAAATTTTTACTTTTTATCCAATTTTAACAGATATGGTTATCGAGCACCTGCTCATGGTTAAACGGACTGATATCTCACCTTGCTTGGTACGCATTGCAACTAACATGTGATGAGACAGATCTAAAGATGGACAGTCAACAACATTGAGAAGAGGAGACAGTGTTTCTTATTGAGGTCATTGACTTGCTTTCAAACAATGCAATACATGTTTCTGCCATGTTATTAGATTATCACTGTGTGAGTAGATTAGGGGTTGACAGGATGGCCTCGAGGTACACACAGTCGACACTCAGCTGTGTAGCCTGGGTTCGGATCCCAACCCAGCTATAAACTGTCATCCCGGTGTTTCACAGGCAGGTTGATTCATCAATGTGTGTGCCGTCCCTCCGATGGACGTTAAACTTGGCATCCCGTCTGTCGACAGTGGTTTGTGCATGTTAAAGATCCCACGATATCCTTTGCGAAAAGTAGGCGAGTTGTCGCCGGCACCATGGTCAAATTACAAATTCCTGCCCTAACTACTGCTGGGAAGGCAATGTCAAAGCACCCAAGAAACTGCTTTGACAGCACCGACGCTCCGTAACAGAGTATGGTACATCATAATCAGAGAGTAGATTAGAGGAACCTTTCTTTCCATTTGAGATAAAGTGAAGGATTCCTGGGTATATACCTGGTGTTGGCTAAATGGTTAGGGTGGTGGGCTTGGGATCCAAGGATCCTGAGTTCAAACCCCACTCGGCTGTTGAATTAACACCAGGCGGGGTTGACTCTGCCTGTCATCCATCTGTGGTCGGCAAAATGAGTGCCAGCTTGCTGGTATCCTGTGTCGGAGTGGTGATCCGTCCAGGATTGTACCCAATAGCCAAGGAGATTGCATAGGCAGCACCAACGCTCTGCACAGAGTGTGGTCCCAATGGATGGATGGATTTTTCCTGGGTATGCATGAGCATGGATTGACCGGGATGGGTTAAACTGGGATAGTTCCTCACGATATTTGGCTTCAATTGGTCTCATTTATCGAGGTTACGTTGCTGCCAGCATAAAACGAAATCGGAAACAAGTTAATCGGCCGAAAAGAATAATTTTTTTTTTAGCCACCTGTGCATTCTCGAAAATATTGTGAGTACGACAACATAATCTGCGTTGATGTTGATGAACATGACTGCAATATGCTTGTGACGGTCAATACGACCCGTCAAAATGTGTGCCTGTATCGTATACTCGCATTGTTGTGCTTTGTCATTGCCAATCAAATTCCTCATATGTCATGTGTATGTGTGATGTGTGCCTTGCTCGTGTTGCAGTGTCTCTACGGCTGTTACGTGCATTCCTCGATCATTCCCACGTTCCACAGGCGGTGCTATTGGCTGCTACAGGTGAGTGTCTTGCAACCGACCTTCACATTCCCTCGATGAAATCCCATCAGGAAACTTCAATCGCTTGTTGAGAAAATGAAATGTTTCCTTTTCCATTAATCTTTGAATATTTCCTTGTAATAAACGTTAAAACAAAACAATACTTTCACAAAGTACTCCCCCCTCCCCCCTCCCCCCCCTTCCAGTGCCCCCCTCCCCTTTCCATGCTCCCCATCCCCACCTCTCCTGATTCCTTTCTTGAGGAATGCTGTGCAGGATTAATCTTCAGTTTTTATAAATCACGTTTATACGCCACTTTGCACTAAGTTTTTGTTTTCCAACCATTCTTATTGTTTAGTGTGCAATGGTTTAGTGTTTTTTTTCTGCACTTTTTTGGCATCGCAATTGGGTTTGGAGATTTAAATCCTGCAGCAGGAAATTTGGAGAAATATCTTATTTTGAAATGAAACTGTTACTGCTGTTGTTTTAATTGAACCAATCAAAATGGTTTGTTGGTGTTCTTCTTGGAAGCAAATATACCATCCCTATCTGGTATTGCCTTCAGGTAACTTCAGTCCCACTTTTATGGAGTTTATTTAAGGGTTATAGGAGCAGGCGTTTGTCCTTTATAGCATTTGCTATGGAATGGTTTAAGGGCCCATTGACCATTTGACCCTGACCATATCTGCACTAACGTATGTACATACACACAAGCACACATGCGTACGTACAGTATGTGTGCTAGCAGAATACCTTACAGGTACGTGCACTCGCCTTTGAGCTGTCTTGCCTGGGTTTGAATCTAAACCCAGCTATGAACTGTTACGCATGCAAGTGGATGCGTCATTGTACGTGCTATCCACCGGAACGATGTGAGTCCGAGGATCCATCTGCCAGCACTGGGTGCTGGTTGATGTTAACTTTATCCATCGGTGCCTTTTGCAAAGAGGCGGCGAGTTATCGCCGGCATCCTCAACAAATTAGAAATTGCTGTCCTGATTTGACTGCAGGGAAGGCAACTGTGGTGAGAGAGAGAGAGAGAGAGAGAGAGAGAGAGAGAGAGAGAGAGAGAGAGAGAGAGAGAGAGAGAGAGAGAGAGAGAGAGAGAGAGAGAGAGAGAGAGAGAGAGAGAGAGAGAGAGAGAGAGAGAGAGAGAGAGAGAGAGAGAGAGATAGAGAGACACAGAGAGAGACAGACAGACAGACAGGCAGAGGCACAGAGAGAGAGACAGACAGACAGGCAGAGGCACAGAGAGAGACAGACAGACAGACAGACAGAGGCACAGAGAGAGACAGACAGACAGACAGACAGAGGCACAGAGAGAGACAGACAGACAGAGGCACAGAGAGAGACAGACAGACAGAGGCACAGAGAGAGACAGACAGACAGAGGCACAGAGAAAGACAGACAGAGGCACAGACAGAGAGAGACAGAGACACAGACAGACAGACAGACACCAAGACCGAGACCGACCAGAATCATGCTGGGAAAAGCTTGAATGCCCACCAAACCTGACTGCGGTGGGCAATAGCAGACCCTGAGTCTCAACCTCTTGTCTCAAAGTGCCAATGACATTCAAGGTCTCGGACTGCACTGTCTGAAAGGGAGCGTGATGGACAGCAGGGAGCCATACTCCTTGGTGCTTTATTGAGGAAGTACTGCACATGGTCCAACAGAGAGTGCTGAAGCATTGACTGCCTTTGGAGATCAGCTTGAACATCTGACCTGACCAAGAAAGATTATAGCTGATCGTAAGATTAATGAGTTCCAGAGATTACACCTCTTCCAATTGTTCATCACAGAAGAAGAACTTGGGTGTTCAAGTGCCCTGTCCATAAAATGAGCAAAGCGAGAGTGTGGGGCTTTTTTGTATGCAATGTTGAGGCTTGCGTATGAGCTCGAACATAGAACAAATCAGGACATTACAGAGCAAGAGGAACAGTGAAAAGATAAGGGGATGGGGACACACTAACCACAAGGTTGATGGACAAAATAGAGGGAGACTTAGAGAAATAAAGGATGTGTGGAAGAACGAGGATGAGGAGAGGACACGGGGTGAACAAGATCGATACAGCCGCAAATCTCAGTGACAGCAGTGGAAGGAAAAACTGGAAGCACAGAAAGAGGTGCGCTTATGGAGGGTTAATGGGGGAAGAAAGGATCATGGTCGTGGATGGGGGAAGATCTGACGTGGTGGTGAACAGCTGCTGTCTTTGAAGCTCTGGAGGGAAGAATGAGATTGAAGAGACTGAGGAAGGTGGTTCCATAGGTGAGAAAAAATAAATAAAGATGTGCGAATGAGTGGAGGTAAGCAATGATTCTGGACACTTGAAGGGGGTTACTGGCAGATCACGTGTGCTCTGCAGAAACCATGGGGAGGGGGGCCGAACACAGATAAGGCAGAGAGTGCGAGACCAGAATCTATAATTATGTTCTTGTAATTGTTGAATTATTGCACTTGTTTAATCACGGGTCTGCATGAAAACACAAGTTCCAGGTATTCTTTTGAAATATCAAGCTTCTTTGGCTTAACGGTTGTCATGTATATTTATAACGTGTTGACCACGCAACAATAAAGCTTCCCTTTATGTGGTGGTCTCCCAAAATATTTTTCAAACCATAGTCCCGTCACATCCACGGCGATGCATCAATTTCAATGTGCACACACATGACTTGGATTAAATGTTACAAAGTTCTTGGCAAAGGTCACAAGCAGCTCAAAGGCCCCACGACTGTGATTTCCTAGATGTGCGGCCTTCTGTTAAAAATGTCCCATCTCTGTGAAATTGTCAGTGTGTTCAGCTCCCCATCTTGAATTAATAAAGCATGATTATGTAACGAGTTCAAGCGAACCAGTTTTGAGTACATTTATCAAGAGTGTGTAGATGTAGACACTGATTTGCTATACCGCTGGCTTTTTATTTCTACATAATCTTTTTATGCATTATCGTGATTAATTTTTGATGCCGATGTTCGGATGGTAATCGCTGCATCAACGTATTCATTCCCAATGATGTTCATGTGAACTTCGTTTATGTTCCAATGATATTTGACATTTGATATTTGACATATTTGACTTATGATTGCAACACAAGCTTTTCTCACCCTCATTACATAGCTCAGTTTTTTCAGGGATGGTGTAAGTTTTTGTAGTCAAGTGCAAAGCCATTTGTGCTTTCAATCAAACCGAACACTGACTATACTTATTGAATAAAAATAAATAAGATTTTAAAATGTTTTATGCAAGATAAAATTTTGGGGAATCTACCGTGAGAAGTGCATAATGTTTAATGTTATCCATTGCGCTGCTGGCAAATTTAGGCTCGCTGTGAAGGCCTTTCAAGATTACAAATGAATGCAAGTCTGAGACCTATCATCAGTAGAAAAGGCATTTCGTTGATATAACCAAGTTATTAATCCCCTTCCGGTTTTAAGGCCCGGTCACACCTTGACGTTTTAGCCAGCGATGGCAACGTATTAAAATGTATGTAAAACGCTGGCTGACGTTGAACTTTTGATGTTTTTTTTTTAAGATTCGGACGTATTCATAACGAGTTGGTCGTATGCATAACATATTGGTAATGGACACAGAACGTTTCGTTGTGTTATAGATAACTTATACCAACGAATGCTGAACCTGTTGTCGGCCTACACAACCGATGCCCAACGATAGTCTAACTTCGGAATAGCGCGTTGCACGCATCGCCGACGATGTCGTGACGTAGCCTATTAAAAGGCTGACGCACAACGATTCGAATCATAACTGCCGTAGAAATGGAAGTGACAACATCGCGGTCACACCTTGGCGATCTTGCCAGCGTATGCCGACCTAAGAAAAATGTGTCTAAAACGTTGGGGGCACGTCAAATACGGTATGAGTAAGTTTGGTATACATGAGTAGAACGCTAAAGTACGCTATTATTCGACGTCGTAAGTAGAGTACGTCAAGAAATTTTAAACATGTTCAAAATTTTACGACGTACTCGGCGTATGACACACGTTCCGCATGCGATGGGGATAAGTTTTACACACGATATGCGGACGCTTACACACGTCCACAAAGGCTACTTATAAGCTACTCATCAGTCGAAACACGTCGCGGTAATGTCTTTTTTACGCGAAACTTATTTCTAACTTATGTTTGACGTGCTTTGAACCAATTCTTTACGTAGTCCCAACACACATCGACGTATGTAGACGTATTCCAATGACGTCTTCCGGTCGACAAAAAAAAACAAAAATGAATGTGTTTCTAGCTTACAACTGCCATATAAAGACGTGTTCCCAGCGGTTTTGGGAATTGGTATATAAAAATGCTGCTCATAAAAGGGGAACCCAACAGTGTTTTCGAGTTCCTTTTTGAGTCGATCTCCATGTCAGCAGTAACAGTATCAGTATCAGTATTAGTATTACTATTAGTATTAGTAGTAGTAGTAGTTTGTTCATGTTGGCAGTAGTAGGTGAGTGTGAGGGGGAGGGTGTGGGTTATGATGGATCGTCCTTGCGTCCGCGTGTCCACGGGTAGGTTCATAGGCTGCCACTCAACGATTTAAATGGCTGCATCTCCACGATTGAAAGTAGACGCTTGCGCTCAACAATTCGATTTTTTTTTACACTCAACGACTTTTAAACGGTACCACTCAGCTATTTTCATTGTTTACAATGAACGATTTAAATTGCTGTCACTCGCCTTTGTTTTTTGACGCTGGTGCTCGGAAATTTTAATCGTTTCTATTGAACGTGCGAAATCGCTCAAACCCCACTTTTGAAAGTAGACGCTTGCGCTCAACAATTCGATTTTTTTTACACTCAACGACTTTTAAACGGTACCACTCTGCTATTTTCATTGTTTACAATGAACGATTTAAATTGCTGTCACTCGCCTTTGTTTTTTGACGCTGGGGTTTGGAAATTTGAAGCGTTTCTTCTGAACGTGTTAAAACGCTCAAACTCGACTATTTTAAATAGACGCTGCCGATGGACAATTGGAATCGTAGCCAAGCTCGACATCGAAGTGTGAACATCCTCGTCATGCCGAAGAAAAGTTTGAAGAATGCTGCAAATAAGTGTCCTGGCCGTGGCCGTGGACGCTGACGCAAGGACGATCCATTATACCGACGTCTTTCAGCCTATGAGTAACTTAAAAGTAACGTCTTTCGATGTGTGGCAACGATCGCGTAACGTGCCAACAACACGTTAATCATAGGTTAGAAATAAGTTTCGGGTACGCTAAACATTACCTCGGCGTGTCTCAACTTATGATTAACTTACAAGTAGCATGTGTTGACGTCTGTCAACGATCGCAGACCGTGCATACAACTTGTGGCCAGCGTAGCGGAACGTGTGAGTCATACGCCGACATACGTCGTGAAATTTCAAGCATGAAAAAATTTGAGGACAACCAAAAAGTACAACGTTTAAAGCCAACGTACAACGACGTATGGCAGTGTTTTTCAGCGTGCTCTCAATGTTATCAAAACTTACCCATAATGTATTCAACGTGTGCCAGCGTTTTAGAAAAAAAATTAAAAAATCGGCATACGTTGGCTAAAACGTCAAGGTCTGACCGGGCCTTAACTGGAGGGGACGATAGGTTTTCTCTCCGTCTGTCCGTCCGTCTGTCCGTCTGTCCGTCCCACCTGTGGTTTTTCAGACTTTCTTCCCATACCCTTCAACATATTCAACGGAAACGGTTTTATTTTGAGAAGTTTCAGAAAAAGTTCGAGTTTTTGGGCGTTTCGTGAATTTTTCACAGACTTTTTTGACTTAAAGAATATAACATTGGTCGGGGACATTTATTGCAAAGCAATTCTCACTCTTGTTGGTATTGGTTTATTGTGATGAACTTCGTTACTATTGTCCAGTGTGTTCGTGTATAAAGGAGGAACCAAATCTGAACCTCAAACACATTACGTCAAATCACTTGTCCATAACCCTGCCCCTTTTTGAGAAGATTCATCTCTAGCGTTTCTGATCATCTAATCTTCACCTTTTTTGGTTGACTTTATCCACCACCCAAGTCTGCAGTAACAGTACACGTTTGCATTCCATCCAAATACAACTTGTAATATCATCTCGTGAGGCTTTTTATTCGTGACATTATCTTGTGAGGCCTTGACATTACATTTTATTTATTTATTTATTTATTTATGTACTTGGTGTCAGGCTCGAGGAGCTGCAACACAGATGAAGTACACACAAGCAGACAAATACATGAAACAACTTGACAACAAACAACTTCTTCCACACATCCGTACTTGACTTCAGAGAAACACAACTGCTGACCTTGGGGGAAGTGACGTGACTTCCTGGTGCACGCTGAGTGCTGGCAATGCCATCTTCTTTGTGACGTTACTTTTCTTTTTGCAATCAGGGAGGTAATTAAGGAGAAATCTCGCCCATGCCCTCTGCCCATTGGATGTCAATCCACAGGGTTGAACCGTGTTCTGTCCACTAAATGCCGAGCATCATGCAATAGAGCAACACAACATTTTAAAAGGCTTTTGTGTGACTCAACCAGGATCAGAATAGAACCACCAACCTCCCAGACTCAGAACAGATGCTCTCACCGTGATGCCATCAGGTCTGGTCCCATCTATCACGATGGCATAAACAATGCTCCATGGCAGTTGATACCTCACAGTTCACAAAGATTCCAAGCAAATCGCAAGTTGTTTGTTCTACTTTAATTTTGCACGAGCAAATACAACCCATTGCTTCGCTGAGGGGGAGGGAGATTTGGGTGGTGGAGTGAGGAAGGAGGGGGAAGGGAGGAGGGGCGGGGTAGTGAGGAAGAAGAGAACAAGGAGGGGTGGGGGATGAGGAAGGAGGGGGGGTGAGGAGGGAGGGAGGAGCTAGGAGGGGTGTGGAAAGGGAATGCAGAGTGAGGCGAGGGCAAGGGGAGGCAACATGAGGGGAGGGCAAGGGAAGACAGCATGAGGGGACGGTTCCTCCGGATATAACCACTGTCCAGACACATTTCGAGATAACCATCGTCTGGCCGTAACCACCGTCCAGATACATCAAGGGAAGGCACTGTGAGGGGAGGGAAAGGTTATGCCGTGTGAGGGGAGGGTCCGTCCAGACATAACCACCATCCGGACATGTCCGGAGAGAAACCATCGTCCGGACGACGGGTATACTAAGGACGTGGGGAGGGAGAGAGGGGGAGGAGCGAGGAAGTAGAGAGACCAAGGAGGGGTTGGGGAGAGAGGAAGCAGGGGGAGTGAGGAGGGTGTGGGAGTGAGGAGGGTTGGGGGAGTCAGGAGCGGTGGGCAAGGAAAGGCAGTGTTAGGGGTGGGTCCGTCTGGACATAACCACTGTCTGGACATGTCCGGAGATAACTACCATCCAGAAATAACCACCATCCAGCCAAAAACGGAGATGACCACCATCCGGATACATGCGGAGATAACCACCATCCGGGCATAACCACTGTCCAGATACATTCGGAGACAGAGAGAGAGAGAGAGGTGGGAGGATGCTGCACTGTATTAGGAGGGAGTGGAGAGAGGATGAGAGAGATGAAGAGAGAGGAAGAGAGAGAGAGAAAGAGACAGGGGTGAGGGTTGTGGGTGTAGAGGAGTTCGCAGAGAATGTTATGCCTTATGAACACACACACACACACACACACACACACACACACACACACACACACACACACACACACACACACACACACACACACACACACACACACACACACACACACACACACCCCATTTGACAGATGGAAAAAAAAATTGGTTATAATTGAGAAAACACGTAATATGGCGAATGGCTCGGAAATCGGGTGTTATCAAATGTATTTTGCTTTGAAACTCCAAAGAGAAACCATTTAACTTTTGTAAAGCACTGCACCGAATCATATACAATAACCAATTGCTTTAAAAACGGTCACAGAGACAAAGGAAAATGTGATCACTCGTACGCTGCTGAGGTTAAAAATATAACCTCCAAGATACGGGATGAAACTTTGCCACCACGGCACCCGCTTAACCAAGCATGCAGGCAGGCATCCACACAAATCCACAGGGAGTCCCTAAATTACAGATCCAAATATACCCATATACGTACCTCGATCTTGTTGCAACTGCTGACTGTACATCCCGATCAGGACACATACTGTTCCGCCGTCCACTGTTGGGTGATCGGCCTGTGGTTTAACTACTTGAGCAAGCACTCCAATTAGATGGTTGGCAAACGATAGCTCTGTCCGAATTAAACAAAGGAACATTTTTTTTAGTAATTGGAACTGTTGCTAACTTCAAATATGGAGCTTAAATTTTGTAAGTTTCCTTAGTTTAAAAAATTCTCCAGGTTATGGCATGTGCGGAAATGAAATAAAGCCACAAACGCTGGCGTCTCTGGGTGTTTATAAGAATTTCAATATACCCAGTGATTCATAGCTATGATGATCAAGTCATTCGATGATATGAGTGAGGGAAGTGAAAAAAATCAACTTTATTGTTAAGAAATCATTGTGGCCTGTTCCAAGTCAATACATGGTTGAGCAGGCCAAAAAACATGGTGGCTTCAGACCATAGCGAGGTAACCTTAAGACCCCAGACAGAAAGGTGGCTGAGGATCGCCTGATAAAGGATATAATTAAATCAAGCCATTAATTATCTTTAAAAGGGGTGTTTTAATTAATCATTGCACTTCCTTGGAGTTCCCTTAGTATGCGTGCAAAGTTTCAGGCTGCGAGGTTTCATGGTTTTGGAGTTATTCAGGAGGACACACTGACACACACACACACACACACACACACACACACACACACACACACACACACACACACACACACACACACACACACACACACACACACACACACACACACACACACACACACACACACACACTTATTAGTATAGATAACTGCAGGCAATCTGTATAATAGAAATGCATGAAGCCTGATATATTGACTCCTTATTTTTCTTCCACATTTTCTGAGGCCCTTCAAAAATCTGTCATGCACAATCAAATCAGGTGGGGTTCTACATACGCCTTGATTTCAGAAAAACATTTCAGTTGACCTTGGGGAAAATCACTTTCCAGAACACCCTGGGTGCTGCCGGCACCATCTAGTGGCGGGCCTTTCTCTTCGCAGTCAGCGGGATATTTATGGGGAGAGATTTCCCTGTTCAACCAGCCCCATTTGAATGCCAACCCACAATGTTTTTCCATGCTCTATTCTCCAAATGCTGCCATGCATTCTCCAAAGCACCAGGGTCAGACAACACCGTACTTGACTTCAGGCAAACACTGCTGCAAAATCAACTTCAAACAAAATGCTACCATTCCATTTTAGTTAGGGTTCAGGTTACGACCTCACTGACTTGGAGTGTATGGTCCAACCACACCACTACGTCTGGTTTTCTCCATGTTATTTTCTCTTCTTTCTCCTTCGCTCCTTGCTTTGCTTTCCCCATTTTGTTTTTTGACAACTCTCAGCCCCTGCCCACCCCCAACCCCCACCCCCAACCCCCACTACCTCCCCAAACCATGATGGAATGGTCCTGCACAAGCAAATCTCAGTTATGTTTATCATTTTCAATCTTGTTTTCAGCCATCAGCACACATTCTTCCCATGTTTTGGGTCTGAAACTTATTAAAGCAGGAAAATCTTTTAACCCTCACCACTTCCACCCCCTCCTTCCTCCCCTCCCAATCTGTTCCATTATCGGAATTACTTGTACCATATCCTTCCTGTGGGGATTTAAAGCTGCCTCATGCTGCCTCATCTGCATATACAGTCGTGGCCAAAAGTATTGTCTCCCTTGCACTTTTTTCAAATAATGCACCATTTCTTCCAAAAAATTGTTGGAATTAAATATATCTTTTGATATCCTCATATGTATTTCTTTGGTTTGCAGTGGAACAAAACAAAAAAAAGCTGAAAATAAATAACTAAATCTCAGCTTCTTCCACACAGAAATCCTAAAATGGCCTGGACAATATTATTGGCACCTTTTAGAAGTTGTTGGAAATAATTAAGTTTCAAGCAGGTGATTCTCCTTTACTTTGGAATTGAACTCACCTGTGGTGAGATGCAGGTGCCGACAACATAAAAATGACTCATTCAACCAGTTTGAAGAGAGAAAAGGAGTCATTCTGCTGTTTTGTGTCACTGTGTGTACTGCAATGAGCACGGAGAAAAGAAAGAAAACCAGGGAATTGTCTGAGGAGGTCAGGCACAAGATTGTAGCCAAGCATGGACAATCTCAAGGGTACACGTCCATCTCCAGAGACCTTGATGTTCCTGTGTCCACCGTACGCAATGTTATCAGGAAGTTTAAGGCCCATGGTACTGCAGCCAACCTCCGTGAACGTGGCCGCAAGAGAAAACTTGATCGAAGATTGCAGTGAAGGATTGTTCGAATGGTGGAGAAAGCACCTCAATCAATTGCCAAACAGATTCACGCTGACCTTCAGACACAAGGTACGATAGTTTAAACTCACACCATCCGTCGCCAACTCGATGAAAGGGGATTCTATGGTAGGAGACCCAGGAGGACCACACTGCTGAGAGAGAGACAAAAGAAAGCCTGACTGGAGTTTGCCAAAACACACCTGAACAAGCCAAAAACCTTCTGTGAGAATGTCCTGTGGACAGATGAGACCAAATTAGAACTTTTTGGTAAAGCACATCATCTCTCTGTTTACAGAAAACAAAATGAAGCCTTCAAAGAAAAGAACACCTTCCCTACAGTCAAACATGGAGGAGGTTCAATGATCTTTTGGGGTTGCCGTGCTGCCTCTGGCATCATGAAACGTGTGCATGGCATCATGAAATCAGGAGATTACCAAGTCATTTTGGAGCACCATGTTCAACCCAGTGTCAGAAAGCTGGGTCTCCATCGAAGGTCATGGGTCTTGCAGCAGGACAATGACCCCAAATACTTCAAAAATCACCCAGGAATGGTTCAAGACAAAATGCTGGACTGTTCTGAAGACTGCCCAAAACACTGCCTTGAAGAACTCCAGCCTGGACAGGAAGAGGGGATGAGATAACTCCATTTAGGGCCACACATTGGCTGCGACAGAAGAGGAAGTCTGTGAGCCTTGAGTGGAGAGTGAAAAACTCTCTTCCTTGGATACCATAGTAAGAGAGATTGGTGAGTAGGACAGGATGCCAGACCATATTGAAAGGACGGGATATGTCTTGGGAGATGGCGCTGATCGCATGTCTGACATTGAGGATCTCCATCCATTGTTGGGATTGCAAAAGCAGCATATCCAGGGTAGAGTGACTTGGTGTGAATCCAAATTGATGATTGGAAATCAAGCCATTGGAGAAGAGGAAAGATTTAATGTCTGAAGTGATGATGGATTCCATAACCTTGCTGATGATTGGGAGAAGGCTGATCGGTCTGTAGCTGCAGGGATCTGTTTTTACAGTTTACAGCTGCAGAGTGGTAATGTTTGCTGATTTCCAAGCAGATGGCAGATGACCTTGAGCAAATGAGAGGGTGAATAGAACACAGGGTGAGCAAGAGCAGCAGAGCAGGTTTTTAGGACATGTGGGCCGATGCCATCTGGATCGGTTAGAGAATCTGAGTGGAGGTTTGACAGCAAGCTCTCCACCTTGTCAGGAGGGCACAGAGATCACGAACAGCTGGTTGCGACCAGGTAAGGTGGGGACAGAAAGCGATCGGTTTTGGACACAAGATGTAGAAGCAAACACGGTGTTTCGGCATTCAGCCTTTTTATGTGTAGTGTTAGCTTTGCGGCCATTTGAGG
Source organism: Eptatretus burgeri (assembly GCF_056783735.1). Taxonomy (NCBI): domain Eukaryota; kingdom Metazoa; phylum Chordata; class Myxini; order Myxiniformes; family Myxinidae; genus Eptatretus; species Eptatretus burgeri. The sequence continues at coordinate 79,165,431 of NC_140970.1, forward strand.
TAAGGGAGGGGATGGAGGGGGAACATGCACCAGAAACAGATTTAACTAGACGCCACCAGGATTTGGAGGAGGGAGACAGGTTTGTGAGGTTCAGACTTGACATAAAAAAGATGTTGTTTTCTGACTCTCCAGAGGGTCGACAGACTTTTTCCACACTTAGTGGAAGGAACTGAGATTGCCTTCAGTTGGATTAGCCTTCCTTGAGGTGAAGGCAAGTTATTGTGAGCTATTTTTAAAAAAGTGCAAGAGTGCCCATATTTGTGGCAATGACTGTAGGTTATGTATCAATTCAGACACCATGACATATTTTGAAAATAATAGACCATTTGGTTCTGTAACCTGATGCCTAACTCCTTGCTTAGGTTTTATTTTATTACTTGTACTGAGTGTAGTATGAAGGAGGATTGAGGTATGACAGTGGCACAGGCATGATGGGCCAAATGGCCTTCCCCTGTTCATTCATTGTCTTGTGTTGTACATTCAATATTTAGATAGTCAATCTAACCAAGCTAACCAACAATATGTATTATTTATAATTTATCTGTTATAAATATATATATATATATATATATATATATATATATACATATACATACACACACACACACATGCACATACACACATCCTCCTCTTCCCCTCCTCCACATCCTAAATTTTATTTGCTTTAGAAACAAAAAAGTTATCAGGATAATAAAACCGTCAGATAGAAATGTCCCACCCTTTTCCTAGATTTGAGCAAAAGCATTGATTACGGAAACAAATACAACATATCAACTCTAATTAAACAATACAAACAGTTTTCCATGGCTTTTTCTTCATCTCTTTGTGGAAGTGCTTTTCTCTAGCCCGATACAAACAATCACAGTTTGACCATATAACGTTGTTGGTGCCAACAGAGATGAATGACGTCCAGCTTTGATTTTTGCCTCTGTGAGTCACCAAGCCCATTGTTTTACCTGAAGTGTTTATTGCCTTCCTGGGGTTAAAGCCCTGAATATTGAGTTTACCAGAGCTGACTGTACGGGACATTTGAGCGCACCTGGGAATGGAGGCAAACTCAGGAATCGGCAAATTTATTGAACAGCCTCACATGTCCCATGTTTTTCTCCTATGGCTCAGCGCGTTCATGTTAGGCCCTGTGTGGCATCCAAGCTGCAAAGTGCTCATAATGAAATGGAAAGGCCCAATGTCCCTCAGGATAGGGACATGGTGCTGAAGCCTTCAGCTTGATATTCATTTCCACTGGCAATATTAAAAAAAACACTCACACATTACTTTATTGTATGGTGACACAGCTTTCCACTTCTTTTAGCCATAGAGATATTTGTCCAAAATGCTGTCCACCTTCATATTTTCATTGCATCCTCTGCCTGAACAATACCTGCCGTGAACAGTGAACGTTGTTCTGTCCTCTTATCGTTATTCAGTCTTCGGAGCAAGGCGGCTTTCAATAGTCTTGAGTAAAGGCTTATTTTTTACAGTGAATATCGTTCAACACTTAACTTTTATTTTCATAGCATTCATGTTCATTGATGGTTCATATCGATTTTTAAGGTGTTTTACAATTGCTCCCTCACTTGTGCTGTACAAGGTTACGAGTCCAAATTGCTGAGGCTGTTGATATTGTGTTGCGTTAAGACAGTCAGGGTGCATAGACACGTGATTATTCTGGGATCCGTATGTCATAGCATGTTGGTTATACAGCAATGTCCAGCGCTAGTTGATGTATTGCAAATCTTCTGCTCGTTTGGGACCAGACTGCCCAGGTAATTGCCTTTTTAATTAGAAATGGCTCTCCTGCGGGCAGTTAACTCAAATGCAGTGAGGACTATAGCTGAAGGTCGGACAATGTCAAATGGACACAGCTTTAAGTGGACATAGGGATTCTCAAAAACCGTCTCGTCATATCCCGAGCAATGATAGTGAACTCTGTGCGAGTGTTTCACCCTCGCTTTCTTCCCACACTGATTAGCATCGGCTCACCCTGAGTTTTTGCTTTGAACATGGGGGAAAACCCAAATATTAGCTTCTTATTTTGTCATTTAAAATTCTTTGCTCCGATGAAAGTGATTTGCAGGGTCTGATCTGAAGTCTTCGGAATACATCTGTCTTTTGAGAAAAAGAATTGTAATGTTATTTCGTGGTGTATCATTAATAGTAAAAATTGCACAAAACAGGCCTGTTGCATCAAATTCTGGTTATTCTACTATTCCAAAGCTATTATTTTAGTCTTTCCTCAAATGTCCTTGGGTTTCCAGCATTTTAACTTATTTTTAGCTCACCTGGGATGTAGTTCAGGTGAGTTTACGGGATGGCGCATCGTCCGTTCGTCCGTCCATAAACACTTTCAACTTCCTCTCCGAAACTGCTGATGGGATTGTGACCAAACTTGGCTAAAATTATATTTTGTGTGGTAGAACTCGAATTTGTTCATGACATCCTCCCCCTCCACCTATAATTAGGTTATCATAAGGTTTAAAGACCCAAAAATTACTTGAATTTCAATCTTGTTTGGCCACCATTTTGGATTGCAGGAAAACCTTTAACAATCTTCTCTCAAACCGCTAAACTAATCAATGCAAAATTTTAAATTTGTAATCAACTACCCAAGGGAAATATAGTCCGTTAACAATGATGTCATCATTCATGTGGTATGGTAGCCATCCATATTGGATCATATGAAAACCTTTAAAAATCATCTTCTCTGAAACCTTTTAAACTGATCGATGCAAAACTTTACACATGTGATCGACTACATGTAGGAAATATAATTTGACAACAATGAGGTCATTGCTCATGTGGCCGAGCAGCCATATCGGATCAAAGATTTTAAAAATGATGTTCTTTGAAACTGCTAAACAGATTGATCAATGCGATACTTAAAATAGATGATTGACTACCGATGGGAATGTTTGATTGAAGGAAGCTGATCCGAAACACAATATGGCCGCCAGTAACATCATAATACAGAAAGTGGGCAATATCTCAAAATATGAATTATAGACACCTTGGAGTTTCCATCCATCTATCCATTGAGACCATACTCTGCGCAGAGCATTAGTGCTGCCGAAGCACTTTCCTGGGCTACTGGACACAATCTTTGACGGGTCGCCACTCCGACGCAGGATACTTAAATGGCTCAATCATCCCAAAAAGCTGGTGCTCATTTTGCCAATCTCATAAGGATGAAAGGCTGAGTCAACCCCATGTGGTATTAATTCAACAGCCAAGCACGATTTGAACTTAGGACCCTCGGATCCCAAGCCTGCCACCCTATAACCATTAAGCCAACACCAGGCATGATCAGCCCGTCCTATACAGTGACACCCAACCCAGATTGTCAAGTCAGGCCAGATCAGATCTGTGACTTGTATATCCCATCTCATTCCAAGTGGACATAGATGAAGCTTATAGACAACAGGGAGCTGCACTTCTCTGATCATCATTTCAATATTACTGACCTAAAAGGTGCCTTGTAAAACCAGCTCTTATTTTACCCTGACCCATCCATCACTCCACGTTTTGGCAATCAGCCAGCTGAACTGACCATCGGTCCTCTATTTTTAGCAGTATAAGAGCACAACAGACTGGGGAGAAAACCATCTACTCTGTAAAAAGAAAAAGCAAGAAAAGGAATGGTATCATTCTGATGTTTCTTTACCTGTCAAAATGTTATGGCAGTCATGAATAGGTAAAACACAGCTTGGTAAATTAATATTAGAGCACAGTGGGCATGGAGGTGAAGGTGGAACAGCTCGTGGCACATAGTGGAACCCGTACGTTTGGGAGGATCATGTTCAGCAAGACCATTCTTCTGTGTTAAGTAGCAGTGCCAATACAAGGGTGTATGACCCATATATCTGTACTGTGATGGCTATAAAGCAATGGCTATGCATCTTGCTTTTCTATTTTTCCCTTGAGCTGCGGTTGGGACCAGCGTCTGCCATGAAATGAATAATATTCATCAGCTTCTCCCTAAATGTCGGAGTTCTTTCCTGTATTACAGAATTATCACCTCAACTCTGAGAGCAATTTCATGCCGGTCATTAAATCTTTAGGCTTCAAAGTTAAAACCTATTAGCAAGTAACACGTGGGCTGTTTCAAACAATGGTGGGGGGCGGGGGTGGAGGCAGTGGTGGGGGTCAATCTCATTCAGCCTAAATTGCACACGACATTCAAATTTCATTGTAATATTGCAATTGTGACAATTCCAGCTGATTGTGATGCACCATGATGGAGCACGTTGTTGTTCACACACAAATTATCACGCTCTCGTCGTACAAGACATGCCTTTGGACGAGTGTCTTTTGACAGTTTGTTGCATTATTATTGCAACCATACCATTCCATTCTCTCTCTCTGTCTGTCTGTCTGTCTGTCTGTCTGTCTGTCTGTCTGTCTGTCTGTCTGTCTGTCTGTCTGTCTGTCTGTCTGTCTGTCTGCCTGCCTGTCTGTCTGTCTGTCTGTCTCTCTCTCTTTTTCTTTCTGTTTCTCTTTCTCTTTCTGTTTCTCTTTCTCTTTCTCTTTCTCTTTCTCTTTCTCTTTCTCTTTCTCTTTCTCTTTCTCTTTCTCTTTCTCTTTCTCTTTCTCTTTCTCTTTCTCTTTCTCTTTCTCTTTCTCCTTCTCCTTCTCCTTCTCCTTCTCCTTCTCCTTCTCCTTCTCCTTCTCCTTCTCCTTCTCCTTCTCCTTTCTCCTTTCTCCTTTCTCCTTTCTCCTTTCTCCTTTCTCCTTTCTCCTTTCTCCTTTCTCCTTTCTCCTTTCTCCTTTCTCCTTTCTCCTTTCTCCTTTCTCCTTTCTCCTTTCTCCTTTCTCCTTTCTCCTTTCTCTCTCTCACACACACACTGTTCCTGTGTACACTCATGGAGTGTATATTTCAATATATGTACGTACACTCTTGTATAATTTCCCATTTAAAAGTGTTGTCGGCATGCCCAGCAGTGCAGGCATGAAAAGTAGAACTTTAAAATAAACAAGCAAAAGGTTTGTAGATTTAACCTGGGAGTTTAAAATCTGCCATCAAACAATAAGATTTCCATGAGAAGTAAAGTAAATATTAAGATAAATTTAATGCACATCTGATAAATAACCACGCACCTCATGGCAACAGTTGTTCGATGCTCCATCAATGGTCTGACATTATTTGCTTCCTCCACGTTACCCAGGTCAGTTAGTCAAACGGTAAAACACTTTGGAGGAATAGCTGGGTGGTTGTCTCCTTTCTCTACCCAACCCTCCTCCTTGTGCAGGTTGATTTACGAATCGCACATTTTCCGGGTTTTTTTTGACAAAAAGAAGTGATGCCGTGTAATTTTTGCCGTCCTGTCATCCTCCCTGTTTATGACACAATTTGGTGCACTTGTAAAATAGATGCACAGAAGAAGCTGATGGACAGCAAATGTCTAAGACCAAGGTGAATAATTTGTAAATGTATTTTATATTACAAGCAGTGATGTTAGCAATCAAATGACAGACCATCTACTGCATTGGAGTTATCAGAATGAACCCGAATAAGCAAGGAGCAAGCGTAGAGTCATTCGGAGGAACCTGGCTGGATAGGATTCGGGTTTTAGCTGTTACTCCAAAAAATGTATTTTGCAACTTAATGGACCTATTCAGGCTCTGAAGTTCCACCCCATGTACCCTTGATTCAGAACTGTTCACAATGCATTGGACTTAGATTTGTTGAACTCATCACCAGAATAAATCACAAAAGAATTGTAATGTTTATTTGTGCGAGAATGTAGTCATCATCAACCACATGAAAATCCGCATCCTTTTTTTTTTTTTTCCAATGTCAGAATTGTTTTGGATCCAGATACCGCAGGCATCCATTATATGTCGTATTGTAAAAGGCCAAGTTATAAGCACAAAGTATTGTAACAGACTTGACCTCCCAAACGGGACTGCCAGAGATGAACTCTCAAGACGCTGACCGGAGGCATACTGCACACATGTGGCTAAACCTCAATGCAGTTGTGTTTTATTACTTTAATCGTGCAGTGGTTTCAGCTTGCGTGTGCGGTTTTATGGGGGGCAATTTGATTACGCCGGAGGATGATGTCACGACTCAAAATACACAAAACCCGCTTTAAACACAACAGCTTAAAATAATCGGGAATGAATAATGGGGATGGGGACAGGGAAAGCGGAAATAGCAATACAATACAGATATACCGAACAGTGTGCTGAACAGGAAGGGAGCAATTCTCCGGATTATCTTAATGTTAATTTTAACATGAGCAGACTTTATCCCAGGACACCAGATG
>NC_140970.1:79174196-79196696 GCF_056783735.1 Eptatretus burgeri
ACATACATACATACATACATACATACATACATACGTACATACAAGATGAGAGGTTTAGTAATATACTAGACAGTACCCGCCCGTAGGGCGGGGTGGGAATGAGGGGAGGGAATGGAAAGGCAGTGTTAGGGTTAGGGTTGGGGTTGGGGTGAAATAACCCTAACCCTAACAACTAACCCCAACCCTAACCCTAACCCTAACCCCAACAGCTTAGGTATCTCATTGTATCCAACGGTTTGGCCGTCTATAAAGGACAAACAAACATGAAAAATTGACGTTTTAGTCAATTTAGGGCGTCATAACTCGAAAACCGGAAGTCGGAAGTGAATGTCATCAATCAGCTGTATCATTTAATTTTGATTATCCGTCGAATGGCGTTGGTCCCGTCTTGATCAGATGAAATTGAAATTACCCAGTGACCTTGACCCCTTGACCCCGTGACCTTTGACCTTGAACTTGACCCGCCCCCCATGTCTGTTCTCATGTCCCAAGAATCACTCATGCCAAGTTTCATCTCCTTCCATCCAACGGTTCGGCCGCCCATAAAGGACGAACAAACACACATACATCCAAACATATTCTATTTTTTTAGTGTAGTCGACTGGAAAAGTACTCGCCCATGGGCGGGTACAGTTATCTGTTGCATGGCGTTGGTCCCGTCTCGATCGGATGAAATTGAGAAATTGACATTGTCCGGTGACCTTCACCCCGTGACCTTTGACCTTGACCTTGACCTTGATCCCCTTATGTCCGTTCCCAAGGATCACATATGCCAAGTTTCATCCCATTCCATCCAACGGTTTGGCCGTCTATAAAGGACAAGCAAACATGAAAAATTGACGTTTTAGTCAATTTATGACGTCATAACTGGAAAACCGGAAGTCGGAAGTGAATGTCGTCAATCAACTGTCATTTAGTTTTGATTAATTATCTGTCGAATGGCGTTGGTCCCGTCTCGATCGGATAAAATTGAGAAATTGAAGTTACCCGGTGACCTTGACCCCGTGACCTTTGACCTTGAACTTGACCCCCCCCCATGTCCGTTCTCATGTCCCAAGGATCACTCATGCCAAGTTTCATCTCATTCCCTCCAACGGTTCGGCCGCCTATAAAGGACGAACAAACAAACACACATACATACAAACATATTCTATTTTTTTTAGTATCGTACATATTCATATATATATATATATATATTGTTGTGGTTGACCAAATTCGCAAACCACCATTCAGGTCCCTTAGGTGAGATATCTCGGTAAGTATATGTGTAGTTAGGCCCAAACCCGTTGTCTAGAGGGAATAAATGTCATTCATGCGTGCTGCGACTCTTCAGGATAGCCGTTTTTCTTTTACTATCTTTATTTTGGACCAACCGCCATTATTACCACCACCAACCACGTCTCAACAGTCATCACAAGATCAACCACCCACTACAACGCCGCTTCACCACAACAGCCACGACCTTTACCGTCACACCTCGCAACCGTCGCATCGCCACCGTTCTTGCACCGCTTGTGGGTACCGGTATTGGACTCGTGCAGGGCGCGCACCGAACAGCGTGTACAAAACATCACGGACTTTCCGCAGAAAAACGGATCAAAAACGACTCACGCCCACTTTTGTTCCGTCCAATCGGTGAGCGAGGGGCGATTTGGCCCCGCCTCCAGGGCGTTGGAGGGCGGTCGCTATATGCAAATTCATGGATCAAAAAGCATTCACGCCCACTTTTTCTCGGGCCAATGGGGAGCGAGGTGAAAGGTCGAAGGCAGGGGGTCAAAGGCGAAGCCACGGGGCTTATATAAGCGGCTGCGTTCGTCAGAAAGGTCGTCGTGTGCGTTGGGGTTGTGTGTGCGTTGGAAGGAGTTCGCAGGAGGAAGAGTTCAGAGTTGGAGTCGGAGCGAAGAGGAAGGAGCTGTGGAGAGGCGGCGGCGGCGAGGGCAGACGAGGGGGTGCTCGCGTCGGTGCCGGGAGCTGCACACCAGGGAGGCCGACGGCGCGACCTGGTCGAGGTGGAGACGCTCGTCGCGGGACCCGAGGCAGAGTAAAAATCCTCCTTTCCCCGAGCATCAGCAACCCCCTCCTGTTTCCCCCCACGCTGAGATAGTGCGACCAAGGGGGCCCCCTTCCCACCCCCTACCAGACACTGTCCGCGAGGCCCGCGGAGTTGAGGCACCACCGCCGCTCCGCGTCTCATCACCAGACGGGTAGGCCCGACCCAGTCTCGGCCTCAGGCCCGCCTCATCCTTGAGGGTGTTCTTTTTCTTGGTTTTGGGTATGTGTTGTCGGCGCCGTCTGTGAAGTAGAATTGTATAAGTGTTGCCGTGTGCTCGGTAGTCGGTATTAGCTCTGCATTGTGTTTCTCTTCTTTTCTATGTGCTTTTGGTGGAATTGTATATGTGTGCTTTCCGTTCATCGCGAATAAATGTGCTTTATGTTGAACTGCTTTCCCGCTTCGCTTCGTCATTTCTCTCATTGAATCCTCATCTTGCTTCACGTAAAGGGTTGGTAGTGGGCTGAATACGCCCGATATTTAATCGAACCATCGAGGCCGACGATAACACCGCTCGGTTATCCCGATAGTACGGAACGGGTCGCTTAAGTGGCCCGTGTCCGAAGTCGACCTGCGGCGAGGTGCGATCGCCCGGTCTACCCTCCGTGTGGGTACTTAGGTAGGTCGAATTTGGCGAGCAACCCTATCCCACGCGGGGTCGATTGGCTCGATCGCGGTGAGACCAAAAGGTCCACCCGTGACTGGCTCCCGCCGTTAGTCCGAGAGGGTCACGACTGGATTGTCCGTCCGGTGGGCGACGTGCCGCGATTCGAGTTACGTGGCCGTCAGCACGCCGGCGGGCGCGAATCCGTAACAATATATATATATATATATATATATATATATATATATATATATATATATATATATATATATATAATATATTGTTACGGTTGTGGAAATTCACAGAACACCATTCAGGCTTCCCAGAGATGAGTTACGTTGATAAGTGTGTGTTCAGATTAGATTTCCCCACCGATGTCTAAAGGTATTTATTCGTGGAACCGGGCTGTGATCTTTGAGTCAGCCATTATTCTTTTGCTATCTTTATTTTGGAACAACCACATCTGAACAACGACAACCGCCTCTCAACAACCACGTCATCCCCACCACAGCGCCAACCACAACCGCCTCTCAACAACCACGCCATCCCCACCACAGCACCAACCATGACACTCCTCAACATCGCCTCACCTTCATCTCCACAAACGCCGCCACCGTTTCGTCAGCAACGGCGAATCCCAACGAACAGCATCTCTGCCACCAGACGCAGGGACTCCCTCGTTGGGGCGGGAGCCGATGATTCCTGCAACGTCCGCGTGGTTGATGATTTCACCCACGTCCGCGCATGTCAGAGCCTCGCGACGAAATCGGATCAAAAGATCAAAAGGGGCGGAGCCAGCGAGGGGTGAAGGGTGAGAGGTGAAAGATCAGACCTCACCCACGGACCCCATATAAAGGCGCGCTGAACGCCAAGCAAGCAGTCTGTCGGGGAGCTGTAGAGAGTGGAAGTCTGGCGTCGAGTTGGAGGAAGCCATCATTCCGCCAAGGTTCGAGTCCAGTGGAGGGCAGTCGGGGTCGTCGGAGTGCAGCCAAGCCGCCGTGCCGCGCAGAACTGTGGGAAGGTGGAGAAATTCTGAGACAGGTCGCCAACGCTGAGGAACGGGCGGGCTCTTAAAAGAGCATCAACTCTCGAAAGAGCAAAGGCCCGTTCGTTCCTCTGAGGCGTCCTCTGCTTGGCCCGAACCACCAGGCCGCACGCGGGGCCTGGGCCAACCGAGTCACGCAGCGCCAACTGCCGTGTCGACGAAACGTTGAGGGTCAACCAGCGAGTCACTACGAAGGTGGCAGGTAACCAGCACGGCCTCTCGGAGCTCTTGCGTTCTCCACAGCTCCGTGAACTATTAAAGGCCCACGAGGTCCAATTCTGCCCTTTCCTTTCCTGGGGTTTTTCTTTGTATGAATGTCGTGGCGCCTTGTCCGTCAAGTAATGAACTGTTAAGTGATTGTGTACATAATAATAGAACGGTTGTAGTTCTTTGTCTTGCTCGTTCCTGCATTGCTTTATTGACTACATCCGAGGTCGGCAACCTGCGGACCGTGGGCCAAATGCGGCTCGCGAGCTCCTCCCATGCGGCCCGCGGTGCTTTGTCCGGATTTCCATTAGGTGCGGCCCGCTAAACATTTTTTCTGAACCGAAGGCAAATTTAACATGTGTGGACATATGATTCTTCCACATATATCACAGTCTCTGTACGTCACAATAAATTATTTTCGCTTCTAGTCCACTTAACTTGGTCTTAAATATTTTTTCGTTGTTGTTTCAGATGGCTGAAGGTCTTAAGGTTCAAGTTACAATTACATTTATTATCATTGATTTTAGGTGTGTTTGTTATTTTTTCGGGTTGGGAGGGGGGTGCGGCGCGTGAGGTGGCCCGAACGTGGCCCGGTGGCCCGAACGTGGCCCAGTGGCCCGCAGCCTGGTTTAGATTGCCGACGCCTGGACTACATGATTGCATACGTGTTTGATTGCATACGTGTGTACAAATAAATGTCATTGTGTGAATGTTCACCTTTTCGTTGTGTCCTTTCCCTCAATTGAGCTGCTGTCTTGCATTCGGGATATTAGCTGGCTTTTAAATCGCCGATAAAGTCATCGGATCCGGCGGGGCTTGGCGATATACACCGCTCGGCAAATCACAAACGGAGCGAGCTGCTTAAGCGGCTCATTTCCAAACAGGTCCCGTTGAGGTGTAAATCCCTGGCATTTCTGTCTGCGCGCATACTTAGGTAAATCGACAGTTCGGCGATCGGACCCTGTCGCGTGTGGACAGAATAGTTGACTGATTTACGGAGGTTTGCCATGTCCGGTGGGCACGCGGCTGCGATTAGTTAAAAGCGGTCGCTCGCACGCCGGAGTGTTGAGAAACCACAACAATATATATATATATATATATATATATATATATATATATATATATATATATATATATATATATATATATATATATATATGTTGTTGTTCCTCTTTCGGCTGCTCCCGTTAGGGGTCGCCACAGCGGATCATCCATTTTATCCGCATAGTGATTTGGCACATGTTTTACGCCGGATGCCCTTCCTGACGCAACCCTGGTCGCCTCTTACGACACAGGGATATGGTACACCTATTTTAACCGGGGTATACACCGGCCCAGTATACTGGTACTCATTTCACCGACCTCGGAAGGATGACAGGCTGAGTCAACCCCCTGGTGTATTAATTCAGTGGCCCAACGGGGCTTGAACTCGGGACCTTTTGGATCCCAAGCCACTGCCCTAACCACTGCGCCAACACCAGGCTCATGTATGTATATGTATATATATATATATATATATATATATATGTGTATATATATATATATGTATATATATATATATACATATACACATACACATACACATACACATACACATACACATACACATACACATACACATACACACACACACACACACACACACACACACACACACACACACACACACACGCCGGTAGGTGAGGAGGGATTCGCTCGGATCGAAGTGCTGGATACTATGCTTTTCATTCTGACCGATCCACCGACGAAGATTCATTGCCAAGACGTATTGGTTCACATACAATTGTTCCTCTGCCTGGCAAGATTTTTCCTATTGCGTATTTTGCCAACTGGCACTCCTCATAAAAAATGACAGTAAATAGACACCCTATTTTTGAAGGACTACCATTTGAAAAATAATCGGTTTGCTGGTTTGTGCTGTGGAGCCTCGCGTTGCAGACACACACACACACACACACACACACACACACACACACACACACACACACACACACACACACACACACACACACACACACACACACACACACACACACACACAGTATAGTATCAGGTAACATCATGTATGAGCACTCTTGAGTGGACTGTTGTGACCAAGGCACCGCACGACACTGTAGGATCCACAGGTGGGTGGAGCCTGAACTTTGTACTTTGTCCATCCAGTAGTTATTACAAAGGAGAATATGATGTATTGGTTCACGAGCGCCAGCTTGAGTGACCACTATTTCCGTGATGTCTGTGTGTCTGTTGGGTCGTCGATCCAGTCGAAAAAGAAAAAAAGAAATTTTTTTTTTAAATTTTGAAATTTGTTCTGCCCTTATCATTTTTTCCGTCAGTATGTTTGTTGGGTAGTCGATCCAGTAGAAAAAAATATTTATTTATTTATTTATTTATTTTTTGAAATTTGTTCCACCCTTATTATCAGTTTTTCTGTCGATATGTTTGTCTGTCTGTCTGTGTGTTTGGTCCAATGCTCCATTAATACAATGGCGATTTCGATGAAACTTGGTTGGTAGGTTCATACCATGGCCGAGTTGTACATTGTACAAACTCCTTGGACATTGTACAAATGAGAACCGTTGCTATGGACACCACCGTTGCCTAGCAACGGGACTTTGAAATTTTTGAAAAATCATAAAAAATTATTTTTTCGAAAATCAAAAATTGGGCAACGAGCGACTGTGGGCAGTACATTCACCCATATTGTCAAAAATTTCCAGCCGGATCCTATGAAAACTGTCGGAGAAGATAGACTTTGAATGAACCCTGGTCGAAAACAATAAAAAAAACGAAGTTCGTTATATCTCAGTGACTATGAGTCAGATATACATGAAACGGGTATGGGAGGTTCATGGTATGTCCGAGTTATGTGTGAGAAACAACCGTTGCTATGGACCCCTCCATTGCATAGCAACGGCCGAAAAACCTCTAAATGGGGTATTTTAACGAAAAAACAATCTGCAGCGTTAACCCTTGAAGCGAGAATCATGGATTTTCTTGTCTGTCTGTGTGTCTGTCTGTCCAGAGCCTAACTCCTTGGACTTTGATCCGATCTTGATGAAACTTTATGTTTTCGATATCAATGTCTAGTTGTGTTTTCCTGGATGAGGGCATGCTACGCCCATTGTTGGCAGAGCCACGCCCAAAAAATAGCCATTTTTAGGGGGTAGTCGGATTAAAAATATATCTTCTCCGAGGAAATTGACTGAATGGAATGGGTTCTTCGGTATTTGAATCGCAAAATGAATTAACTAAAACTTGTCGATGTCCGATTTTTCATTTTCGTCCCAACGTCAAGGTCACAAGGTCAAAAACTTAGAGAATTACGAATTTTGACATAAAAATCATATGACTGCCCAAACTTTGAGAGCTCGGATAACAATATTTTTTATGCATAATCTTGAGGTCATTCCCCACCTAAAGTCTTGAAACCATTTTGCTCTATCTCGAACACCTTGCCCGTGGCACCCCTTTCAAGTTTGTTTTTATGCTGATTTCATCAAAGTATGGATAATCCAAGGAGTGCGAAATGCCATATAGCCTATATGACGTTATATTGTTCCTAGAATGTTCCAGAGGAAGTTTTGCACCAAAGGTCATAATCCTTGACCTTTGACCTTTAAAGGCCACAGAGGTCAAATTTTCAAAGTTGTGGGAATAGACTTCCGAACACGAGTGTCAATTCTATGTTGGAAGTTTTTTTAATAAGCATCTATGTTATAATGAAAGCAGATGTTACTCAATATATATATATATATATATATATATATATATATATATATATATATATATATATATATATATATATATATATATATATATATGAAGACCACAAGGGGAAAACCAGAGATGTCAGGATAAGTCAATTTTGAAGAAACTGAAAAACAAAGTTTCAAGACTTTGGTGGACTGTTTAATAACTGTCATATAGATTTCTTTTCCAGTAAAAGGAAGAGTGATCATTGGCCGATCAAATTAAGCATGAAGCATTTGTCAAGCTTCTGTGTTATTTAATTTAAGAGGAAATAACGAATCAATGTTGCAAACTGACATCACTGGTTATTCCCTTGTTTAATAATTGCCATGCAATTTTAACCCAGGATGTGTAGCAAATTCATGCTTGTTGGTTATTAGCATACATTACATGACTTTGGTGATTACAGATTATTTTTTTCAACATTAAACGGTCATTGTTTTTTTGTTTGATTGGTGTTCACTGCCATACTCAAGGGTATTTCGCTTATATGATGACGGATTCTCCATTTCTTACTCCGTACTACTTAATATGATGGAAAACTGGGAGGAAACCAAGGATAAACCACCCCCGCGATAGCCGGTCACCTCATGTGACTCCCTCATATACCTAAGCAGGTTGATTGGGCAGTGGGTACATTGAATGAGGATGGGTACTCAGACGCGCTAACCATTAAGCCATGGCGTGGGTCCCATAAAAGTCACAATTAAGGTTTCACCAGGCTTGAACCACGATATGCACCAAGTACGGAGCCCATGATATAACCAAATAGGCTATTGTAGTGCTCAGAGTTTATGCTGTGAAAGTTTTACAACCTTTCATTTTTTAGTTTCTCAACTCTGAATATTATGGTGGAGCAGTTAACATGTTTGAAAGGGAGATAACCAGGAGTAAAGTACTGACAACTCTGGGTTTCTACTTGTTCAGCTTTGACAACACTTGTTTTTTCATTGCACGGCTAAACTTTATACCATATAAATTATGACACCCCTGGTTATTTGTTGAAGTATATCTCGTGTGTGTGTGTGTGTGTGTGTGTGTGTGTGTGTGTGTGTGTGTGTGTGTGTGTGTGTGTGTGTGTGTCATGGCGCCTGTCCTCGCTTAAGTTAAGATTGCAGAAGATATATCGGGATAAGTCTGCTCTGTGTCTGCTTTTTAAGTGCTTGTTTTATTGTCGCACCACACTTTTCTTTCTCTCTCCGCTTACACACAACAATAAACTCTATTAATTGTGCCACATATCTTTCCTCGCCGCCTGTAATAAATCCTTTTGTAGAAATGTTCCCAGCTCATTTTTGTCTTTTCTTTCATTGATCCAGCATGGTCCGTATCCTCGCCCAGCCGGGACTTTATTCCCAACGATCCGTTCCTTTTCGCCGGTACGCCCTTGGCAGTGTCACTCGGCTGCATCTGATCCGGTCAGGTGATCCGTTTAGGACAAGGCGTACTGAGGGCGTGCCCCCCGGTAATTAGGTCACGTGATTATTTTTAGGTAACCGATATTAGACTGAGGACCCTAAGTCACGTGGTTGAGTTATTGGCGCTCACGGTTGGTTAGCGACTCGCCGCGTCACAGAGTTATCCGTGTGCAACGACCTGCAATTCCAGGGAGTCTGGTGGGAACCCAAAATAGCTTCCCTCCCTCGTGGTCTTCTCACCCAGACCCCCGGCCACAACAACAACAACAATATATATATATATATATATATATATATATATATATATATATATATATACATACATATATATGTACATATATATATTGTGAACCGTGTTGTCTGTCGTTGTGGGTCTCTTATTCACAGTGTCCAATAAAGTAGGTTTAATACCGATGTTCATGGAGTAACACATTTAAAAGAGCTTTGCCCTCTTATTGTACAAATCCAACTTCCGCAGCCCAATGTTGCATCACCATTTAACAGTGGGCAGTACAAGGACCTCGGAGCTTTGGCTCAGAGTAAAACCAGGAGTGCAACACAATTAACCTATTTAAAGTCCACTAAATAATTTAAACTATCAGAGACCTGCGGACTTGAAGTCCTGAACTCCCTCGCCTCTCCCCTTCCACCCCCACTACCTCCCAAACCCAAGTTCTCAACTTCCATCGCTCAACCCCAAGCCCTCACCCATCAATCTTTTCCTCACTTCAAGCATTCAATAAACTGTCAGCCCGGTGTTTCATCAGTAGCGTAATTCAACATTGGGTGTGCCTTCACTCGGATGGATGTTAAATGGGTGTATCATTAGTTGGTGGATGTTAAAGATCCCATGGTGTCCTTCGCGTCGAGTATGTGAGCGATCGACGGCACCATGGCCAAATTCCAAATTCCTGCTGGTAGACAACAGCCCATTGCCTTGATCACTGAGGCCTATCTTCACAAGCCCCGTGACACCTATCGGCTCAAAATCCTTTTAACTGTCGTTTTGGTCTTTTTACAATGCAGGGAAAACTTATAGGGCAGGCATGGCGATTGTGAATATCATGAAAGGGCCAGCCATATGATTTTCATCAGGTTGAAATTGTGGGTGGAGTCAGGCAAGCTGTCCAACCAATGGGTGGAACGGAATGTTGAACAAGTGTATTATTATTATATAGATCGATAGATTAACTTTTAACTTTTCCCGTCAATGGGGATGGGCATTTTTGCTATTCGGGAATAAGATTACCACTTTAGCAAGGGCCCTCAATCCCAAATAAAGACAACTTAGAAATCAAAGCCTTTGCCAGGCAGTGTCAATGGCTTGAGAGATATCCAGAGAGATTGTCCTTAACCTCTTGCTTATGGTCCAGGGAATTAATCCACTGCTGTTTAAACAACCTAAAAACTGATGAGATTCGTAGACTTCCTAACTTTTGAAAAACGACTTAAGGAGAAACAAGTCTGGAGACGGCGATGGTTCACGAGCAATGTACACTGTTCACCTTTTTTTCATTTTTTGACCTTCGAGGGGACGCCACGGGCAAACTGGCAGGAATCGAGAAAAACGTAAATGATGAAAGTTGTAGTACTCGAACAGCACTACTTGCATACCAACTTTCATTCGAAACAGCTGAAAACCCGAGGAGCTCGATGCCCAATTTATTGATTTTTTTTGACATTTTCTAAGTTCGTGACCTTGTGACCTTGACCTTGGGACAAAAATGAAAAATCGAGCTCCATGGGGCTATGCAGGTGCCATTGGGCTAACCAAATACCGAAAACCCCTGCCAGATTCGACAAACCCCCTCGGCAAAGATGTAAGTTGAAACCGCTACCCCCTAAAAACATGTTCTTTGGGCGTGGCTCTGCCCATAATGGGTGCAGCATGCTCATTCTCTGGAAAACACAACTAGATCATGATATAAACCTCCCACCCAAATTTTATCAAGATCGGATCAAAACCCACGGAGCTATGCTCGGGATAGACAGACAGACACACACCCATAACGAATATAGTGATCACTTACTGACTCGTGAACCAACAACCTGTGCTGATGAGATTAACACAGCCACGTTCAACGTGGTGAGAGCTCTTGAGGCGGATTCTACAATGGCATCGACAGACTTGTGAAGAATGTTCCAAGTGAATTGCCCAGACAGATATGTATGGCGGTACGATAATAGGACAATATAAAATACCGTGATCAGCATGGTTTTATTTTGTAACTTATCATTGTCCATTTTGAGTCAATTCAGTGAAATGTCTTATTGTTGAGTCAGAATGTGTTGATTCCTCCTTAACATATTGTAAATTAATCATTTGAGTGTTGTGATGTGCTTAAACAGTGCAGACAGGATTGACCGAGTTGTTTGAAGTTTCCTTTCACCTTTGGAAAGGCAGTGAGAATAGAGTTTGATGTGCCACATTGCTACTCAGTCAGCAGGAGTTTAATGAGGATGGGTCAAATAGGTATGATAATAAGGCAGATGCTGAAAGGTAAAGCTGCAGGTGGTGGTGGAAGGTGCACTTGCAAGCCTGCCTGGATATTCGTAAGAAGACGTCTGCAGTGAACAGCAGTTATAATTGGAGGATTACTCGGCATTGTTTCTGTGGTTCCAGCATCAAGGACTGATGGCAGAGTGATGAAGATCGGGGCAAAGTCACAGATGGGGATCAAACAATTTAACTTGAAATGCACAAGATGGGATTATTCAAATGGTTTTAAAAGTTCCTCCCTGGTTTATTGTCCTCTGTGGGGTTTCTTTTTTCATCTCTATTCATCCTTAGCCTGCTGTAAAGGAGACCAGCAGTTTGAGGAGTTCATGAAGCTACCGATTTGATCGAGTCTGTCTCTCCTCCATGCATTTAATGGTTCCCTGGGCCCATCTATGTGGATATCGTGTGGTTGTGGACGGAGCATGCATGTCAATGCTGTCATGCCTTAATGAGTCTGTGGAGGAAGCAATTATTTCCTGATATAGTGGGAAAGGTCATTTAATGATCGGAGTTAAGTCCAGGTTCTGGCTTATATGAGGAAGATTCCCGAACATCCACATGGATGTGCTGATTATGGATGGAATGAAATTGAATTTTTCAGGACTTTTTTCCCCCCACTGATGATTTATTGGTTCACGAGTCAGTAAGTGACCACTATATTCGTTGTGTGTGTGTGTGTGTCTGTCTGTCTGTCCCGAGCATAGCACCGTGGGTTTTGATCCGATCCTGATAACATTTGGGTGGGGGGTTTATATCATGATCTAGTTGTGTTTTCCTGAGAAGGGGCGTGGTGCGCCCATTATGGGCGGAGCCACGCCCAAAAACGTGTTTTTAGGGGGTAGCCGATTTCAAGTTACATCTTCAACGAGGGGGTTTGTCGAATCTGGCAGGGGTTTCGGTATTTGGTTCGCCCAATGGCACCTGCATAGCCCCACGGAGCTCGATTTTTCATTTTCGTGTCAAGGTCACAAGGTCACGAACTTAGAAAATGTCAAAAAATCAATAAATTGGGCATCGAGATCCTAGGGTTTTCAACTGTTTCGAATGAAAGTTGGTATGCAAGTCGTGCTCTTTGAGTACTACAACTTTCATCATTTACATTTTTCCTGATTCCCGCCAGTTTGCCCGTGGCGTCCCCTTCAAGTTTGTTTTTATGCTGATTTCATCAAAGTATGGATAATCCGAAGAGTGCGAAATGCCATATAGCCTATATGATGTCATATTGTTCCTGCAATGTTCCAGAGGAAGTTTTGCACCAAAGGCCACAGAGGTCAAATTTTCAAAGTGATGGGAATCGAACCGGGTTTTCGACCTTCTTCGACGAACTAACTCCAATAAGCTATAGCACGTATCCTGTTTCCTTATTTTAATGTCCACAACATTGTTTTGTGACCTTTAAAGGTTATGCAAAGGTCAAATTTTGAAAGTTGTTGAACGAAACCGGGTTTTCGACATTTTGCAGCTAATAACTCCAACCACATTATGTTGATCATTTTTATAACTTGGTCAAACATGATCACATTGTCTCATTCTTGACTTCTGAAACAATCTACATCGTCAAATACCGCTTGTGATCCATTGTCGTCCTCAGACTTGTTTTTATTAAAGACATCAAAAACAAAATTCTTCACATTTAAGTGTTAATTAACAAGCTTGTGTTGTTTTGGTTCTTACGTATTCACCTGTTTGTCGCTTTGTCTGTCTGTAAGTGGGATATCAGATAAAGTTATGGACAGATTCGGACGAAACTTGGTAGACAGGTTTTTTTTTGTATCCATCGTCGAGACTCATCGAAGAGCGAGTATTCGTGCACTGAATGGATCAGAACACAACAGGACAAAATGAACAGTTAAGAGAGGGGAGAAACACTGACCACAGGCTTGTTGTAGCACCTCTGAAGTTACAGCTTAAATCCAAGATAATGGAACCATCGCAGCCTAACCTGGATGTTGGCAAGCTCAAGTATTAGAGGGTAGCTGAGGAGTTTGTGAACATGCTGAATTGGGATTTCGGGTTGCTGAGCGTTTTAGGGAATCCTGAAGAGTTGTGGAGTGCCTTCAAGAGTACAATCATTGATGTTGCCAGTGGGTGTCTTGGAACCCACCATTAGGTGAAGAAGAACTTTGTCTCCCAAGGGACACTGGAAACCATTGACCAGAGTCACAGGGCCAGGCTTAATGGCAGAGCTGAACTGTTCAGGGAGTTGAGGCATTTGTGCGCTGAGGGTGGACAAGGAGGCCGATATGTGAGGGATCTGCAAAGGGGTAGAGCATCACCTGTGGTCAAGTGATTCTCGTCTTGCTTGCAGAGGAATTAGTGCATTGCGTTCCTCCAAACCCATCCCTCGATATACTGCAGTTAGAGCGGAAGGTGACGGCCTCTTGACAGAGGAATCCATCGTGAAGGCCGGCTCAGCCGGTTATTTGAACAGCTGTACCAGGCTGACCCACCAGCTATTGAATTGGATGTCGGGCGTGTAACATATAAATGAACCACCTTCATTTGTTGAAACACAGACTGCGGTGAACCAGTTGAAAGGCGGTAGAGCTCCTAAGAACTGTGGCATACATGCTGAACTTCTCAAGGCTGGTGGAAAGGCTGTACTCATGTCGTTGTGTGCAGTTCTATGCTTTGTTTGGAACAAAGGCATCATCCCAACTGACTGGATGAGAGGCCTTGTTGTCTATCACTGGAAAGGGAGGGATGATCGCCAGTACTGCAAAAACTACCGAGGGGTGACGCTGCTCTCAGTCCCAGGCAAGGTCTTTGCTCCAATAATTCTTGATCGGGTTCACCACCATCTGCTTGAGCACCAGTGCCCAGAGCAGTCATGCTTTACACCAAAGAAGTCATTGATTGACCGTATCCTTGCTCTTTGGGTCCTCATGGAACGCAAATGAGAATTTTGGCAGGGGTTTCTTGCAGCCTATGTTCATCTCCGTAAAGCGTTCGATTCAGTGAATCTGGGATGCCCTATGGAGGATTTCGGTCTTCGTGTGTTGCCACCAAAACTGATTAATCTGTTTTCTGAACTTTACTCTTGTGCTGAGAGTGTTGTGAGGTGTGGTGGTTCCATCTCTGACTAATTTCCAGTTGGTGCTGGAGTTTGTCAGGGGGTGTGTACTGGCTCCCATACTTTTGAGCACTTGTATGGACTGGATTCAAGGGAGGATGTCAGAGAGATCAAGCTGCGGTGCATCGTTTGGGAATGTCAAGGCGTCTGACCTTGATTTCTCAGATGATGTAGTCATCTTTGCAGAGATGGTGGATATCCTTATGAGGGACCTCGAGGTACTGAATGATGAGTAAGAGCCACTGGGATTACAGGTTTCCTGGGTCAAAATTAAGATGCAGGATTTCAATGACATCTTCGCTGCTGATATCTTGTCTGTACCTATTTGTGGTGAGGTTGTTGAGGTTACAGAGATCCACTTACCTCGATCGTGATATTCATGTCTCTGCATGTTGTGAGGCAGAGGTCAGTGGACATCTGGGTGGGGCCTGGGGAGTTATGGATTTACTGGGTCATGGGATATGGCACTGTCGACACGTTTGCAGGAGGTCAAAAGTCCGAGTCTTTAAGTCCATCCTTCCAGTCTTGCTCTACAGATGTGAGACGTAGACTCTGACCACGGATCTGAGATGGAGACAACTCTTTCGGAACCAGGGCTCTTCGGAGAATCCTTGGCTGTCGCTGGTCAGACTTTGTGAAATTGCTGAGAGAGCAGTTGCAGTTGCAGTTGCTGAGAGAATCCAACGAGCAGTTGCTGAGAGAATCTCAGATGAGATTTGTTTCCTGTATAGTCCGTGAGCATCAGCTGCAACTGTATGGACACGTGGCTCGTTTTCCTGACACTAATCCTGCTCACCAAATTCTCTCAGCGAGAGAGCCTCGTGAGTGGAGGAGGCCAATGGGCTGACCACGTGCCTCGTATTTGCAGTAGGTTCATTGGCATCTTATGGAGATGGGGATGGGCCAGGCATCTGCCTGGGGGATGGCCAGACGGAGGCCTCTGGAGTACCGGCGGAAAGTGGACGCAGCAATGTGCTGCTGTGGTGAATGCTCCCATTCCTCAAATTACCTGACAGATGTTGTTTTCTGGCTCTCCTAAGAGTGGACACACACTTGTTGTGGACTATTTAGAATGATCTGAGATTGCCTTCGGTAGATTTGCCTTTTTAAAATGTTTTTTTTTGGGATATATTGTCGAGGCTCGTTTGTAGAGAAGCCTTTCAGGTGGAGAAGGAAAGTTGTTTGAGAGTAACTGCCTCACCACAGGATTCAGTGTACCATGGGTGGTAATTACAAGGCGTAGGATAATTGAAGACTACCTGGGATGAATCTGTGCATGAGAGTGCAGGTTTCTGTGGAAGAATTCCCAGGCTGAGGTAACATCAGGGGTAACATCAGGGGTAATAGATATAGGAGACCAGTCTTGAAGAGAGATGGCTGCTTGCAGTCCCTGCCAATCTGTCTGAGTGAACTGCTAAACTCGCTGGCATTGAGACAACTCTCTGAGAACAGCCCGAGATGTGTTGATTTTCAGAAACTCATGATCAGATGAACCAACTGGAGCAGATGAAGAGCAGAAGACATTTGTGGAAAAGTTAGTCATCACCAATTCCAGCAGGGAAGATTTACCATTGGGAGAAATCCAGGTTGGAAAGTTCTCGGATTGAGTCGGTCCTCTTTAGTCACAGAAGTCCTTTGCTGAAGTGCCATGGCTGGTGAGAGAGGGACCAACACCCAGCCAATTTGCATGGTGACATTTGAAATTGTCACAGATGAAGAAGAGAGAGTCAGGATGAATGGTTAAAACTTTGTCCATGTTGTCTGAGAGAGATGTAGATGGAGTCATCACTGTAAGGAGAACGGTACAACCCACAAATAAACAAGAGGTGAGAGCAGAGGGGAAATCGTGGCCAGAGTTTCTCCTGGGGGTTGGGAGTTGTACGATCAGTACATGGACAGTGAGAAATTCAGTTAGTGATGTCAAGTGCAACTCCACCTCTGTGGCATGGTTCAGGCCGATCAATTTGAAGGGGACAATAACTGTGGAGAGAGACTAAGGGGTCAGGGACTTCCTGTCGGAGGAAGGAGTCTGTTAAACAGATAATGTCTGGTTTATCGGCAGTGGCCTGGATTGACAGATGTCAGGTTAGAGTGGAGACCTCAGACGTTTGAAGTCCACACAGAGATATGGGGAAGGAGGCGTTCGGAAGGGTGGGGGGGGCTTTGCAGGGGGAAGGGTGAGGCTTTGGGGGATGTGGGTGGAGTGAGGGGAAGTTTTGAGTGTGAAGGGTGCGGGGGAAGGTTTGAGTGTTTTGGGGTGTGTTGGAAGGTTTGAGGTGGGTGTGTGTTGAGAATGAATTTGATTTTGGTGAAGATCCAGATCCGGATACCAGAATTTTTCAGTGATTCTTCACCATTGAGAGATAGGACCAAAACCGATAGATCACACTATATTTCCAAAAAAAATACGGATTCGGATGAAACCTGGTAGACAGTTTGGGTGTGTGACAAGGATGAATTCATTCGATTTTGGTGTGGATCTGTATTCTCGATTTTTTATTTATTTTTATTTTCCAAGTGCTTCTTCACCATGGAGACATATGGCCAAAAACTATATATAGCATGATATTTCAAAACGGTATTGACAGATTTGGATGAAATTGGTGGACAGGTTGTGTCGGTAACAAGAACAAGCTGATTCGATTTTGTTATGGTCTGGATGCAGATCCGGTCTATCAGTAGGATACAAAATGTAAACTATTCAACCTTGCGGAGGTATGCGCTCTACCTAGTGCCATCCTAGTTTTATTTGGAACTTCCCTTTGAGTTATAATTAGCTTGTCTAAAGCAGAATGATTTATTGTTTCGAGCTATGGTCAGTCATCATGCAGTCCTCATTTGTAAGTGATATACGAATCAAGTGTTCCTGATTTGCGAGGTTAAGGCGAGTTGGGTTCTCCAAATATGTAATGTAAGGCCCATGTCATCAGTTTTGTTCTATAGATGCCAGAAAGGCATACTTGCTTGTTTTGGTTCACATTTTATATAAAGAAACGAGAGTTCACATCACAGGTGGGATGAACAGGCATGGCTGTGAATGGGTCATTCGGTGCGAACGTACATAAGAAGCTAACTTGGTTTTTGTTTCTTTATCATACGAGACATAATTGCTGATGTGAATTTTCTGCCATTGTTGTTTGGCAGTGGAAGAGCTTTGTGCCTTTGATTGCAACTCAAGCAAGTTGTCCACATCATGAAGCTTCCCACACTTGTTTTAGGATGCTTGTTGTCAGGTGCATTGGTACGTCATGAATGGCAAATGCTTTGTGCCCTCCAAGCCAGTCTGTGCTGGTGAGAAACAGCTGGTGCTATGAGTAGAGTGATTGTGGTTGTGTGTGTGTGTGTGTGTGTGTGTGTGTGTGTGTGTGTGTGTGTGTGTGTGTGTGTGTGTGTGTGTGTGTGTGTGTTGTTTGACCTGCAAAAGAAAGAGATGTGCATGGGATCATGCAGTGAACTGTGATTGGATGTGGGAGGAAGGGAAGAAAATGCTGTAATTTAAGCCTTCCAAAAGTGTATTTGATAAAATTATGGTCGGAGGGTGGTGGAGACGGTTAAACTTAGGCTTGATGGAGAAGCCAGCGGTTAAATGTCTGTAACAGTATAGATATATGCATATATTGTTACAGAAATGGCTCTTATTGGACTACTAAATATAGGATTAGCTCAGATCCCCCATTCAATGCATGTATAGATAGGTTGTTTGGTAGGGGGGACGTTGTATTGTGTCGGGAGATGTAAGAGACTGTTTTTATGTTCGTACAGTGGTGGTGAAACGAGAGATCCCTCCGATTCCGACCCCATCCCGGGATAGGCCCCTCCCAGTCGGCTGAGGGGGTGTGGCCTGAAGAGAGGGTGTGGATAGAGGGAGGAAGTGACGCGAAGGGGAGGAGCCTTTGGTCGGGTTTGGCCGAGAGAGGCGTGCTCGAAGGAGCGGAAAAAGGAAAAACGAGAGAAATTAAAAAGGATTGCAGTTTGGACGAGCATCGGGTTCTCGAGGCGTGCTCGGAGTCGCTTCGAAGCGAGAAACGAAGGCTTCGTGAAAAGAGCTGTGTGTGGAGAACAGTCGCTCTCGAAAGGGTGCTCGTGTTTTCGAAGCGAGCGAACGTTTGAGAGGGTGCCTGCATGTCGAGGATTCTGCCGTGAGAGGGACGGCAGCCGGCTTCGAGGCGAGCGAGAAAGGGAAAGGCAGTGGTGAATCGGCCGGGAGAGAACGCTGAACCTGAGGGTCGAGACTGCCATCGGCCGAGAAAGAAAAGGTGATTTAACAGAGGGAGGAACTGAGAGGACGAAGCGGAAGTCGGGCTTCGAGGCGGGAAGGCAGGAGAGGAGACGCCGGAGCTTCTGACGGTCCCTGCTCACACCAACGGCTCGACACGTTTGCCGGAGCCCAGAACCTCCATTTGGGCCTTGTCTGGCGCACGGGCCAGGCCTGGATTTGTGTGCTGGAGAGAGAGAGAGAGGGAGAGAGAGAGAGAGAGAGAGAGAGAGAGAGAGAGAGAGAGAGAGAGAGAGAGAGAGATAGAGAGAGAGAGAGAGAGAGACAGAGAGAGAGAGAGAGAGAGAGAGAGAGAGAGATAGATAGATAGATAGATAGATAGATAGATAGATAGATAGATAGATAGATAGATAGATAGATAGATAGATAGATAGATAGATAGATAGATCGAGAGAGATCGAGAGAGATCGAGAGAGATCGATCGATCGATCGATCAGCTGAGGCCCATCGTCGACCCTACGCGAGGTCAGAGCGCGTGGAGACCGCGTGCGGTGCGAAAGGGGAAAAGGGAGGAGGAGCTCCATTTCGTCACGTGGCGCATTCGAGCAGGAGTTCGAATGCGTGCACATTCCATTCGCCTGTTGCGAGCGACATTCGTGCTTTTGACACTGTCCTTTCGTCCATGAGACATCACCAAGTACTCTGTCTTGTCTTGCATGCATGCTGTATGTCTGTCTCTTTGTCTGCATGTTGTCTAACTAAGGCATATTTTGGTCGCGACCCCCTCGAAACCTTTAGTCCGTGGTTCCCTAGTTAAGAACGGGTTGAGGATTGGTAATAAAAACATTGTCGTGAATTTTGCTTGTGTTCTGATCCCCGATGTTCCCCAATAAATCTGGTTAATTCGTATGAAGTTGCCGCTATGGATTAATTCGTGTCGCGTCGAGGAACGATCCATTCGATTGGCATGTAACACCAAAAAAATGGTTACAGACTGGTAGACTCCGCTCGGTCTCTGACAAATCTGTAATTGGAGGGGGAGCACTCGGTAGAGTGCAAAACCTCCGCCGCCAATACTGCGAGGTCACTCAAGTGAACCTGATATCCTATTCATTCAATTTGACGTCAACAGTGCTCACAGAGTTATAGTTTGCAACTTTCCCTTTTAACTTTTACATACTCAATTCATTCGTCATAACTAGATTCCTTGAGACAGAAATTGATTTTACTTGGGTATATCCACCTGAAGTTCCAAAATCTGCCGCAATTATAATTTTGGCATGTTTTTTGTTGGAAATCACTTATAACATATAGAAATGCAAAAAAAAAATCGAAATTTTGTTGGAAAAAAGTTGCAAAATATTTTCTTTTTTTTTCTCGAAAAAATTTTTTGGAGGGGGGGGGGGTTGGAAATCACTTAAAACATGTAGAAATGCAAAAAAAGAAATCGAAATTTTGTTGAAAAAAAAATTGCAAATTTTTTTTCTCTAATAAATTTTTTTTTGGGGGGGGGGGGGTTGGAAATCACTTAAAACATGTAGAAATGCAAAAACAAAAATTCAAATATTTTTTCAAAATGGCTGCTATGGCGGCGATATTGGACTTTGGACCAAGTCCAAAATCTAATGGCATGATCCTTTGACCATACCTAATCCCCCCACCAAGTTTTGTCGAAATCCGTCGAGGAGTTTTTCCGTAATACTGTTAACAAACAAACAAGCAAACAGACAGGGGTGAAAACTAACCTCCGTCCATCTTCGATGGCAGAGGTTAACCAGGGGTTCTATTTCCCCAACTGGCAAGGTACAAGGATTACGTTGGTATTGCGATTGAAGGCGCATGACCCGAGGCCTGTGCTGAGCCGGCCGGCAATATAAACCCCGGAGACGGTGGTGGTGAGGGTGGCGCCTAGGACCGGGTGAGAATCCCACCACCCCAGATCCACAACAATATATATATATACATATATATATATACTCTTCCGGTCTAAAGTTTAAGAGCACCTACATTTTTTTCCAGTTTTTACTGAAATGTAAGCAGTTTTATGTTTCAATGTACTCTGCAATTAAAGCATCGAACAAATATACAATTGCAGATAAAAAAAGAAATCATAGAATTGTTTTGTTGAACAAAATTTAATCTAAAATTTTGACTCATCAAAGTAGCCACCTTTTGCAGGTATAACAGCCGAACATACTCGTGGCATTCTTTCTTCAATGGAAATCAAATATTGTTCGGAAAGTTCTTCCCAACACTGTTGCAGAAGTTCCCACAAATGTGTTGCACTTGCTGGTTGCTTTGCTTTCACCCTTCTGTGCAGTTCATCCCAAACCAGCTCGATGGGGTTTAAGTCTGGAGACTGTGCTGGCCATTCCATGATTTGAAGCCCACAGTCTTGTTCTTTTCTTCTAAGGTAGTTCTGACAACCTGGAGGTATGTTTTGGGTCGTTATCTTTCTGTAGGATGAACCCCTGACCAACTAGGCGGAGACCAAAGGGTATTGCATGGCGCTGCAAAATGCTGTGGTAGCCCTTTTGGTTCAAGGTGCCAGTCACTCTGTGCAAGTCGCCGACTCTGGATCCAGCAAAAGAGCCCCAGATCATCACCCTTCCTCCTCCATGTTTAACAGTTGGTGTCACACACTGAGGAACCATACTTTTGCCTACTCAACTGCGTCCCAAAACCCTGCATGATGAACCGAAGATTTCAAATTTTGATTCATCGGTCCATAAGGCCTTCTTCCAGTTTTTAGTAGTCCACTCGCAGTGCTTCAATGGCCCAGGCAAACCTCTTTTTCTTATTTTGCCATCTTAGCAATGGCTTTCCTACTGTCACTCAACCTGTCAAATCTGCAGCTCAAAGTCTTCTCTTCACAGCTGAGACAAACTTCCTTACTTCGACCAGCGTTAAGCTGTGCTTGAAGCTGCTGTCCTGTGAGCCACCTATCACGCAAGCTGTTGACTCTCAGAAACTCGTCTTCTGATTGTGTTGTGGCTTTGGTTCTTCCAGACCTCTTCCTGTCAGAGTTTCCTCCAGTTTCCAAGTGCCTTTTGATGGTGTCGGAAACTGTACTCACTGACACATTGGCTCTTTGCATTTTCTCCAAAGGAAAGACATACACTTTTAAGGGTTACAATGGTCTGTCTGTCTTCCTTTGTTAATTGTTTTTTCTTGCCATTATGATCGCAATATGCTTCTTCCTACAGTGCAATACAGTGCTCCCTCACCTATCATGGTTAATGCGTTCCAGACCCACCCGCGATCGGTGAAAATCCACGAAGTAGAAACCACACATTTATTTAATTATTTAAATATATTTAAACACATTTTAAACCATTATACAGCATCCACACACTCTTCTTAACCTTCCCCACACACATTTAATCAGTTACTTAAAAAAAAAAAAATTTTTCATCGGAAATGCGACTTCATGGGGCTGCAAAGCCTAAGACCAAAAATAATTTTAAAAATACTATATTGTACTATAAAATAAAATAAAAACGTATTATGGGTACTGACCTATGAAGATATGACGATGATGATGATAGCTGTGCAGTACTGATGACGATGAAGATGACTATGATGAGATGAATGTAGTACTGCACAGCAAAGAAGAGCATTAAATCTCTTCTAC
>NC_140970.1:79201696-79224196 GCF_056783735.1 Eptatretus burgeri
ATATATTGGTTAGAATGAGGTTTCGGGGGAAAGTAAAGAGTGCAGAGAGGCCAGTGATAGCAAAAAATTGAAATGACCATGGGGTGGGTATAAAATGGTGAAGCATGGCAATGGGCCATTGTCTTGCAGGAATTGAGGGAAGAGTACAACATGACAGCATCAGGAAGGCAATTTCATAGATGAGAGGAGAGGGGGTGTGAGAGGATGATAAAATGGAGTGCAGATGAGCATGTAGTTCAAATTTGCAGAGGTTAACAAGATTTAGGTTACTGGATGGACATGTGTGACCTGATCAGGCTTTGGAGGGACAGAGGGCGAATAGAGTGGGAGGGTTACAGGGCAGTGTAGTCTTCTACTTGTGTTTGGTTGGAGAAAAGTAGGCCACAATCCTGCATCTCCTAGTGGGGGAAGCTAATCGTGGTCTTCGGACCATGAGATTCAGTGGCATCCAGAACGACTAGGTTATTCACGGCAACCCCCCTTCCAACAGTGGATATAGCAGTCCACTGCCTCATGCTATGGATTGGAGCCTCGTATGCTATAAAGCAGATGACAGTTGTTTACTTGACTTGTTGTAGAATGCTGAAGTGGTGTGGTTAGACCCACAAGATGTTATGCCTGATGGTGAGACTGAATCATTCCATAGAATGAATCTTAGCGAGCTGGGGGCTGATTAATCTTGGAGACTTTCCCGGATTGAAGGACATGTTTCATTTTTGTAATGTTCAAGACGTTAATTATGTAAATTTTTTAAATAATAGTTTTTGGGATCCTACCTTGAGGGTTGCTAGGTTGCATTTGGAGCATGCCATTAAAAACAACTCAGTTTTCATGGAAAAAGTCTTCAATCAACACAAGTATGGAGCCTTGTAAGTTGTCACCCATTACAAATACCTTGCTTGCCGAGTCAAGCAGGTTGCAATACTATGTCAATGGCACACACAAAATTTTCTGAGGAGAGATGAGATGTTCCTGACTTCCTATTTCTTGTTCGGGCCATATATCACCACGAGCTGAACAACAGCATATGTGAAGAGCCAAGTGGTGAAGATGAAAGCCAAACTACTTATTAGTTGAGGATTTGAAAATAGATACCTTAGATCTGTGGCAATGATGGATTCCATCACTTAATGAAGATGTGCAGCTCTCATTCAGCAATTCAGTCTTAGCTCCTTTCTTGAAAATTGGTTTGATTCTGGCAATGCAAGGAGTTGAAAAGGAGAGAAAGAGGGCACCAATTCAGCAGCGCAAGGTTCTTTGACCAATTCACTGATGCCATCGATCCCTTTTGCAAAATAGCTATCTTTGTCCGTTTGCACCACATGATTGCAGGTTTGCATCAGTTCTTTCAAGGGTGCGGCACTGCTGCTGATACAGTGCCCCCCTTTAATTTAGAGCAGGGATTTGGAATTTGGCTGGGGTGTTGGCGATAGCGCACGTTCTTCACCAAGGCTAACGGATTTTTAATGTCCATCAACTAATTCTGGCAGATGGGACATCTAGTTTAAAGTCGATCTGAGGAATAGCACACTCCTTGATGTATCGCCCTGCCTGTGAAACACCAGGGTGACAGTTTATAGCTAAGCCGATATTCTAAGAGCAGACAGCATTGAGGCAAGTGTGCACACCTCCAGGCTATCCTCCCAATCCATTGCACAGAATGTGTCGCACTTTGACAGGAATTTATCGATGTAGTTCAATGTGAAACTCCAGAGAATAACCTGCAGAGAGGGTAATGGATAGGGAGAGATGAGATGGGGACCTTTGCTTTGGAAATAAAGGTGCAGTTTTGGCACATGGTCTTGTCTTCAGCAACGTGTCTTGTCACACTATCAGGTGTGAGTAAGTCCACCGATGGACAAACTCTTTCTGCAGACTTTACCAAGTGCTACCAGATCTTTGAGGATGGCGATAACATTGCAGAGCCAAGATTATTAGACACGAGCAAAGGCAACGCCAGGTCCCTCCTCACACCCCTTCACCTGCCTTCTCTCACCTCACCCCCTCCTTCCAAATATTGAACAGAAATATTCGCAAAACTGAACATATTGTTACGTTTGAGGGGGGTATGCATTCAAAGGGTAATTAGGATGTTTAATTAGGTATGCCATGCTGTTCGAGTGTACCAGGATCTCAATGTAATAAGTAGCAATTCAGTGGTGATAAGTTGTCTAGTAAATGTCCATTTCTTCAAGGGGGAAATGATAATTGTCACGTAATTAGATAGGGACACGGGATAGGGTAAGTGTGTCTGCGTAAACCCCTTTTAGTATTCTCTGGAGGCTTGCCGTGACGTCACAGGACAGTGCTGCGGATGGCTCCGCCCCGTGATCACGATTGGCGGAAGGCGACGGCGCAGGGCCAATAAAACGGCTCGATTGGAAGTGACGAGGACGGGAGGATAAAAAAGTTCTGTTCGGGGTCGAAAAGGAAGAAGAAGAAGAAGATCGGGACAGAAAAACTGTTCTGGTGGAGGCTGTTGTGCTGGGAGTGTGCTGTGTTGTTGCGCTGATTCGGCCCTGGTTTTCATCGTGTCTCGAGGCCCTGCTGTGCTTCGTGCCTCAGCTCGGTTGGCTCTGGGGTTCTGCTGGCTCTGAGTACGGGGTCGAACGGCGGGCGGACCTGCCTCCCTCTCCTGCTCGCAACTTGGCGCCAAAACTGGTTCCCTGGCGGCTGTGAGCGGACTTGGGCCGACACCAGGAGGTCGACAGTACCACGGTGTCTCCTGCCCCTGACGAGCGCAACGCCAGCTCGTCCGGCGCCAATCCAGGGACTGTTGCGTCCGCACCACGGGCCAGCCTGACCACCAGGATCAGCTATGTTGTGTGTGTGTGTGTGTGTGTGTGTGTGTGTGTGTGTGTGTGTGTGTGTGTGTGTGTGTGTGTGTGTGTGTGTGTGTGTGTGTGTGTGTGTGTGTGTGTGTGTGTGTGTGTGTGGTACCTGGTGCCTTAGAGGGTTTGAGATTTGTATATTC
Source organism: Eptatretus burgeri (assembly GCF_056783735.1). NCBI lineage: Eukaryota > Metazoa > Chordata > Myxini > Myxiniformes > Myxinidae > Eptatretus > Eptatretus burgeri. The sequence continues at coordinate 79,204,671 of NC_140970.1, forward strand.
GTTGGAATTGTCTGTGTTTTCCCCACGCACGAACCCACACCACCATCCCGTCGAATCGCCCCGGATCCCTCCTCTTGCCGAGTCTCATTATTTCTGGTAAGAGAAATAAACATCATTAACTCAGTGAAAAGCGACTCGTGTCACCTTCCTCGTCCCGTTTGCAGCAATGCCAACCCTCCCGATTTCATCGGGAGGCTTCCGAAAATTCACCCAAACTCCCGCCCTTACGATCACTATCCTTATCCTCCCGAAATTTTGATATTTTTGCACTGTTCACTAATCAGAATGTACTAGTATGAGAATTGAATGAAAAGCATCGTCTGCTACGTATAGCATGTGGTAACTCCATAACGTTCGCTGCTACCAAATTGTACGTAAAAAAATGCAAATTCAAATGAGGAGCAGCGAAACATTGGGTCTGGATCTCGCTTGAGCGATCATGCACTGAGATTTAGTGCATGCGGTTTTGTGTGCAATACAGTGCATGCGGTATGTATGCACAGTGTATATGCATGCGATACGCTCACTGCATGCAGCTGGGCCCGTACCAGCCCACCGGTCGCGACCACCGTGCGGTGTTTAACAGCCGCTAGAGTTCTACGAGTCGCGCTGCAGCTGTGGAACATCGACTTCGAAGTTACCGATGCTTCAAGCCCTCGATGTTGATTACGAAATGGCAGAAAAGAAGCTTACGAAGACCAAGAAATGGTCTCAGAAGTACAAGACCGAATACAGTCTCCAATACCCGTGTATTCGAAAGTCTGAAAGAGGAATTCATCATGCGTATTGTACAGTATGCAGCGTTGATATTTCAGTTGAGCACGGAGGTCGCGATGATATTCGGAAGCACTTGGAAGCAAACGGCACACAGACATTGCAAAGGAGAGATCTTCGAGCACGAGTACCGGTACACTTCTGAATTATTTCACCAAACAAGGGACAAGCGAGGAAGAGGATGTTACCCGGCGGAACTTCTCTTTAGTGGATTTATTGTGGAACATAACTTGCCCATATCAGTCTCAGATCATGCTGGACCTCTATTTCAAAAGATGTTTCCAGATTCAAAAGTTGCTTCAAAGTATGGATGTGCAAGAACAAAAACTTGCAAGATGTGCAAGATGTGCAAAAATAAAAAAAAAAAAAAAAAAAAACAAGAATAAAAAGCAAGAAAAAAAAGAAAAAAAAAAGAACAAAAAAAAAAAAAAGAACAAGAACAAAAAAAAAAAGAGAACACTGGTCAACAATTTTTTACTTTCTGAATGTTGTCTAGATTTCTACAAGTGAATTAGGGTATTCTGGCACTGCTGAATCAGGAAATGGCATCCGTTTCTCTCCATCAGGTCAGGTTTTTGTGCTAAGTTGATTTGAAAAAAATCAGATCTTGTGACAAAATCAATTACATTTTTGTGGCATTATCAGCTGATTTTGTCAACACATATCATCCTAAACATGTTTTTAAGAAAAAAAAATGTTTTGCCAACAACATTTATTGATTACATGATAGAAACATCGATTACTGTCATCTGAATGGTGGGCATTGATAAAGGTAAGTACAAGTAAATTGCATGTTGCGTCACCACTGTTCAAACTTCAGGGCTTGAACTTCCGTTTCTTCGAACTCCTGGAATGTTCAGCGGCAGGGAGGTCTCTCTTCAGATTCCAACAGTAGTCAGCCATCATGACTGCGTCCCAGCGACCCTGATACCTGGTCTCCATCTCCTTCATGTCCTGATGGAATCTCTCCCCCTGCTCGTCACTCTCATTGAACCCAGGTTCTCAGGAAACCGGTTCATATGTGAAAATAGGTAGTGCATCTTGATGCTCATGTTGCAGTCAGGTTTCTGAAAGCAGTCAGCATGTTGTTGACAAGTTCTGCGTAGTTTCTGGCCTTATTGTTGCCAAGAAAGTTCTTCACTACCAAAACAAATGTATTCCACGCTTCCAGTTCCACTTCGTTCATTGAGTTTTGAACTCTGGATCTCCTGATGAGCTGATGGATCTGAGAACCATCAAAGATGCCAGCTTTCAACTTCTCCATGGTCAATCCTGGAAAAGCCTGGCACAAGTAAGTGAAGCAGTCACCATCTTTGTCCAGAGCCTTGGTGAACTGCTTGATTAAGCCGAGCTTGATGTGCAGCGGTGGGAAGAGTATTCTGTCTCTGTCCACCAGAGGGTCGTTGATGACGTTTCTTTCTTTGCATGGCACCAATTCCTCCCGCACAGGCCAGTCCTTCTTCGTGTAATGCTGAGCACGGTCCCTACTATCCCACATGCACAGAAAACATGGGTACTTGGTGAAGCCAGACTGTTGTCCCAACAAAAGTTCACCATCTTCAGGTCAACACAAATAAACCACTTATGCTGATCATAACCAATTTTCTCCAGCACGTACTTCACCGCTTCATACTTCTCCTTCAGTGTAGTCGAGTGAGCAATGGGTACAGAGGCAAACTGGTTGCCGTTGTGTAGCAGAACACATTTCAGTGATCGCTTGCTGCTGTCAATGAACAGTCTCCAATCTTTGGGTTCGTACTGTGGCACTCCAAGCTTGAGCAGAAGCGCATGTCATAAATTGGCGCATGTAGGTATTGTACATTCTTCAGAGTTCGTTATTTCAAGAAATACAACTTTTTTGTATCACATTATTACAAAATCTGCCCCATTAACTTTAGTTTTGATCCACGAACTTTATGCTTTGCCTCACCAATTTTGGAAGATTTTGAGGTTTTATGACTTCAAACTGATCCCTTTTCGACATAATCACCTAGAACTATCGTACCTGAATACTTCTTGTCATTAAAATAATTATTTCCAATCAAAACAATTATTTGACATGACATTTTACCCCACCAACTTCTTCTAAAATGCTCCACACATGCGTACATGTGAACAAATATGTAAAAAAACGACATGTGGCCATATCTCAAAAACTTGACCTGATTGAACAAAACTAATGTGAGTTTTGGATTCAGCGCATCAGATTCGTCCTAAATCAGCTTAAAAAATGCAGACAACAAATTTGTTGTTGACCAGTGTAATTGGTGAGTTGTCAAATGTTACTGCTTCATCTATTGCCGATATTGCTAGACTAGCTCCATTTAGCCTAGCTACAGACGGTAGCAATGACAGTGGTGAGGCCCAGCTATATCCTGTCCTGATTTCGGTACTATGACAACAGTGCTGGGATTGTGAAGCAAGGTTTGCTAAGTTTGCCTGCGTGCAAACAAGATTCCACTGGAGAAAACATTTTCAAACTGCTTGATCATGAGTTCAGTGACAGGAAAATTCCGTGGGGAAATTGTGTTTCCTTTTGTGCTGATAATGCCTCTGTCATGGTGGGCAAGCACAAAGGAGTCGCTGCTTATATCCACAAACAAAATCCAGAGTGCTACATCATGGGATGCCCTTGCCATATGATGCACAATACGGCCAGAAGGCGGCTCAGGCCTTCCCCATTGAATTAGATGACTTTCTCATCGATATTTACTACTACTTGGACAAAAGTAGTAAACGCGTCAAAGGAGTGAAAGCACTGCAAGAACTCTGTGATGCCCCGACACACAAGATTCTGAAGCATGTCGCAACAAGGTGGCTGTCCCTTGGTCAGTGCCTAGACAGGCTGATTGAACAGTGGGAACCACTTCGCCTCTTCTTCAAAGAAGAAGTCCGAAGAAAAATGCAACCAACTGTAGCCAAGACTCTAACAACGAGCAAGAAGGACGGCACTGTATCTACTGCCAGTACTGGCACTGCAGGATCAAGCACTAGTGGAGCAGCATTCACCACTACCACTGCAGTATCTGCTGCGAAGAAGACAGCAGGGACAGCACCAAAACCAATGCTGAGAGCAGGTAGCATCACCGGCCCTTCATCACGCTCAAATGGGAACGTGTGTGTATGCGGATAAGTGTACTACGAGTTCTACAACTAAAAGCGCATCTTCGTCAAACACTGTGCAGGAATCTAGAGAAAAACGTGTCAACAGGATGTTCTTGTCTCCACAAACAAAACTCTATTGTTTCTTCCTTCGATATGCTAACAAGCTTTTTGAGAAGGGGAATCTTCTGCTCCAAAGAGACGAACCCTGTATTCATCTCGTGCACGGAGAATTGAATGGTCTTCTGAAAGATATCTTCGTACGGGTTTTGAAACCATCGGTGTCATCGGTTGCTCTGGTAAATGTACCCTTCTCTGACAGAAATCATCAGAAGAATGATGAGGACCTCATGATTAGGAACGATGCCAAACTGTATATAAGGAACAAAGGAGTCTCAAGAAATCCACCTTCACTCTGAGTGAGTCAGACATCCAAGGTTTCTTCAGTGCAGTTCGCTCATATTATGTGAAAGCCTGCAATTACATCTTCAAAACCTGGCCGCTCGATGATGAATTAGCCAAGCATGCTCAGGTGCTGGATGTTAAGCTACACCAAGAAGTGGGGTTTGACTGTGTGGAGTTTTTCATCAAGAAATTCCCCTGTCTGTTCAGTGGCGGTGATAGTGACATAGACAGTCTTGAGAGTGAATTCGCTCACTACCAGGCAGACGCCTCCATAGCTACAATTGCTACTGAGACAGTGAGAGTGGATGAGCAGTGGCATCGGATTTCACAGCTCACAGATCCCTGCACTGGTGCCAAGAAGTATCTAATTTGAGCAAAGTGATGAAGGGAATCTTGGTCATTCCTCATTCGAGCGCATCATGTGACGGGCACTCAGTCTTGTACGGAAGAATCATACTGAATTTCGTCCCAATTTGAGTGTCAAAACCCTGGAAGCTCTCTTAATTGAAAAACTAGCTCATAGCACCCCTTGCTACCAGAGAGAATACAGCAAAGACATAATCAGAAGGGCTAAAAGAGCCACACAGCTGTCACTCAGCAAAGCTGCCATGGAAAAAGCAAGCAGCAGTAGTACCAGCCAGTAAGGTAAGAAAAATATTGCTTCTTTTGTGCTTTTTGTTAATCTTTGATTGTCCCCTAACTTACTAATATTAACATACATGTAACATTAAAAAGTGCACAATTTTCCCCTTTTTTGTTCAAAAATTAGAATTCTTAACATGTTAAATGCTCCAAAATAGGGCTCAGAGGGCACTAGAGAGCGTCTAGAACCCCAGAGCTTCCAGGGCCCTAAGGCGGGCCATGGACCCCGGCGCAAGGGTCGAGCGCTCCGCGCTCGAGATGTGCGCTTGGCGCACATAATTTGGTGTCGGTTGAAAATCCTCCCTAATTCTGATTTCCAAAAGTTGGCATCTCTGCGTTTGCGGTAGAGCGATTAGAACTGCCATGTTTGGGTTATAAATAAATAAACCGCCTCCATCGTTTCGGCTCATTCTACGTTGGCGGGACTGTTCAAGTCCCGTGAACGTCACAATATTATTGCAATGCTTTGGGGAAGACAATTTTGAATGCTTTTCCATCAAGGGCCAGAACATGTAAATTGTTTGGTGTTTGGTGTTTGGTGTTCCTGAACTCCAGAGCAGCCCACAAAAAGATGACCATGTGACAAAGATATTGGAAATCTGTTTTGTTGTCAGACAATCGGAACGCACTCTCTCAACAACCATAGAGGAATACAGATCAAAATCGCTTGCTTTTAAATAGAGTAAATGAATTAAAATATTTTTACAATAAAATACAATACATCGTGGTCTGGTCGTCTTCTGTTTTTTGTCCTGTGCAGCACGAGGCTGTGAGTAGCATCATTGACTGAGGGTGTGGCAGTGCTGCTGAGGCAGTGCCTCTGTCGGTAAGGCAGAAATTTTGAATTTGGCCAGAATGCGGGGGATAATTCCCATACGTTTCGTGAAGTACATGGCATAGGGACCTTTATGTCCATCAACTAATTCTGGCAGATGCAACGCCCAGTTCAACGCCCATCTGAGGGATGGCACACTCATTGATTAATCACCCTTTCCTGTGAAACACCGGGATGACAGTTTATAGCAGGGTGGAGATTTGAACCCAGGCCAGACAGCTTAGAGAGAATGTGTATACCTCTCAGCCACTGAAAACATTTTTAAATTCTCTCTTGAACCCGTAGTTCCCTAAACTCTATTAATCCTCCAATTTCTTTTGCCTTCCAAACTCCGGGGATTTCTTCACGGAGAACTGAGCTGCGGTCGCCATGCCCACTGCTCATGCCTTGGGAGCTTTTCGCCTGCTTTAAAATAATTCTTGTTGCACTCAATGATGTTACACTTCGGGCATATTCCTTATCTTTTCTTCACTCAATATAATTGCTGGAACAGTAGACAAAGTTAAGTTTAATGCTTGGGCAATTTCACATGTTCTTGTGTAAATAGGGAGAAGGTGTAATTATAGGTTTTCTTAAATAAATATGCTTATACACCGAGATATAAGAATCGGTAATTCCTTAACATTCTCAGATTTCACTCCAGATTTCGATACTTATTCAGTCCACAAGATCAGATTCTCATATGTAATTGTATTTCGATTATGTACTTTAATTAGTCCATGAGAGTGGATCGTGTTTCCAAGACCAGGCATTTTAGTCAGTCAAATCAAAATGGCGGCTAAGACCCCTGTGAGGGGAAGTTGGGCTGACCAAGGATAAGCCTTTCATTAAGGTAAGCCATCATTATCTTCAAAAGGGGTGTCTAAATTTACCCAAATACACCGTTTTCACTCCTGCATTCCCTTGGAGTTCCCCGAGTATGCATGTAAAGTTTCATGCCACTAGGTTTCATGGTTTTGGAGTTATGGCAGAGACTCACACACTGACCGACACATTGACACACTGACACACTTTCCGTTTTTAGCTCGCCTGTTCGAAGAACAGAGAGCTATAGCGATACCCCCGGCGTGAGTGTCAGCGTCAGCGTGAGCATGAGCATCAGCGTCAGCGTGAGCGTGAAAATGTTAAAGTTTTTGGTGCAAGTTATTTTTTCCTTTCTAATGTTTTTATCTACCACATTATTTTTTATATGCCATTTATATATATATATATATATATATATATATATATATATATATATATATATATATATATATATATATATATCGGGGCGTATTATGTGATACCATCCGTCCGTCCCTGTCCGCACTCTAACTCCCAAAGTTTTCAACTTTCACGTTTCATAATTGGTACATAGGTATACACTGTGGAGACGGTGTGTCGCGACATACGTTCGTCATCTAAAGTGGTTGACATGGCAACCAGGATGCTGTTTTCCATGTAGTCGCACAATTCCGTATATACCTTCTTGTTCGGGCGTATATTGTGCTCACTTGCGCTCTTGTTACTGATTACAATATACAAATACATATATTGCTTTAAAATTATACTTCACTGCAATGCTTTATAAAAAATATTAATTATTAGACTAGTCTTTTAAAAACGAGAAATGTATAAACAGGCGAGCATTGGGTGGCTTTGACACCAACTATTCTTCTTCTTCTTTCGGCTGCTCCCGTTAGGGGTCTCCACAGCGGATCATCCATATGATCCGCATAGTGATTTGGCACAGGTTTTTCGCCGGATGCCCTTCCTGACGCAACCCTGGTCACCTCTTACGTCACAGGGATATGGTACACCTATTTTAACCGGGGTATACACCGGCCCAGTATACTGGTACTCATTTCGCCGACCTCGGAAGGATGACAGGCTGAGTCAACCCCCTGGTGTATTAATTCAGTGGCCCGACGGGGCTTGAACTCAGGACCTTTTGGATCCCAAGCCGCTGCCCTAACCACTGCGCCAACACCAGGCTAGCTTTGACAACACCAGGCTTTGCCAACACCAGGCTTTGACACCAACTCTGGTATTATTACTAGAAGCACCCACTCCCTACGGGAGCCGTCAAGGGGGTCATGTTATTGGTTCGCGGGGCGCCAGCAGTGACTACTATTTTCGTTGTGTCTGTCTGTTTGTGACTCTCTTCAGAGCATAGCTCCGTGACATTTGATGCTATCTTGATGAAACTTGGACACAAGTGTCTTTTTGTATGTGGAGCATCCCACGTCCCTTGTGGGCGGAGCCATGCCCACTTGAACTTTTTATTTATTTGTTTTTTTTTTCTCTTTTTTTTTCTCGCAATTTCATTTCCTAGAAGCTGTGCGTAATGCCCATAAGTACAACATATAAAAAATCCGATTTGATTTGGTCAATTTTGACGGAAGAGATAGGTTTTTACGGTAGGGCTGCCTCAAAAGCTTCCACGAACTCAATTGTACCTATCGTGGCATTGTTCAACAATGCCCGTGAACCATCGTCGCCTTCCGGCTCGTTATATTTATGCCTATTTTACTCCAAAGGGTCCCAGGATTACACACACAAAAAATGGTTGCGATCGTTTCAGCCGTTTTTGCGGTACCTGGGAACAGACAGACGGACAGACGGTGAATGATAGCAAGATAAGTCGATTATAAGTGTTTTTCTCTGTCTGCTAACCTGGCTCATCGAGCCCTGGAGAGGGATTTACAGGTTAGCTGTGGTTGGATTAAACTCCAGGCTTGAGAAGGAAAAATTGTTTGTCAGCAACAGAGGTGTGGAGGGAAATCTGGAAAGCTGCAGATGGGCGGGGACAACCATGCATGACAGAAGTGAAGGTGGTTGTGCCATCGATGTCCGGAACGTCAGACAGGCTTGAGAAGTCAGTGTGAGAAAGGGCAAAATGCAACCCAGTCCATTTGGCATGGTTGAACTATCACACACTTCATGCTTGCACATTCCTCAATCGCTCTCAGCACGATGAGAAAGAAGCCTGATGCAGCATTTAAAATGTCCATAATTTATTGGACATTATATCGATTACAAAGCATCAATTATAATGAGCAGACATGGCTACATTGCGGAAACAGATTTATTCACAATGGAAGACAGTTTGGTGGGGGAAAAAAATGAGTATCTGACACTTTTAGTTTGACCTTAAATAATTGAATACCCCCAAAGGGATCTAAGCTTATGAGAGAATTTGAGTATCGATGTAAAAGTTAAATGTGTGAAAATTACCGCTGTATGTACATTAAGTGCTTCTTGTGCTCTGGATGTTGTAAAACGTCTGCCTAATTTCATTCTGATGACAGTGGACACAACTCCTGCATGTACAATCGATGAACTACCATTTCTGGCTTATGCTTGAGGAGCGACAGGCTATCAAGGAAGCGAGTTTACGGAAGGAGAGAGTTCGGTGGAAATATTAAGTTATAGGTTGGAGCACATCACAGCAAATCTCACATCACTCAGTTATAAAGTTACAAGTGTACCAAAGCCACATCCAACAGCTCCTCTTTACACACTTATTTTTTTTTTATCATCTTCAAAGTGTACATATATACGTATTTAATTCTCAGCAACTATGTAAATTCAGCCATGATTGTGAGGGTGGGGTGGTGTAATTCTTGAGTGACCCTTCAGATTTTGATGTTTGAGCTCGTAGTTTCATGTTTATCTATAAATCTGACACCATATTGGTGTAGCACGAGAGTTGAACGCATTCGACAACTTGATTCAACTGTTGTTTCATCTTCACCTCCTGAGCCTGTTCAACAAACCTTTATGGAGACTTTTCGGATAATCTCATCGCCACGTTATAATATCTGCAACTGTAGCGAACTGTTATCAGGAACATACTCTTCCAGCAATCATTTTTAGATACCAGCAAAAGTACCCATCCCCACTGATTTGGGGGGGGGGGCAAGTAATAGTAACCTTCCACAGTGACAGCAAAAGTTTCAGTTAATCTATCTATTTAAATGTTTTAATGGACTTAAAAAAGGTTAATCATGTTGCACTCTTGGTTTCACTCATAGCCAACACTGAGCTACTAATACCGCCACCACAAAATGGTGGTGCAACATCGGGCGGTGGACGTTGGATTTGTCTAAAAAGAGGGAAAATATAGCTATTTTAAATTGTGTTACTCCATGAAGATCTGTGTTAAATCTGCTTCAATCCAGATGTTCATGTTGATTTTAAGGATTACTTGAAGGGACAATGAAGTGACTGACTGCATTGTATCAAGAAAAGTGAAATTTGAATGCAAAATAACCAATCGGTAGATTTTCAAACGCAACGCGGCTGCCGTAAACGGGAGAGAGACGTATGCACGGACAGACACCACAAAGCTCTCAGTTCTCACCCTCTCATCAAACACTCACCAAATGCATATGATTACATTACAGTACTGCAGTACTCAGACCATTTCATGAAAACAACTTATCTTTGCAGATGAATGGTACACTCAGGCGTAGGTAATACAATCAGGCAATTTTGGTATTTGGAGAAAGCTATAAGGTTTAACTTGCATCACAAGGACAATACATAACTGAACAGTGAATACTGAACACTGAACCTGCCTTGACTGGATTTACTTCTGTTGTTTATTTTTAAACTTGAAAGCATCCAATACACCTCACTTTACAACTTAATAATTGCTTAAAACCAAACGTTATTCAAAACATTGGATTCCATCTTTCGTCCACATAAACTCTTTATACACACCCTGGGAATATGAAAAAATATAATTAGACCACAGTTCGATCCCTAACTTCAGTTTGCAGTCGTTGTACTTTTTATAAACTCGAATAGCTTTTAATGTCAGGCATGCAATGAAATGCGTCATTTGCTTCAAAAAAAATTTAATTTAGACCATTTTATTTGTGACAAACTGTCGTGGCCTTTGTGGCCTTGAGGCTCAAACCACGCAAGTTTTTTACACATTCGTAAAACGAAAACCCAAGACCCCACAAACACGCCACTTACCTTGTTCTTCTCAGGAAATACTTGTGTCTCCAAGTATCCACATGTAGACCCACTCATTTAACCACAGCACCAGCACCAGCACAGGCAACTTGCCACAGTTATTGTACTCCAGAGGCCTGGAAGGCCGAAGAACCTGTACGCAACAAACAAAGTGGCGGTGACTTGATTTTGAATCCCCACCCTGAACGGACAGACAGGACAGAGGGACAGACTGGTGGAGAATATATCTATTGTATAATGCGGTGTGATGTCTTTCCATGCGTTTGTGCATTCTGCTGTCTCCCATTCCTTGAGGCCACTTCCGGTGCTGATTTTGAAAAGCTCGACATGCAGGCAAAGCTCAACATTTGACCAGAAGAAATGCTCGATAAAAAATGAGACACATTTTAAAATGTATCAATACCACATGGAATCTCAGCTTGTATATTAACCGTGTGTTAAGAAACGACATCGGCTGACAGGATGGCCGCGAGGTACACACACTCGCCTCCAGGCTGTGTAGCCTGGGTTCATACCGGTGTTTCACAGACAGAGTGAATCATCAATATGTGTGCCTTCCCTCCAATGGACGATGAACTTGGCGGCCCATCAACCGACATTAGTTGGTGGATGTTAAAGATCCCGACGGTGTGCTCCACGAAGAATATAGGCGAGCTATTGTCGGCACCGTGGCCAAATTACAAATTCCTGCCGGAACTACTGCTGGGAAGGCAATGGCAAACCACCCAGTATAACCCTTGCTCAGGAAGCTGCTTCGGCAGCACCGACTCTCTGTTTCACAATATGTTCAACGTTTTGAAAGGATGGAGCATGGATATATAGAGAGGGGAGTGGGGGAGGGGGGGAGAGAAAGGATCGGAGTTGGAAAGCAAGAGAAGTGGGGAGGGAGAGGGGACAGAGAGGGGAAAGGGGGGAGGGGAGAGAGATAGAGAAGGGGGATGGAGGGGCAGATTCAGGGGAGGCAGGAGAGAGAGGGGAGTATAGTATAGAGAGGGAGGGGGGATGGAGAGTGGATGGACGGAGACGGAGGAGGGGGATAGGGAGGAGGAGTATAGGGATTAAGGGAGGGGGTATAAGTTTCCTTCTATGTCCATCCTGTCCACCCTTTTCCTTCCACACACATTGCTTGTCAAAGTCTCTTTCTGTTCTGTCCTTCAACTCCACTGTTCGTCTCTGTCTCTGTCTCTATCAGTGTCTCTGTCTCTATCAGTGTCTCTGTCTCTATCAGTGTCTGTCTCTATCAGTGTCTCTGTCTCTCTCAGTGTCTCTGTCTCTATCAGTGTCTGTCTCTATCAGTGTCTCTGTCTCTATCAGTGTCTCTGTCTCTATCAGTGTCTCTGTCTCTATCAGTGTCTCTGTCTCTATCAGTGTCTCTGTCTCTATCAGTGTCTCTGTCTCTATCAGTGTCTCTGTCTCTATCAGTGTCTCTGTCTCTATCAGTGTCTCTGTCTCTATCAGTGTCTCTGTCTCTATCAGTGTCTCTGTCTCTATCAGTCTCTCTCTCTCTCTCTCTCTCTCTCTCTCTCTCTCTCTCTCTCTCTCTCTCTCTCTCTCTCTCTCTCTCTCTCTCTCTCTCTCTCTCTCTCTCTCTCTCTCTCTCTCTCTCTCTCTCTCTCTCTCTCTCTCTCTCTCTCTCTCTCTCTCTCTCTCTCTCTCTCTCTCTCTCTCTCTCTCTCTCTCTCTCTCTCTCTCTCTCTCTCTCTCTCTCTCTCTCTCTCTCTCTCTCTCTCTCTCTCTCTCTCTCTCTCTCTCTCTCTCTCTCTCTCTCTCTCTCTCTCTCTCTCTCTCTCTCTCTCTCTCGTTTTGTCCTGATCCGTTCTTCCACGAGCCTTGACTCTCCATACAAAAATAACTATCAGAGTTTGGCAATCATTATGCAGGCTTGATGGGCCAAATGGTCTCTTTCTGTGTTGAATTTCCTTGGAAGGAAAGTCATCTGTTATAGATTGTAAACCGTGGTGTCTGTCCGTGCGTTTGTCTGTCTCCTGTTTACAGCAGCTGCTTCCTGTGCTGTGTTTGAAAAGCTCAACATTCACTTTTTAAATGATGGCATAACAGTCATGGATAATGTTGATGCCAAATTTTATTTTTCAACTTTTTATTTTCCAATCTTTTTGGACATATTTAACCTCCACCACCCAATGTTGCACCATTTTTTTGCAGTGGGCGTTACAAGTATCTCAGAGCTTTGGCTCTGAGTGAAACCGAGAATGCAACACAATTGACCTTTTTAAAGTCCATCGAATAATTTAATTTGATAAATCAATTTAAACTTTTCCCATCACTGGGGACGGGTACTTTTGCTTTATTTTCCCGTCATTGGGGACGGGTACTCTTCCTCGTATATAATAAGATAAATGCCAGAGCATCCTTACATCTTTATCTTGATGGGAATGATGGCGATTCTCTCGCAGCGCTGACTTGTGAAGAACGATCTTTGCACTCGCAACGAGATCAACATTAATATCAACTTATCCATGTTTCACCAGCCTGGAGCCGAGATCTTTTTCCATGTGAATGTTCCTTGACCGAGATGTGTGAGCGGATGTAAATGATTCCTTTTGCTAAATGTGTGCCTTTGTGTTGTCTAAAGAGACAAATGCTTGCCATACAAAGTAAGGCATGGTTTCGTTAGTTATTGCTATTTGATAATTCCAGAGACATGCAGAGCAGATAAAAAATTCCTTTAGATAAATGCATGCCAATAATTCTTGTGTAATCCTGTAATTGTACAAAAGAAGTTGCTTATGGCATTTGCAGTTTTTTTGTGATCAGGGGGCAGTTATTCATGCAGTTGAGGAATAGTTTTGGCATTTATTGCCAAGTACATTAATTTCCTCCGAGCCCCACCGTCTCGCGACAAGCATATATCCCCGTTGGCTTTCATCTCAATTTGCTCGCCCCAGAATTGCACCCAAAAGTGAGCCATTTCTACAACAAATATCAACCCATGGGGGATTAAATCGTGCCTGGCAATGGAATTTCTTGTCCAGGTCTGAAAATACAAATAGTAGCAAAATGTTTTATTCCCCACATGGAGGCATTCAAGAGCAATTGTTGCTCAGCACGAATGTGTACCCTATAATTGGCATCTGCCAATGAAATGAAGAACTTTCCTTGAAGCCATCAATCGTGTATCTGGAAAACTTTTTGTCACTTTGAATTTAGCCTAAGTTATATCTCCACGCTGTATTTTGCATGACATGGTAGCTGGACGACTTATTTGAATTGATGTTCCGGTGTGTACATGTTGAAGGCGTCGCATTCTGGATTACACCATTCTGATTAGGCGGTATTGATTTCTGTCGATTTTATTACCTCTGCCACCGGATGTTGAAAGGGGTTATGTTTTCACTCCTCTCTATCTGCTTGTTGCTTGCAAAATCAAAGATTTTTCAAGTATGTTGGTCAGTCGATTTTGTTATTCTGTCTATCTGTCTGTCTGTCTTTGTTTGGCTGTCAATCGCCTACAGGTCACAATTCTAAAATGATCTTCATGAAACTTTACCAAGCTGTAGTCTCAACTGATAATGTTAATAAAGCCTATTGATTTTGAGGTCAAAGGTCATCTTGAGCTCAGATTTCTAAAATCATTTTTCATCCGATTGACTTGAAATTTGAGCAAGATTTGCATATTGTGTCACTGAATTGGGAAACCAACAATTTTTGAGGTCAAATGGTCAAAGGTCAACTCGAGGTCAAGCTTCTAAAATCATCAATTTTATCTGAAAAATCATCAATTTACATCCTATTAACTTCAAAGTTAAACAGGATATATGTAGTTAATCACTGAATTGGGAAAGCAACTATTTTTGAGGTCAAAGGCCAACTTCCAAAATCAGGATCAGGATCAAAAAATGTAAGGATCAGGGTCAAACTTCCAAAATCATCAAATTTCATCTGAAAAAAATCAACTTTCATCCGATTAACCTGAACTTTCATCAAGATTGTCAACTTTAATCTTGATGAAACGGACAATTTCATGTATCCATGGCAACCTATGGAGAGAGAGAGTGGATTTTGCAAGTATCATCCTCTGCACGACGTCTTTTTCTTGTTAATTGCCGGAATCCTTTGGATTTTAGCAATTATGTTGGTCGGTTGTGTGTGTCATTAGGATTCCGGCAATTATGTTGGTCGGTTGTGTGTGTCATTAGGATTCTGGCAATTATGTTGGTCGTGTGTGTGTGTGTGTGTGTGTGTGTGTTTTTTTTACCCTGTAGCAGCCACACCGTTTCAGCGATCATGACCAAACTGGGTACAGACGTCGGCCATGGTCCAACTTAGACACTTGTACTTTTTGGTGAATCTAGATCAAAGGTCAAGGTCACCAAAAAACCGAAATTCTTATTTTCGCAATAACGTCCGCTAAAATGGTCGTATCGACTTCAAACCAAATCCAAAATGTGCATCTTCTAATACTGCATCCAACCATATGTCTCATTGGGGTGTCACACCAACACCCTTCTTAGCGGTCAGGGGTCAAATGTTAGGGGGGGTCGGGTCAAAACTTTCAAATTGCGATAAAAACGCCATTTCAAGTCCGATTGACTTCCAAGTTATGATCATGACCAAACTAAGTGTTATAACTCATTCAACAGTTGCACTATCGACTTATAAGAACCAAATTGATTTCCAGGTTTTTGTTTTTTCAGAGATCATGGAGATATGACAAAGTTATTCCGGCAATTCTTTGCTCAACGAGCAATTTCATTTGTTTGTTTGTGTGCAGGATACTTCAAAAATTTGTGGATGGATTTGTATGAAATTTTGTGGGCTGGTTGGGTATTTAACAAGGACGAACTGATTCGATTTTTGTGAAGATCCGGATCAGAATCTGGCTATTAGAATTTTTTAAGCAATTCTTCACCATTAAAAGATAGGGACAAAATTGATATATAGCATGATATCTCAAAAAATTGTGGACGGATTTGTATGAAACTTGGTGGGCAGGTTGGGTGTGTGACAAGGACGAATTGTTTTGATTTTGGTGAAGATCCGAATCTGGATCCAGAGACGAGAAGTTGTGTCCCAATCAAGATCTGGTCACTTAGACTTTTGTAAAACGTCAAGAAAATCATGCCCATGGTTTGACTCTGGGTACCCCCAGCACATATGCAAAATTTGGTGGAGATTGGTCCAGCCGTTTTTACCCCACGCATGCAAAGTGAAAAGTATGGTTCAGCAATTGGTTCACTTTGTCTGTCGGTCTGTCTGTATACATCCGCTTATGATCAAGGAACTACTTAATTTCAATTTACTGTTATATTTTAAACACTGTAGAACACAAATCGGAACACAAACCTGCAGTTTAGCCGTACTTTTGCGCTGAATATGGCAAATTGTATGGAATCTTGTCCTGAATGTGCATGCACAGAGAGGAGCAAGGTAATTATTCTTCATCTGTCTGCCTGTTTGGCAGTCAAACGAAATTGAAAGTGGGTGCCTGTCTGGCAGGCGGGTGCGTTTACTCGATGAGCGCTACGTGTTATTAATTTTTTAACTTTTTTTAGGAAAAATAATCTCTATTACAAATACGTCCACAACGAATCAGCATTCTACTTGGCAGCGTTAAGCAAGGTATTACTGCATACAACTTGATCACCCGATCAAGATTTCACAGGTTAAAAATGGCACTTGACAAAATTGATGACATTTACATTTGTTTCAACAATTTCATTTCATTCATCTCCTAATGTCAAACCTCAACTCAGATTCTGCAACCGGTCCAGACGGCATCAGTCCACATGTCCTAAAAACTAGCTCCTCTGCTCTTGCGCACCCTCTCTCTGTTCTATTCACCCTCTCATTTGCTCGAGGTCATCTGCCATCTGCTTGGAAATCAGCAAACATCACTGCCCTGCATTAAAAAGGTGCAAAAACAGATCCCTACACCTACAGACCAATCAGCCTTCTCCCAATCATCAGCAAGGTTATGGAATCCATCATCGCTTCAGACATGAAATCCTTCCTCTTCTCCAATGGCTTGATTTCCGATCATCAATTTGATTTCAGACCATAGAGGTCACTCTACCCTGGATATGCTGCTTCTGCTCTCCCAACAATGGATGGAGGTACTCAATGCCAGACAGGAAATCAGAGCCATATCCCTCGACATATCGCGTGCTTTTGACACGGTCTGGCACCCTGCACTACTCACCAAACTCTCTTGCTGTGGTATCCAAGGCCATCTCCACTCATGGCTCGCAGACTTCGTCTCCTGCCGCAGCCAACGTGTGGCCCGAAATGGAGTTCTTTCATCCCCTCTTCCTGTCCAGGCTGGAGTGCCTCGAGGCAGTGTTCTGGGCCCTGTTCTTTTTCTGGTTTTCATCAATGATCTCTCCAACTCTCCAGATAATCCTCTTTATCTCTTTGCTGATGACTCCACCCTCTGCCGTACCATCTGTCATCCCTCAGACCGGAAAGCAGCAGCTTCTTTGCTCTCTGCGGATCTGGATAAAATCACAAACTGGTCCAACACATGGAACATGTCTTTCAATCCTGACAAATTTCACACTCTCACTCTGTAGTTCCGAAAGGACCATTTAGAACGCCCCCCCCCATCTACTTTCTCAACAATCCTCTGGAAGAAGTCCTTTTGTTCAAGCTTCTGGGTCTCAATCTCTGCCATGATCTTTCCTGGTAAAGCCACATTTCCAACTTGGCCTCCAAAGCCAGTCCCCGACTGGAGATCCTCCGTCGTGCAAAGTCCTTCTTCGGCCCACCTGAACTCCTGACCACATACAAAGCTTTCGTCCACAGCCTGATGGCATACTGCTCTCCCCTTTGGGCTGGTGCTCCTGCCTCTCACCTTTCTCAGCTTCAAGCTGTGGAAACCAAGGCATTTAGGATCATTGGCATCTCCCACGGTGAGGCTGAGTCTTTGGGCCTCTCACTCTCTCACCGCAGGCAGATCAGTGGACTTTCTGTCTTCTTCTGTCTCCTCTCTGGTCTCCCCCCCCCACCCCCCCCTGCTCTATCTGCGATCTGTCCCCACCCTATTTCCGCAGGGTTCTCAAGGTCCGCCAACAACCCCCTTCTCGTGAAACTACCAAAATGACGAATCATTGCTCATCTTCACTCTTTCATTCCTCTTTTTCCCCACCTTTGGAATAAACTCCCTCACTCTGTTCAATCCCATTCTTCCCTCCAGGCTTTCAAAACAGCTGTTCACCACCACCTCTTATCTTCTCCCATCCAAAACCTCGACCTTTTCTACCCCCGTTACTCCACCCCAAATCGACCTCCTTCAAATTCCCTGCTTTCCTTCCTGAAAGTACCTGTTGTGTCCATCTTGTATACCCTGTGCTCCTCGCCCCATCCCTCTCCCTTCCACAGATCTCCTAATGTCTGTTCCACACTGTTTTGTCCTTCCCTCTCATGCCCCTCTTGCCTCATGCCCCCTTGCTGTGTGTTGTGTGTTAGCTCTCGTACGAGCCTTGACAATGTATACAAAAAAATAAAAATCGTAGTTATTCATTCATTACCTCCACCACCAAAGGTGGGCTGAGATTGTTTTCACCCCTTTTTGTCTGCTTGTCTGAAAACAGGATATCTCAAAATGTTGCTGAGAGGTTCGGACGAAATTTGATGGACAGGTTGGGTGTGTGACAAGGACGAATTGAATCGATTTTGGTGAAGATCTGGATCCGAATACCATAATTTTTAAAGTGATTCTTCACCATTGATAAATCGTGCCAAAAACGATATATAGCACGATAATCTCAAACAGTTGTGGATGGATTTGGACGAAACTTAGTGCACAGATTGGTGTGTGTGTGTGTGTGTGTGTGTGTGTGTGTGTGTGTGTGTGTGTGTGTGTGTGTGTGTGTGTGTGTGTGTGTGTGTGTGTGTGTGTGTGTGTGTGTGTGTGTGAGAATATCTGGATCTGAGAATTTTTTTCTAATTTCCGAATTAATTCATCACCATTGAGAGATAGGGCCAAAAATGATACATGTCACAATTTTTAAAAACGTTGTAGATGGGTTATGATAAAACTTGGTAGATAAGTTGGATAGGTAATTAGAACAAGCTGATTCGATTTTGGTTAAGGTCCGGATGCAAATCTGGCTTATCAGTGGGATACAAAATGTAAACTGTTCAGCCTGGCGGAGGTATGCGCTCGACTGAGTGCCGTCCTAGGTGTCCATGTGACAAACGTGAAAATTCTATGTCCACTAGCAATTCAAAATCAAACTTTTGAACGATTATGACAGAAAGGGAATGTTTGCATTGCATCAAACCTTCATTGATGTTGAACATGTGAATTGTATCTGGCACAAATGATTGTCTAAAACGAGAGCGTAAAGTAAGAGAACCACAAAGTCAAATGGCTGAACGATTAAAAGCAAAACGGTTATGAAGTCTGTGCAATGGATCATGATTTATATTATGAACTTTCACTTCAACACATTTCTCATACAATGTACATAACGAGGAAGTTTTGTCCATATCACTTGCTGGGCAATGTTCCTGGGATTATAATTTCTTTCATCATTATCATCATCGTCGTCATCGTAATCATCATTAACCATTCCCGATGCAGAGCGTTGGAGATGCCGAAGCAGTTACTAGGTTCCAGTCCTGGTTGGGTTGCCACTCGAGCTCAGGAAGTCAGAGCAGGAATTTGGAATTTATTCATGGTGGTGGCAATATCTCGCCGACTCTTCGCGAAGGACACCCAGTTTAACATCCATCCGGAGGACGGCACACATTGGTGAATTGCCCTGCCTCTGAAACAGTAATTTCTTTCCATTTTCGTTTGACAAATCACCAAATGTATATACCAAGCTGAAAATAG
>NC_140970.1:79226696-79244196 GCF_056783735.1 Eptatretus burgeri
TCTCTCTCTCTTTCTCTCCCTGCTTCGTTACTGTTGATACACCGACGGTTTGAGAAACCGTGGACGTGTTTTATCATCAACACCTCCTCATCACCATCCACTCACCTTTGGACAGTGCTGCACCAGCCCTGTACAACACTATTAGCCTGCACTTGTCACCCTGGACCCAACACATGATCATACCTCCTTAATTCCTCATCTGCCCCTTTGTTTCTGTTTTGACTCTGGTATTTTGAGGGCCATAGCTTGGGGTTTAGTTCCATTTGTGTTTGCCGGTTTGCATGCTCCTCTCTCCCATATTTGTGTCTATCGACCACCAGATCTGTTCCATTTATTTATATTGTCTTTTTCTTTTTCACCCATATTCTTTTTACATCGAACAGTTTATTTGCAAGGAATGTCTTCCTGACTTTTGCCATCCTGTGCAAGCAACCACCAGTTTCGCAACATGTGTGACTGGTCCTTTTGGGAACATTAATCTGTGACAGAGTGTATCCTGTTATTGGAGCATGGATATGTGCACAAACACTGTCCACTCACAGCTTCGTGCATAAAGATTGTTTCAGCCATTCTCAGGGGGTCAAAGGCCCTTCGGCTCAGAGGATCTGCATGAGCCGGACCTCTGACACGACAATACTTTGGATCAAAGACCGATAGGAAATAACCAAAAATGCGATTATCGACTTGAAACTCGTGAAATGTGCCTTTAAAAAAGTTTATGCTTTTCTCAAGTTTGTCTACTATTCTATCGGTCATATAACAATTAATTAGACCTAAACCTTATCGAACGAGGAGAATGGAGAATGAGGTTTGTTTCAATGAAGAAGGGTGATAGAGGGACATTTATGAAGTAAGCGAGCGGTGGATTGTGGGTGGATGGACAGACGTTTGTGAAATCGATTTTGTTTTTTTCTCTGAGAACAGCTTCCATAATGTGGTTTTCAAAACTACTTACACAGTTTTGTTGATATATCTGTATCAACCTCAATGGTTTAAATTTAAACTAGAACTGCCACTTTATAACTGCTGGCAGTGATGACCGGGTACCCAAACGTGTCCACCTTTGACACAACTGATACAACATGAGACTTAAATCAGAGTCGCAAAGTTTTGCATTGATAGGATAAGCGGTGCCAGAGAAAACATTATTTAATGGTGATACAAACACAGGCCTGCTTCGAGACGGCGCGGAACAGACGAGTTACGAACCAGGCAGCACAAAACGTTCAATTTCGTTATTACTGGCGACCAGATTCAAATAATTAAATAATTCTGGCTGCCAAACCACACGGCCGATCAGGTTGAAATTTTAAACTTTTGTTTCACACATGTAGCCTAAATTATAAATATGAAGTTTCGCATATATAGAAGTAGTGGTTCCAGAGTAAACATGAATTAATATTTATCCTTCAATCTAAGATGGCGGCCAAACCATGTGACTTGTGACCTCATAATTTTTACCATGTATGCAGATATCAAGGAGGATGACAGACGCAAATTTTCGCTTCGATAGGTTAAGCAGTTCCAGAGAAAACATTATTTAATATTTTTCTTAAAGTCAACATGCCTGCCAAACCATGTGACCTATCAATTAGAAATTAACAAACTTGTATTCCCTACTCATGTGCAATAGGGGTGTGAAGTTTCCCCTTGATCAGATCAGGTGTTCTGGAGAAGAAGATGTTTGAAGGTTTTAAGGTAAATTCAAGATGGCCGCCAAACCATGTGACCAATCAAGAACAAATTAACAAACTTGAGAAAGGACCTCATGGGGAATATATGTGTGAAGTTTCGGCTTAATCTGTCTTGCCCTTCTGGAGAAGAAGATTTTTAAAATTTATTCATTTTCAATCCAAGATGGCTGCCGAACCTTGTGACCTATGATATCATAAATTTAAATTCTGCTTTCCATCGTCGACCCGAACAAGTGTGTGAAGTTTCGTGTTAATCGGATAAAGTCTATTTTTCTATCCAAGATGGCCGCCAAACCATGTGACTTCTGAGGTAAAAATTTTTTACCATGTATGCAGACTTGAGCGAGGAAGGCACTTGCAAATTTTCGCTTTGATGGCTTATGAAATACCAGAGAAAACATTATTTAATATTTTTCTTAAATCCAACATGGCGGCCAAACCATGTGACTTATCACTTTGAAATTAACAAACTTGCATCGCATACATGTCACGAATATAGTTCTGAAATCTCGCCTTCATTGGACCAGCGCTTCTGGAGAAGAAGATGTTTGAAGGTTTAAGGTTGTTTCAAGAGGGCCGGCAAACTATGTGACGTTTTTACAACAAATTTACAAATTTGAAAGAGGAACTCAGTGGGAATGTGCCTATTAAGTTTCGCCTCAATCTGCACAACGGTTCTGGAGAAGAAGATTTTTTAAAAAAAACACAAAAAAACAAGATGGCGGCCGAATTACGTCACCGATGACGTCAAAATATTTTTTTTCTACGATGAATTTTTGTGTAGATGATGCTCAAGAAATTTCAAATTTTTGCCATGTGGCGTTCTACTTGACGCAATTTTTTTACTGGGATACCTCTTCACTGATGACGTCACGAAAAATCACACGTATTCCCGAGAGGGAGCTTGTTCAAATGTATCAAGCGAAATTTTTTTACACGAGAAGGTTTCCGAGATACAGAGGTCCAAAGTTGATCTGTTTTTTCAAGATGGCGCCCGTATCACGTGACCTATGACGTCATAATTATCAATTATGTATGCTATCAAAAAAGATACATATTTGGTGAAAATTTTGTGTCGATTGGTCTTACCATTTCTGAGAAAATGGCATTTAAAGCGAAAAAATTTGGAAATTTTGCAAATTTACGGCGGAAGAATAATAATAATAACTAGAACTGCCACTTTATAACTGCTGGCAGTGATGACCGGGTACCCAGTCCGTCCGCCTTTGACACAACTGACACAACGTGAGACTTAAATCGTAGTCGCAAAGTTTCGCATTTATCGGATAAGCGGTGCCAGAGAAAACATTATTTAATGGTGATACAAACACAGGCCTGCTTCGAGACGGCGCGGAACAGACGAGTTACGAACCAGGCAGCACAAAGCGTTCAATTTCCTTATTACTGGCGACCAGATTCAAATAATTAAATAATTCTGGCTGCCAAACCACACGGCCGATCAGGTTGAAATTTTAAACTTTTGTTTCCCATGTAGCCTAAATTATAAATATGAAGTTTCGCATATATAGAAGTAGTGGTTCCAGAGTAAACATGAATTAATATTTATCCTTCAATCTAAGATGGCGGCCAAACCATGTGACTTGTGACCTCATAATTTTTACCATGTATGCAGATGTCATGGAGGATGACAGACGCATATTTTCGCTTCGATAGGTTAAGCAGTTCCAGAGAAAACATTATTTAATATTTTTCTTAAATTCAACATGGCTGCCAAACCATGTGACCTATCAATTAGAAATTAACAAACTTGTATTCCCTACTCATGTGCAATAGGGGTGTGAAGTTTCCCCTTGATCAGATCAGGTGTTCTGGAGAAGAAGATGTTTGAATGTTTTAAGGTAAATTCAAGATGGCCGCCAAACAATGTGACCAATCAAGAACAAATTAACAAACTTGAGAAAGGACCTCATGGGGAATATATGTGTGAAGTTTCGGCTTAATCTGTCTTGCTTTTCTGGAGAAGAAGATTTTTAAAATTTATTCATTTTCAATCCAAGATGGCTGACGAACCATGTGACCTATGACATCAGAAATTTATATTCTGCTTCCAACTGGGTATTGGAACACGTTTGTAAAGTTTCGTGTTAATCGGTAAAGGTGCGTTTTTCTATCCAAGATGGCCGCCAAACCATGTGACGTGTGATGTCATAATTTTTACCATGCGTGCATACACGATGGTCGATGATAATTACAAATTTTCGATTCGTTTGGTTCAGCGGTTCCAGAGAAAACATTATTTAATATTTTTCTTAAATCCAAGATGGCGGCCACACCGTCCTAACGTATCAATTCGAAATTAACAAACTTATATCGCCTACGTGTCCCGAATATAGTTCTGAAATCTCCCCTTCATCCGACCAGCGCTTCTGGAGAAGAAGATGTTTGAAGGTTTTAGGGTTTTTTCAAGATGGCCGCCGAACCATGTGACCGATCAAGAACAAATTAACAAACTTGAGAAAGGACCTCATGGGGAATATATGTGTGAAGTTTCGTCTTCATCTGTCTTGCCCTTCTGGAGAAGAAGATTTTTAAAATTTATTCATTTTCAATCCAAGATGGCTGCCGAACCTTGTGACCTATGATATCATAAATTTAAAATCTGCTTTCCATCGTCGACCTGAACAAGTGTGTGAAGTTTCGTGTAAATCGGATAAAGTCTATTTTTCTATCCAAGATGGCCGCCAAACCATGTGACTTCTGGAGGTAAAAATTTTTACCATGTATGCAGACTTGAGGGAGGAAGGCACTTGCAAATTTTTCGCTTTGATGGCTTATGAAATGCCAGAGAAAACATTATTTAATATTTTTCTTAAATCCAACATGGCCAAACCATGTGACCTATCACTTTGAAATTAACAAACTTGCATCGCATACATGTCACGAATATAGTTCTGAAATCTCGCCTTCATTGGACCAGCGCTTCTGGAGAAGAAGATGTTTGAAGGTTTTAAGGTTTTTCAAGATGGCCGCCAAACCATGTGACGTATCAACAACAAATTAACAAACTTGAAAGAGGACCTCAGGGGGGAATGTGCCTGTAAAGTTTCGCCTCAATCTGCACAGCCGTTCTGGAGAAGAAGATTTTTTAAAAAAAACACAAAAAAACAAGATGGCGGCCGAATTACGTCACTGATGACGTCAAAATATTTTTTTTCTACGATGAATTTTTGTGTAGATGATGCTCAAGAAATTTCAAATTTTTGCCATGTGGCGTTCTACTTGACGAATTTTTACTGGGATACCTCTTCACTGATGACGTCACGAAAAATCACACGTATACCCGAGAGGGAGCTTGTTCAAATGTATCAAGCGAAATTTTTTTACACTAGAAGGTTTCCTAGATACAGAGGTCCAAAGTTGATCTGTTTTTTCAAGATGGCGCCCGTATCACGTGACCTATGACGTCATAATTATCAATTATGTATGCTATCAAAAAAGATACATATTTGGTGAAAATTTTGTGTCGATTGGTCTTACCATTTCTGAGAAAATGGCATTTAAAGCGAAAAAATTTGGAAATTTTGCAAATTTACGGCGGAAGAATAATAATAATAATAATGCGTAATAATAAACAGAAGAAAAACAATAGGGTACCCTGTACTCACAGGGTACCCTAATAATGCGTAATAATAAACAGAAGAAAAACAATAGGGTACCCTGTACTCACAGGGTACCCTAATTAGCACATAATCTACGGTATAGGAGTAAAGTTTCAGCAACATCTTACAAAACTTCAGTTGGTGCCATCACATCGTTGATTACTCTGTTTCAATCAGCAATCTCCAAATTAATGGTTTATTCATGCCCTTTTTGCATTTTCCAATAGCACCCCCCCCTCCTTGTCCACCCACGACCCATCCTCCACCCATCCTCCCAGATTAAGGTACGGCTGTGTACTTTGTGTGTGATCCATGGAGTCTCTATTCTGCATTACTTGTTGGATCTCAAGGAGACATGTTAAACGAAAGTGGATTTTCATTCAGGCAGTTTGCTCCTCATTTATTCTTGAGAGTCTAGTGCCATTCACAAGTTTTAAAGCAGGAGTCCAGCTATCTGAGCCAAGCAAGGGGCCTACTGTCTTTCATGCCATCAGGGATGGTGATGTGGTTACCCTCTCTTCATAGAATAGAAATGTAATGAAATTACTATCTGTGCTGTGCTTTTATGTTGTTTAAGAAAGCTTGCTAAGAGAGGAAGGTTTCTTTGGTTCAGCAAGGCATGATTTAGTTATTTATTTTCCATGCAGTATGCACTGTTGTTCAGTAGATGGGTTCCTTGAAACACAATGTGTAATATTCATTGTGTCCGTCTTGCCGAGAATATTAGAAATCTACTGCCACCTCCTGTTTCTCCCCCAAATCTCCATTTTAACATCTGATGCCCTCGATGACCAAGTTTACTTCCTTCTTGTGTTCTCTTTTGAGCCACTGCCAAGGGGAACTTCAAGGGATTTTTTCATTGTTCATATTACATTACAGAACATTTGACATTTTTGAATTACTTTTGTTATGTCATTCATTCCTCTTCCCTCCATTTCATATCATATCCTCACTTTGTTCTTTATGTGGCCATACACAGTCTTCCCCATCTCCTCCTTTCTTTCTTTTTTCTTCCCTCCTTTATTTCCACTCTGATCTCATCCCAACCTCTCTTTCTATACTCTCCATGCTCCAGTGCATACACACATTTACCCTTTAAATTTGTTCTGTCCACCCAATGACACTATCGTAAAAATGCAATCTTATTAATAACAGACGGTTATCATTTGATTTGATTTCCATTACCTTTTATCATTAATTCTGTGCATTACACAAAAAGAAATTAATGGTGAACAATATGTGAATTGCAGGATTTTTACATTGCATATGATGTGATGTGCATGCTTTACAGATTTTGTTTGAAAACTGCATGATGAGCAAAGTGATTCTTGTATTTAAATAAGTAACTTTGTGGGGAGTCTATGAGCAGTACATTTTATTTCTGGAGAAGTCCATGAAATGCCTTATGAACATAAGACAGGTGCCTCTTTAGCATGATGCTGAAATTGCAGCATGTGCAGTATTATTTTTTATAGTTGGTAATTTTGCCTTGCAAGTTCCCACTTCTTCTCACTCACAGTTAAATGTAGCTTATTACACACTTTATTCTTTGTGGTCCATCTTTCCAAGGGTCCAGCTGTGTGCCGTTGTCCTCGATGCACTCCACTGTCCCCATTCTCTTCTCATGCTGCGTTCTCTTCATCATGTTGGGAATCTGTTGGTTGAATGTGTCTCTGTGGCCTCTGCAGGGGTTAAGCAGCCAATGTGTTGAGTACTCCCTTCTTATAGTTTATCTCTCTGATGAATTTACCAATTATGTTTTTTGTTTTGTTTTTTTCAACCACCCATTGCTTTGTCTTTCTGTGACATATTGCATGTACTTTTGCACAATATTAACTCGTTTTGTGTTGGAAGCTCACTACAGGAGCAAATTGGCTTTACCAAATTAATAGCACACAGTCACAGAAAGGCCTGTGAAAAATGGTAAATTTTCCATGACAGAAGGGCTTCGTAAAGGTGAGAAGATACAGGACTTTTTTACATCACAAGAGAAAGTACACTGTGACTATTACAATTTGGCAATTCTTTGTGTGTGTGTGCGTGCGTGTGTGTGTGTGTGTGTGTGTGTGTGTGTGTGTGTGTGTGTGTGTGTGTGTGTGTGTGTGTGTGTGTGTGTGTGTGTGTGTGTGTAATATATATAATATATAATTATATATGATATATATATAATATATATAAAATATAATATATCTACATACATATATATATAAAGTTGAAAGTGTGTCTATCTGTGTATGTTTCTCTGTGACCTATGCACGCGAAAAGTACTGGACTGATCCTCACCAAACTTCACATGCTGATAGAACATGTATCCGGGAGTGTCCCGATGGAAAAGAATTGTACTTCTGACTTCCGGTTTCCGAATTATGACGTCATCACCTGATTGCGTAACGTTAATTTTTCAAGTTCAGCCGATTGACATGGGGCCAACGCCATTTGCAATAGAATGAAAAAAATAATGCTACAGTCAATTGAAGACAATGACTTCCGACTTCCCGGTTTCCGAATTATGACGTCATCACCTGATTGCGTAACGTTAATTTTTCAAGTTCAGCCGATTGACATGGGGCCAACGCCATTTGCAATAGAATGAAAAAAATAATGCTACAGTCAATTGAAGACAATGACTTCCGACTTCCCGGTTTCCGAATTATGACGTCATCACCTGATTGCATAACGTTAATTTTTCAAGTTCAGCCGATTGACATGGGACCAACGGAATTTGCTAGAGAATGAGAAATTAATGCTACAGTCAATTGAAGACAATGACTTCCGACTTCCCGGTTTCCGAATTATGACTTATGCATTCGACACACTTGCAAAAATGACCGTATGTATATTATACCGTATAATGATATAATAATCATCTGTAAGTCATATTTTATTAACATTTTCTTTGTTCATTATTGTTATAACCATGGTTATAAAAACCATTTTATTTTTACTGTATAACGTTTTTACGTCACTTCGGCCTGGATTCGGGATCAGCGATCAAATAATGTAAATCACGATTAAAAATTATTTTTTGATGATGCGGGAGTTATCTTTATTAAAATCAGCGGCGGAAATGTACACCATGTCTGATATTTGGGTCTTTCATGTCTCCGACGATGCCTTTATCTCCAGGGACGCATCATTCCCCATGACAAAAACCGGAAGCAAAAGGGTCATAGCCGACGACACAGATTCCAAATTGCCAGGGTATTGTGTTGTTGTTGTTGTTGTTGTTTACTATTCTCTCATGTGCACGCGTTGAATATGAAGCTCACTATGTTCGCTATTAAATGCTGTGCGGTGTATAAACACGATCAGGTTTGATTTCTATGTTGCGAATATTAAACGCTGTGTGGTGTATAAACTCGATCGGGTTTGATTTCTATGTTGCGAATAATAAATGCTGTGCGGTGTATAAACACGATCGGGTTTGATTTCTATGTTGTGAATATAAAACGCTGTGCGGTGTATAAACACGATCAGGTTTGATTTCTATGTTGCGAATATTAAATGCTGTGCGGTGTATAAACATGATCGGGTTTGATTTCTATGTTGCGAATATTAATAAACGCTGTGCGGTGTATAAACACGATCGGGTTCGATTTCTATGTTGCGAATATTGCATCCACACTATTAAAAATGTGTGTGTGTGTGTGTGTGTGTGTGTGTGTGTGTGTGTGTGTGTGTGTGTGTGTGTGTGTGTGTGTGTGTGTGTGTGTGTGTGTGTGTGTGTGTCAGTGTATGTGTGGCAGCCTCTACAATTTTACAAATAACTGTGACATATACTCCTTCAAACCCGCCGTTATCCACGGGATTCCTGTACGGAGCACGGGTATCCCTGCTAGTATATATATATATATATATATATATATATATATATATATATATATATATATATATATATATATATATATATATATATATATAATATGTATTGTTCCGAATTTGCGCCCCGCCAGCGTGCGAACGACCGCGTGTAAACAATAGCGGCCGCTTCGCCCACCGAACGTGCAATTCAGTCGTGACCCTCTCGGAACAACGCCGGAGCTAGTCACGGGTGGGGCTTTAACCTCACCACAACTCGGTCCGCATTCTACCCATGCGAAATAGTGTCCGATCGCCGAATGGTCGATTTACCTAAGTACCCGCACGGGTAGCGTACCGACGAGTTGTACCACGCCACAGGTCGACTCCGGACACAAACTGCTTAAGCGGCTCGTTCCGAGCTTCTTGGATAACCGAGCGGAGTTATCGTCGACCTTGACGGTTCAGATTAGTTACCGGGTGTTTTAAACCCACTATTAATCCCTTACGTGATGCAAGATGGAGATTCAAAGAAAGGAAATGATGCAGCGAAACGGGGAACAATTGGACCAGCACATTTATTCCGCGCCACACGGCAGCACGGAAGGCATGTATATTACAGTCACAATCACAATTTACAATCACCGTAAAGAAACACAAGCAAGGAACGATGCAGAGCTACAACCGAATAAGGCAATTCACACGGCAACACTTAAAACAGTTCTACTTCTCCGGACTGGCGCCACCCACAGACATTTACACCAAACCCCAAAAGAAAAGGAAGTCGCGACTTCCCTGAGCACGTCGTCCAGCCCTTGGCGACCGCAACTCCGAGTCCCTCCGGCGTGGTCCACTGGGCTCATGCCTCACGCCTGCACGTGTCGTCCACCCGACCCGAACGAACGAACAGAACCTCAACCTCTTCCTCCGAACGAACGAACCAAAAGCAGGGACTCTCCAACAACTCTCCACAATTCTCATTCAGGGACAACCGACCAGCGACTCTCCAACAACTCTCGACAATTCTTCTTCAGGGACAAGGGAACAGCGACTCTCCAACAACTCTCGACAATTCTCCTTCAGGGACAAGGGAACCGGCACTCTCCACGCCCACGCCTTTTGTAGGGTCGGGCTCCGCCCTTCGCTCCGCCCCACGCCCCGCCCCACGCCCCGCCCCGTTCTTGGCTCCTCCTTCCTTCGAGACGCTTCCAGAAAATGCCTCGAAGGGGGGCGTTCCTCTCCCCCGGCCGCGTCACACCGCGCATCCGCCAATCGGGAGAAGACGCGCCACCCCCTCCCTCTTTCTCACCAAGTGCGGGGAAAATGGTGGGAAAACCCCACAGGCATTGTTGGTTTTCTTCTCCACACGCCGTACGACGAGGGAAGGAAGATTCGGGCGGGAGATATTTGCGCGGGCGTTTTGGGCGGGAGATATTTAAGCGGGAGTTTTGGGCGGGAGATGCCCCTTCGCACCCTTGTTGCTGCTGCCACTCCGCTCCTTTCATCAGTTCCGCGGAGATCGTGACCGCACGGTGCTCGTTGAATGGCGAGTGGCGAAGATGGTGGTAGCGTAGTTGTGGAAGGTGGCGTCGTGGTGTGAATGGC
Organism: Eptatretus burgeri; assembly: GCF_056783735.1. Taxonomy (NCBI): domain Eukaryota; kingdom Metazoa; phylum Chordata; class Myxini; order Myxiniformes; family Myxinidae; genus Eptatretus; species Eptatretus burgeri. The sequence goes on from NC_140970.1 coordinate 79,237,414, forward strand.
GTGATTGTTGGCGTCGTGTAGTGAATGGCGTGATCGTTGAGATGTTGGTTGTGGCGATGTTCGTTGTTGTTCTTGCACCAAAATAACGACAGCAAAAGAAAAACGACTATCTCAAAGAGTCGCAGCCCGAATGAATCACACATATTCCCTCTAAACAACGGGTTTGGGCTAACTACACATGAACTTATCGATATATTTCACCTGAGGACCCTTTATGGGTTTCCACTGCCGCTGTGGCGACCCCTAATGGGAGCAGCTGAAAGAAGATATAATATATATATATATATATATATATATATATATATATATATATATATATATATATATATACACACAATACATAGTATATCTTCTTTTTCTTCTTCTTCTTCTTCTTTCGGCTGCTCCCGTTCGGGGTCACCACAGCGGATCATCCGTATGATCCGCATAGTGATTTGGCACATGTTTTACGCCGGATGCCCTTCCTGACGCAACCCTGGTCGCCTCTTACGACACAGGGATATGGTACACCTATTTTAACTGGGGTATACACCGGCCCAGTATACTGGTACTCATTTCGCCGACCTCGGAAGGATGACAGGCTGAGTCAACCCCCTGGTGTATTAATTCAGTGGCCCAACGGGGCTTGAACTCAGGACCTTTTGGATCCCAAGCCGCTGCCCTAACCACTGCGCCAACACCAGGATATATATATACACACACACACACACACACACACACACACACACACACACACACACACACACACACACACACACACACACACACACACACACACACACACACACACACACACACACACACACACACACACACACACACACACACACACACACACACACACACACACACACACACACACACACACATACATATATATATACTTACACACATACATACATATACATATATATACTTACACACATACATACATATACATATATATATATATATATATATATATATATATATATATATATATATATATATATATACTTACACACATACATACATATACATATATATACTTACACACATACATACATATACATATATATATATATATATATATATATATATATATATATATATATATATATATATATATATATATATATATTGTTGCGGATTTCACGCCCGCCGGCGTGCGGACGGCCACGTAACTCGAATTGCGGCACGTCGCCCACCGGACGGACAATCCAGTCGTGACCCTCTCGGACTAACGCCGGGAACCAGTCACGGGTGGACCTTTCGGTCTCACCGCGATCGAGCCAATCAGCCCCCGCGTGGGATAGGGTTGCTCGCCAAATTCGACCTACCTAAGTACCCACGCGGAGGGTAGACCGGGCGATCGCACCTCGCCGCAGGTCGACTTCGGACACGGGCCATATGAGCGACCCGTTCCGTACTATCAGAATAACCGAGCGGTGTTATCGTCGACCTCGACGGTTCGATTAATTATCGGGCGTATTCAGCCCACTACCAACCCTTTACGTGAAGCAAGATGAGGATTCAATGGGAGAAATGACGAAGCGAAGCGGGAAAACAGTTCAACACAGAGCACATTTATTCGCGGCACACGGGAAGCACACATATACAATTCCACCAAATGCACACAGAAAAGACACAATGCAATTTACACAAAAAGCAAATGTAAAAGTGAAAACACAATGCAGAGCTAATACCGACTACCGAGCACATGGCAACACTTATACAATTCTACTTCACAGACGGCGCCGACAACACATACCCAAAACCAAGGAAAGAATACCCTCAAGAATGAGGCGGGCCTGAGGCCGAGACCGGGTCGCGCCTACCCGTCTGGTGATGAGACGCGGAGCGGCGATGGCGCCCCAACCCCGCGGGCCTCGCGGGCAGTGTCTGGTAGGGGGTGGGAAAGGGGCCCCCTTGGTCGCACTATCTCAGCGCGGGGGGAAACAGGAGGGGGTTGCTGATGCTCGGGGTATAGAGGATCTTTATTATCCCTGGTGTGCGTCTCCACCTCGGCCAGGTCGCGCTGTCGGCCTCCCTCGGGTGCAGCTCCCTGCACGACGCGAGCACCCCCTCGTCTGGTGTCGCCGCCTTTCCACAGCTCGTCCCCTCCGTTCCGACTCCAACGCACACGACGAGCAGCTCCACCGCCCGCGAAGTCTTGACCCTCTGCTTCCGACTCTCCTACTCTCCGCCTCTGGACTCTCCGACTCTCCACTCTCCGCCTCTGGACTCCGGACTCTCCTGGACTGACGAACACGGTCCTTTTATCCGCCCCGTAACTTCGCCTTTGACCCCCTCCCTTTGACCTTTCACCTCGCTCCCCATTGGCCCGAGAAAAAGTGGGCGTGAAGGCTTTTTGATCCACAAATTTGCATATATCGATCGTCCTGGAGGCGGGGCCAAATCGCCCCTCGCTCACCGATTGGACGGCAAAAAGTGGGCGTGTGTCGTTTTTGATCCGTTTTTGAAGCACAAAATCCGTGATTTTGTACACGCTGTTCGACGCGCGCCCTGCACGAGTCCAACACCGGTACCCACAGCGGGGCAAGAACGGTGGCGATGCTACGGTTGCGAGGTGTGACGTGAAGGTCGTGGCGGTTGTGGTGAAGCGGCGTTGTGGTTGGTGGTTGATGTTGTGGTTGTGGTGGTAATCATGGCGGTTGGTCCAAAATAAAGAATAGTAAAGAAAAACGGCTATCCTGAAGAGTCGCAGCTCGCATAAATGACATGTATTCCCACTAGACAACGGGTTTGGGCCTAACTACACATATACTTGCCGAGATACCTCACCTAAGGGACCTGAATGGTGGTTTGCGAATTTGGTAACCACAACACTACCCCCTCCCCTTTTTACAGACTCGTCCCGAGTCGTCAAATTTTCGTGTGCCATCATGTGTAGTTTTCCCCTAGTACATTTTACCTACGGATCCCTGGGTGCGACATTCATGGTATCCATGTCCCCAAAATAAATAACCTGAGGGCTGCGTAACTACCTAAACAAACTCACTCACACGGACGACTTAAATAAAATTGCCGGCGCTAAGACAAACATGCCGGGGGCGCACTCATATTTACAGTAACCTTAACTCATATTTACTAACCTTAACTTACAAATTTTACACTAAACCATGGCCCAGGATCATTGAACTCTGCAAAAGAAAAGCAGTTAGCAGGGAGCCAGGCTGCCCTCATGCAGTCTCTGGCTCAAAACAATGCAGGTGACAGGGAACGTGGCTGGCTGCTCACACGCAGTCCAAGGCCTTCCCTTTTGAACTGAACACTGTGAACCACAACGGTGCATGGGCTGCACAAACGTAGTCTCCGTGCCAGCTCAAGTGGCACACGCAATGAGCACAACGAATGAATGGATGAATGGATGGACGCAAAACACGGTGCACGGGCTGCCACTGCAGGCCCGTGTTGTAGCTGCCAACAGGGCAGTTCTCGCAGCTTGCAAACTGTTGCCTTGATCCTGGCGCACATGGAAATGAACAGGGGGGGGGCAAAGCAAAATTGAACGGGGCTGGTGAACATGGGCAGTGGGCATGGCATGGCAAAGGTGAGCAGGCAAACTCAGCCCGCAGAATAAGGCCGCTGCAGGCAAACACAGCCGGCAGATGAACTGGCCGGCACAGGCCTTGAAGTACCACAGCTGCAGATGATCCGGCCGGCACAGGCCTTGCAGCAACACAACAGCTGCCGATCAAGTTGGCCGGCCTCCGCCTTGAAGCAAAACACGGCCAGCCGATGAAGTTGGCCAGCCTTTTCCGTTCAGTGGAGGTTGGTGGAGGGAGTGCGGTGGTGCTGGCCACTTGGAAGGCGGGCTCGGACCTACCTACCTGTCTCCCTCCCACCTATCGCCTTTGCCTGTCACTGTACATACCCACTCCCTTAATTTGTCAAACCCCAATTTAGCCCCAACTTATTTTTTTGTTGTTTTTATTTTTATTTCCCCACTGTAAATCGTCCCCTAACCCCCTTTATCGTCCTTGTTCGGCTAACCTATCCTGTCACCTAGCCTACTCCCAACCCCTACGTTCCCTTCCCGGAGGGGAACAAGGGAGAGCTTACGTCCTGTGTCGAGGCCCAACTCAAGCCTCAGAATGGCCTCCCCAGAGTTCGGCGATCTATAACCCAAAGTGGGTCCAGCGGCCCACAACGACAGCGAGGGGATGGATGGTGCGGAGGGGTACATCTCCTAATCTACCCTAACCATTTAACTGTTAAACTACCCCGGGGCTTTCAACAAGCGCCTCTCGCTTAAACTATTGGTTCTAACAACCCAGATTCCCGTCGCCTGTGTTGGTGTCGTCACAATTTCGGGCCTCGCCCCCCAATTTTCTCTCCGTGCCCTCACACGGTCTCCTGGCTGGGACACGTGGCTCCCTTTGGCAGGCACGACCCTCTGCCGAATCTCCCGCTATGGCACCCCCGGGCACTACACTGCCTCCGAGCCTACCAGCTCCCTAACACCGGGGAGTGCCCCCCATGGCACCTCCCCTGAAACGCACACGTGGCAGGCCGGCCTCCCGGGCCCCTTTCCGAGGGTCACCCGTGCTCACAACACTGTCCACGCGGCTAATGGCGCCCCGGGCCCCCGCACCAAGCAGGCGCACCCGTGCCCACTACTCTATCCCGGCCCCCCATGGGCCCTTGGCCTACCGCGGCCGACTAGCCTGGTGCCCGGGGTACCCACTCAGCGATACTCACCTTTCGCAGCCACGCTCCCAAGCCCGTCAACAGGGCTCCTGCACCCCTCCAAATGGGTTTCGAGCCTACATTCCCACCAACAGCAAAACGACCTCCATTTTTGTTAATTTGACTAACCCAGCTAACTCACTCTACACTGACCCCGGGGTCCCTTGGGCGGGAGTCACTCCTCCCCCCAATCACTCATCGCACCATGCATTCCCCATTCACTCCACTCACACAGACCCGCTGGCCTCACTCACTCACCAAGCACATGCTTCCACTTCACTCACCAACTCTTCAACACACTCACCACTGAACTCTGCCATACTCCTAACTACATCCCCTAACTAACTCGTGCTCCCACGTCGTCCCTTAAACTATAGCACGTTCCTTTTAACACTACGTAGCTAAGCTACGTCCCCACTACACATCCAAAGTCTGTCTCTGTCTCCAAATAATCTCATTTTATTTCCCAACCTAAATCTCGCTAAATCCCTCTACCTAATCCATTCCACGGACTCCATGAGGACTTACCCCTGCCCCATGAAGTCGGTCTAGCTAAGCTAACCCTTCCCCCTAACTAGTTTCCATCCTGTGCCCAGGGTAAGGGGGTCTTTCACCCCTTGCCCAGGAATCCTGTGCACCCGAAAGTGAGGCTTGCTTTTTCCTTTTTTTTTTTTCATGCGCAGCACCTGCGCGGCAACTCAGAGCTCGCGCACTTTGCACCTGCCCGTGACGTCATGCAGCTGCACGTGTTCCTCGTCCCTCCTTGGACGGTACCATCCGGCAGAGATATCCCTCCTGCCGGATTCCAACCCCACGTGCAGCCATGGCATCACCGTGCGCATAAAAAAAAAAACACAAGCCCCACGTCTCGAGGGGTTCCCCACGCGAACACATGTGCTTTGCCCGTTGGAGCTTAACACACACGATCGCGTGGAGAACCCGTCCGGTCCAAATCCATTTACCTGCCTAAACTTTGTCCGTCCGCGGGATCGGCAAATCCACCACTGGCGTTTCCGGACTGGGACTTCACTCTCGCAAGCGAGCACGTGGTGGTCTCGTGCGTTGCACAGCACGAACCGCGTGCTCACTGCTGGGCGAACCCGGCACGGTCCACGGGGCCAGCCACAGCCGCTACTCGGCTTTCTCTCCTCTGTCGCCGTCTCCGTCTCCATTCCACACACGCATACCTGCGTGTTACGACGCACACAGTCCACACCATCACATTCACACCGGGAGACGCGGCTGCGTGCTCCCGCATGCCAACCGACATCTCCCTCACATACCACTCTCTCACACACACGGTCTCCCTTGCATTCGGCCATTCACTCACGCATGCTACCTCTCTCGCACACGTGGCTCCACGCACTCGCGGCCTTCCACTCACTCGTAGTGCCTCACTCATACACCGTGCCTCACTCACACACGCGGGGGCACTCACCCGCGGTACCTCACTCATACACACGGCGACACTCACACACGCGGTCTCTTCCACACACGGTGCCTCACCCACACACGCGGGGGCACTAACCCGCGGTGCCTCACTCACACTCCGTGCCTCATCCACACACGGCGTGCTGGGAAGCACGTACTCCGGCACCATCGCCACCACACCACTCACACGTGGTGCCTCACTCATACTGGCCGTTTCACTCACACACACGGCCTCACTCACACACGGTGCCCCATCCACACCCGGCGTGCTGGGAAGCACGCACTCTGGCACCATCGCCACCACACCACTCACACACGGGGTCGCTTCCACACACGGGGACGCACTCACGCCTTGCACCACACACACAGGGACAACCACACTGGGGATTCGTGTCCCCACAAGGGTCTCTGGGGCCTCTATACCCCCCAAGCTCTCCGAGCACCCGTTCACAGCACTCGCCTCCTCAACCTCGCAAAGCACGACCGAACTCACCTGGTCGTGACTCGCCTCAAGGGGGCATACTCCCTCCCCTCGTTCCTGGAGGAGGCCATCCAGGTGCTCGCACTGGGTCTCTACCCAGTCCGCCAGCTCACCCTCATTATCCTCCACTACCTCTGTGTGTGTGTGTGCGTCACTTACCCCGCCTTCCTCGTGTAGTC
>NC_140970.1:79249196-79269196 GCF_056783735.1 Eptatretus burgeri
AAGTTTGCAGGATTGTTCTTTTGCAACACCTTTGACTTCGGTGGTTCTGTTTTGGGTCTCCATTGAAGTAAAATCTCAATATAAAACGGATTCTCCCACGATTCCAAGAACTACTTGGTTGTGCCATTATCTTGCTTACGTATAACGTTAGGCGACACTGTTGTTATATTTGCTGATTTTTGGCCTCATAAAAATCCTTCATTACCCGTTTTATCATGAGTCCTGAATTGCATGTTTAACTTTAATTCACAAAATGTTGGAATAGTCCTTGCACAGTTTCCTCATTTTTCTTGCAGGTCAAATGAGATTCTCAGTTAATAATTTTTATTTAATGTGGATATTAATGATAATCACAATAATAGAGTTGGTATATACCAGATAAATTGACTAAGAGATTTGGTTAATGGAGTGTAAACAGGATACAGGCATGATGGGTCAAATGGCCTCCTCCTATGTGTACGTTTACTTGTATATCTTTGTATGAATGTCAGTGATGCCAAAGCATGAATAACCACAGCAAAGAATACCAGTTCAAAAGGACACTCTTTGAGAGCTTATCCGTGCTTCGGAGTTTGCTGAGAAATATGCTTCACCCAACCGAGAATTCCAAAAGCTTTTGTGTGCATCAGAAGTTCAGACTGGAGTGACATTGCAGGGATTGGATGGAATGGATCAGAGAGCACTTATTTTGATAGCGAAGCGGAGTTCAATTGCTTGGTCCTTCCTCAACCCGTGCCCAATATTTAGTTATCATAACTTGATAACGTTACAGAAGAAACTGCACTGAAGGTCAAGTGTGATACCCGTTGTCGGGGCAGAAAGAAGGATTAGAAAGCGTTAATTGTCCTTATACTCTTTATGCTTCGCTTTAGCATGTCACAAGACTGCTCTGGCAGACTTTGCTTTGGCCACTTCTCCAGCTGGAGGTTCACAGAGGACATGGCTGCTTGCTCGGCATCTATATTTTGCCTTATTAGCTTCTGTTCAATTTACAAAGTGCAATAATTGGTCTTGCATTGCAGAAATGTGTTACACTTGGCTGTACTGCATATCAGGATGCACATTAATATAGCCATCGGATGATTATCTTATTAATATAGCCATTCCAATGAACGGAGCTGTGGAAAAACAAACTCGGGGATGATTTTCAGGCATCACATGGATGCACATTGGGTGCAAGGTGGGATGATTTAGCACACCAGGAAGACATTACACAATCGGGCTGTGCGCACAACAGGTTAAATTTAATGGTGATGGTGTCGTACTGAAATGTCACATTGGCATCAAGGTTGTGATGTCATTAAGCCCTCAGAAGAGATGAGATAGGTCGAATTACGTCCAGTGTAATTGGCTGCACGATAATACACACACACACTATGTCCATACTATTTCAACTCCTCTTATAATTGAACTTATTTTGCAAATTTGGGTGTCATAATTTGTGATTAAATTTTGCAGTTGCCTTTTTACTGCTGATATCTTTGTTAGGCCTCCCTGGAGTTGGTACGGGTATCTACTTCATGATTTGTTGCCACCATTTTTTTGCTTGTTACATTTCATTTGACACTGTAAGGTTCTCTATTCAGTCAGATCTCAGTTCTGGGTAATTCTTTTGAATGCTTTCCCTCCCAGCAAGGCCTTTGGGGCACCCTTGATGGACACATCGGTAATTACATTCACTGCACTGAGGAATGACTTGGTCGCGCAGCGACTTACTATCATTCCCCTTGCGAAGTTACTGAAGTGCTGCTTTCGTTGCTTTCCATTTTATTTCTGCTCTCTTTCTCTGTCCCACCTCTCCCCCCCCCCTTTTCCGTTTCACCCTTTTCCCTCCCCCTCTCAAAGCTCATGGAGACCCCTGTGTGACCACATGACATTTCACTTTTACATTATCAGTACTGAACGCTACAAATATGATGTTATCTGTGTTTTCTCCGATATTTCTGACAAAGGATGATTTTCGTCTTTGGAATGAGAACTTATGATGTCTATTTGCCTGGCTGTTTTACGTTGCAGTTATTTATTTTTACGCTTTTGCTTTGTTTAAAGTTTGGCAACACAAAAACCCATGATTGTCTTCTGTGAGTACTTCATGGTGTAATTGTGACCAGGCAGCAGCTGATGTTGGGTTCGCACCTGAGAATCGTAGCATGATCAAAATATTTATTAGAACATGCAAACCGAGCTCTGCTTTAACCCTTCATCATCGAAACTCTCAAGGCTTTTCAAAAATCCTTGTTTTTTTTAAAGACTTTCAAACCACGTCTGAGTGAGGTTCTGTTCTTGCATATTACAGCTTGGTTGACAGTTGGCTATCATTTCTTGGAAGCGTGGCTGTGGCACTGATGCTATGCCCCTCTACCAGTGCACTGGTACTCATTTCACTGACCTCAGAAGGATGACAGTCTGAGTCAACCCCACCTGGTTTTAATTCAGTAGCCAATGGGGCTCAAACTCAGAATCCTCAGATCCTAAGCCAGCAATCTTCACCACTAAGCCAATACCAGGCTTCCTCGCGAGGTCGAACCGTGAACAGGTCAGAAAAACCGTGAACATGCAAAGCACAGGGTCGCGAATGTTGAAGCGGGTCACATTTTATGAACCTTGAATACGTGGGATCCGCGTATCGCGGAACCTCGAATGTCAGGGTCTGATAGTACTGTAAAAGTGGAAATTGTCATGCCACATAAATTTTCAGTACAACAGAGAAGTGCAAATTTAAGAACGTGTGAATATATTTGCTGAAAAATTTTTTTTTAAAAGAGATTACAGTAGCAGAGCTTACAAATAATGTGCGTGTCATTCGGAGACAGGTAACAATCTCACCATGGTATGCAGCAAGTGGCATGCTTGGCCAGTACACCTAGCGTAGCTCAACGCAGTTCGTAACTACAGTACTGTACATTTCAATGTAAAATATACTTCGTTATTTGAAGCCTATTTCAAAAACAGACAAACTTACACGCTTCCTCCAACATGCACGCTTGGTTAAACGCTGCTTGATGATGCACCGTCTGTCCGTGCCGCTAACAAGGAAATATTGAAAGCTGGTGTAGGCGAAAGTCCAGTACTCACTTGTGGAGGCAGTGATGCCAATGCTGGAAATTGGAGTGAATAAAAACATCTATTTCTCCAGTGGAGATTGAATTTGCTAATCTCTGCATTCAATTAACTTTGGATTTGATGTGCTTTACTGTGCTTTCCCATTGTATTTTGTAATCTGTCATTCATTGCTTCCACATGATTTACACCAAGTTCGTAAATCTTAGTTTATAACGAAGTGTGTTTTGATTTCTCTTCAGTTCTGGTGTCGCTGCAAGTTATTTTCTCCATATATATAAATGTTCGCTTGGGTTTCACATGGTGAACATCATTGACATTGTCATGTGTCTTGTGCCAGCTTCGCAAAAGCAAAAACAAACGTGCGAACACATTTTCATGTCACTCAGCGCAAACATTACCACTTCAGAAGGCATGTGAAAACTTAGGTGATGTCAAAATGGATTCCAAATTAAACAAGACTGGTTGGGGAGGTGTATTGTTCCAAACATTGAAAATATGGGTATATATGATTAGGTTTGCAATGGGATATATTAATTGTATTCGTACATTAAAGTGTCTACGGTCGCTGTCATTCTGGAACTGCACCAGGGACAAGACACAGGGTCTTGCCGTCATTAACATTTCCTAATGGACATAAGATCACAGACTGTTCGCCAAGCTGGAAGGAAAGGGAGAGGCGAGACGCTTAATGTGGAAGAAGCGGACTTCCTCTGAGCACAGGCCTCTCCCCTCGACCCAGCCACTGTGGCAGAAATGAACCAATGGGGGACTTTGACAACTGCGAACATGGGAGAGTTAGTGGTGTATTGAGAGTGGGAGAACTTACGATCAGAGACTGACGGCGAATGAGATAGGAAACTCACTCTTTGCTCGTTGCGATTAGATAATGCATGAGCTGAGGCTCACTTCTTATCTGCTCGTTAGAAGGCTGTTGATGTGAATGTGACTTTTTTATCCCCTGCCGCGTGGCGGAAGGGGGATATTGTTGTCACCCAGGTCGTCCGGCTGTCCGTCCGTCCGGGCGTCAACATTTATAGCTGTGAGTGCGATAACTCGTAAACTGTTCTCCATATCGATTTGAAATTTGGGTCACACATGTACCACCTGAAAAGGAAGAACCCCATTGATTTTGGGCATGGCCGGATCCAAGATGGCTGACCTGGGTGGCCATCTTGAAAAAAATTCTTTTTTGTAATAAATGGAAAACCGCTTATCTGATTTCAATTATTTTTGGTTCCTACATTCCTCACCCCTGGGGAACTTTTTCGAGATGATGACCAAATGGTGTCTTGTTTCCAATTCACCTCCCTCATTATCTGGAATATGTATGACCTTTTTCATTCAATGGCGGGGAATTCCCCATCTCCGATGGTATATTTTTACTCTGCCACCCAAGGTGGATTACTTATGACTTTTATGTGGAGGTCATTATGCATTCACCCCTGTTTTTCTGTCTGTGAGCAGGATATCTCAAAAAGTTATGGATGAATTTGGACTAAACTTGGTGGGGAGGTTGGGGGTGTGACAAGGATGAAATGATTACATTTTGGTGAAGATCCGGATCTGGACACTCCAATTTTTGAAGTGATTCTTCACAATTGAGAGAACGGGCCAAAAACGATATATACATTGCAGGGTATCTCAAAAAGTTGCGGTCAGGTTATGGATGCTTCAGAATGCTACTTTGAGTGGATGACAAAACTTGATGGATGAGCTGGGTAGGTGACGAGAACAAGCCGATTCGATTTTGGTTCAGGTCCGGATCCAGATCCGGCCTATCAGTGGGATACAAAACGTCAAATGTTCAGCCTGGTGGAGGTATCCGCTCAACCAAGTGCCGTTCTAGTGTCTATATATAAGCAACTTGCAGACATATGTAAGTTGGCTTCATTATGTGCTCGCATTCTGGAACGTTCTTTCTTGACATGGGACCGCAAGACAGCACAATGCCAAGCTGAGCATAATTGGCTGGGTTCTTGTCCATCATGTTCATTCTGCGCAAAGCATAAATCATTCCACGTGTATATTTTCATCAGCATTGGTCATACGGTAGCTGGGCAAGAAGGCAGCCATGAACGACCCTGATGCTTTCACCGACATGGCTTCAGAAGTGGAGAAACAAACATATGATCAGGTGTCTCATGAGGTTATCTATATAATCCTGTTTAAAAAGAAAAAAAGACAGATTTTACCTGCTCCCATAAAGACAACACAGCAACTTCAACCAATAGGAGGGCCTAAAACATCAACCAATGGGAAGATCTAAAACAACAACAAGCTCTCCCACAACCAATGGCAAAAATTCCTGAAGAAAGGTTCTCCTTTGTGTGTCCTACACACTACACTTTATCTTCTCTCTTGCATGTCCAAGCACCATACTGTGTATGGCTATTAGGGCGAAAGGCTGCGTGTTGTGGGGCTAAAGTACTTGCATCAACAGAATGAAAGTCATGGTTTGGTGGCTGTTGTTCCACCATGACTGCCGGTTCAGTTGATTCTTGTTAAACTTTGTTATGCACACAGCACAAAGCAATGCGTCAATGCTCTTTTAGTGATGCAGGATGAGGTTTCCCAGATTGACTCTGGCAGTGCACAATTGCCCAAGCCAAACTAAACTAGTCTCCCTCGGATCATCTGCACGATGGATCGAGTCGGCCTGGTTTTGCTTCTCAGTCCTACATTTTGTTCCTTCTAATTGCTCTATAAATTATCATGTTTGTTGGAGATCTTTGTATGCAAACATGCCTCATACAATTACATGGTTGTCTATTATCGACTTGGCGAGGCCTGGTGTTGGCTTAACAGTTAAAGTGGCTGTCGGACTTAAGGTCTTCAAGGGTTTTGAGTCCCTGTCATGCCGTGTTAAGTAGCACCAGGTGGGTTGACTCAGCCTGTCATCCTTCCGAGGTTGGCAAAATGAGTTGCAGCCGACTAGAAACGGAGGGCACTGCATCAGTGACACAGCTGCACTCCCATCAACGATGCAACCATCAGCCACAGGCTGTAATAATAATAATATTACAGAACTGTCTCGCCCCACATCTCTGGGAAGGTGTTTTAGGTCCGAGTACACATGGCCCGTACTCTCCGAATGAATGACACTCTGAGGCTTCACCTTCTTGGGAACATTTATTGTAGTTTGCTGTGATTTTTTATTTTTCACATCAGTAAGTCCTGTATGTGTTGGCTTGTCCACAAACTGTTCTTCCACATCCTGTTTCAAGTCTCAATAAATAATTGAGGGAAAAAATTATCCCTCACATCTTGGCCTGATCACAGTAATACCATATCCACACATCACCACTCCCAACTTCTGCAAGTCGTGCTAATTATGAACTGGGGATTTAGTCAGGGTACCAGAAAAGATCACATATTTGACATCCATGTCCTAAACGCATACGAGGCAGTGGGTTTTAATTTCCCGTTCAAAAGATGGCGTTTCAAAATTCAGCAGCCCCTGCCGGTATCGCACCGGAATTGTAGTTATTTTTCTTGGAGGATGAAGTTTATATTCAGGAGTTCAAAGGTTAAGTAGTATGATAAAGTTGATACAACAGAACTAGAAGTCTCTAGAACTTGCGCTGACCAACATCTCGGTTCCCCTTCTCCACCGTTTACTCACTCTAACTTAATGTGCTCGTGAGCAGCTGAACATTGGGATGTTGTGATTATTGGGATCATAATGCATGATGCGACGGGTGCGACATCATCCAGCCCGCTGTGCTTCAGAGGGTATCCTTCAGGCAATCAAATGGAAAAGACAAAATTGTGTTTCAAATGGGTATGGTGGTGTCCTAATGGTGGATAATCGAGACTGGAATCCCGTGGGTAGCGGGAGCAGATTCAGGATTTAGATGGTCAACCTTTTGAAATCAAAATAAAGACCAATTACTGCACCATCGTCCCAAGAAGGAAGTTTTATTTGAAGTTATAAGCAATTGACTAATTTCCCAACTACCCGGATCATCAGCTGGGCATCACCTCCCTCATAGAATATAGCGAATTATCAGTCCTTTATACCGACATCTTGAAAAATTTATACGTACAGTGGAATCTTGCCCAATTTGAATACCCACCAATTCACATCGAGCACTTCAAATATGGGGTATGCAGACTAACCACTCTCACTAATTCTAATACAGTACTTTCAATTTGAATAGGCCCAAAATTTAAAAAATGAATATTTTTTTTTTTAGTTGGAATATTTCCTTTGCTGTTTGGCAAGTCGTAATTAAATCTCATGTACATGAGGTTCTGCTCCTTTACTACACACACGCAAGTTGCCCGTGTCCAGGATTCTAAACGGGGTAGGGATGGAGATGGCAAAAATGCAAATGGTGTCTTCTGTCATCGAGCCGGCAAGCTGGGAGCAACAATCACATTTATTGCCACATCCGATGCAATTTAAATGCTCTAATGGCGGCAAGGTCCTCTGATTGAAACAGTTTGTTCGATATATGTATCTTTTTGATGCCGAGGGTCCATAATAAAAATTTGTGTTGGTGTTAAAGCCAGTAACCAATTGAAAGTTAAGAGGAGAATTCATATTGCTTACAGTAAACTCGGAAACGCCAAGAACCCTGGATGACGAAAGCTAAACAAATACGCAATTTAACACTAAAATTAAAACAAAATTGTTCACCAGCAATTCATGATCTGGATGGATTTGATGGAAATGCACAACATCCCGTTCTGATTTGTTCCCTTCCGATTTCACTGGAGGGGACTATACAGTATGTTTTCTCTCCGTTTGTCCGTCCGTCCGTCTGTCGTCCCACCTATGATTTTTCAGATGTTTTTTCCAATACCCTTTAACATATTCAACTGAAACTTGGTACATGACCTTATTATGATAAGTTAGAGAAAAGTTCGAGTTTCAGGGCGTTTCATCAATTTTTCAGTTATGCCCTTTTTGGACTTTGTAAATATCACATCGGTAGGGGACATGTATTACAAGGCAATTCTCACTCTTGTTTAGGAAGATTCTTTTCTGAGTGTGTACAGCTTGATTGAGTGATTGATTGACAGCTGGTGGCTGCAGGCTGCATCATTTCCAGGGCATATGGTTTTTTCCTTTGATGGAGATTCGGGCAGGAATTTGGAACTTGGCCAGTGTGCCAGTGATAACTTGCATACTCTTTCTCAAAATATACCGTGCTATCTTAAAGTCCACCAACTAATGCTGGAAGATGGGTCCCCAGCTTAATGGTCATCTGAAGGACGCCATTCTCATTGTTGCAACTCCCTGCCTGTGAAGCACCACTTGGTAATTACTATGTCTACTTCGTAATTATCAATTAAATATTTCTAATCACTAAGTAGTCATAGTAATTATCAATTTGGTAATTCTAAGTAATCGTAGCAATGATAGCACACTTTAAATATTACAAGTTTAATTATATTGCATTTTGGGTCGCATGACTTGCCATTTTTTTTGGTCATTGTTTGATTAAGTTAATTATGAATGTGAAACATTTCTAGGTTGTCTGTTGGCTTACATATCATTGTAATGTCGTGCTCTTGCATATAAATCTCTCACAATACACATCATCAAATATATAAAGCTTTAATATTTTTTAAATCTCTGTCTGCTATGTAATAGAAACAAAAGCCACAACTTAGAAATTAATACATGCAAAACGAGATGGGCACTCGGCAGAGCGCATACCTCCGCCACGTAATGCCTGATCCACAAGAACATATCGAGCCGGTAAATATTTTTTTTACTGGGCTGTTTTTTTTCAATTATTATTATTTTTGGGAAATCTCACCAAAGTTGTTGACCTTTGGACTATGTTGACCTTTCGGCCGAGGTTGACCTCAAATAGAATTGGTGGTTGAATTGAGTAAGCTCATATGAAAATGCTTTTCAAATTTCTCGTCAATCAGATGAAAATTGAGGATTTTAGAAATTTGACAAATTTGTTGACCTACATTGACCTTTTGACCTCAAAAACAATGGGCTTCTTGCTTATGACAAACTCTACCATGTGGTGAAGTTTCATGAAGATCGGTTTTTAATTGTGACCAATAGGCGATAAACAGACAAACAGACAGAAGAACAAAATCGACCGACCAATATACTTGAAAAATATTCGATTTTGCAAGTAACAAACAAACAAACAAACAAACAAACAAACAGGCAGACGAGGGTGAAATCATAACCTCCTTCCAACTTCAGTGGCGGAGGGAGAATCCATCTTGATTTGGATTAATTTTTTTCCAAATCCTGTCATCTCTTGAATGTAACTTTCTATTGGTGAGAGTCAATTTATTTTGTGAGATACAACTGTCATGTAAACGATATGCTCGTATGAATCCAAGTTGATTTGATGACCCATGATGTTACAGTTTCCAGTTGTGCTCTACCACAACACCTGCTATAATTTTCATGCAAGCTTCTCTTATTGCTCTTGCCATGCGGTTGTGTGCTGACGCAGAACCCAGACATCGTGCTGGTCCATTACCTGAATGTGCCTGCCATCGAAGACTGTGGCAAACCCTGTGGTCCGATCCTCTGCTCCATCAATACAGATCGCAAGGAATGGGCGAAATGGTCACGTGAAGAGCTCGTTGGTCAGCTCAAGCCTATGTGTGAGTGAACATTCAACATTAATGTGTGCAGCTTAACAGTAGTCATTGTTTTGACCTGTTACATTTTATTATTTTGGTCATTGTTTTGACCTGCAAAGAAGAATGTTTACTATAATTGATTGACCGGTATTTGTGTGTTTGTCACGCAACTCCTCCTACAGTTCTGGGCTGATTAGATCCAGACTTGCTACCATCGGATCAGCATGACCCCACTTAGTGTATCGGGGTGTTTTTATCTTTGCCGGTGGTTTTGGAAGGGAGGAGGTGGGGGTGAGGGGGATGCAAATTCTCCATGTAAACTTGTATCGTGTAGCACCGCCTCCAGGTTGGGGAGGGTATTACAAGTCTCCACCAGTCAGTATTCCTGTCCCACATTTCCCAGTGAAGCGAGGTGTTTTGAATTATCAGCCGTAGGTATGTTATTGCTTCATGCACGTAACCCGGGTTATTTAATTTTCTTATACAGAGCTGTCACTTGCCTATACACCACCCAGATAAAGGTATGCGTCAGAAGAATGTGTTGCATCCTTGGAACAAGATCGCCCATAGGGCGGGTACTCTGCTGGTACAACCAAAGCACCTGGACCTTTGGTGGAAAAAATAATTGAGTTAGAAACATAAACAACATGTTAAAGTTTATGATTGTGGCCAAAAAGTGAAAGGGGAAAATGAGGTTTCATCGGGCCGGCATAGCTCAGGTAGTCGGGTGCTACCCCTCTATTGCTTGTTGAGAAGTTGTATGCTTGAATATCCATACCATGACTGCTTATGCAATAAGCAAAGCCTCTCCTGCCTCTATTGACAATTTGCCCAATAGCCCCCACAATTTCACTTTATTTCATTTAATAATTGCAGGAGGATATTACGATTTATTTTTTACTTGCGTGTGCTTGGGTCTCGCCATGGAAGTAGCGGTTGTCATGACACTTAATAGGATGTTTATGTGAGGAAAATGTGAATTGTTTGTAAATGTAATGAAAATGTTAAAGTGTATCAGTTTATTTTTGTATAGTGTTGAGGCTAGTGGAGGAACTAGAAAACGGAGCAGTGGAAGGGGGTGGGGTAGGAGACACACCAAATTCAAGGTTGAGGGACAAAATAGAGGAAGACTTGGGAGAGTTAATTAATGGATGTGGTAAAGAATGAGGGCAAGGGTAGAATACAAGGGGTCAGCAAAATGGATACAGCCTCAAACTCTAATCACAGAGGTGGAAGGAAAAACTGGAAACTCGGAAAGAGATGGGCTTGGGGAGGTTTAATGGGGTTAGAAAAGATCATGGTTGTGGATGGATGATGACCTGATATGGTGGTGAACAGCAGTCTTGAAACCCTGGAAGGAAGAATAAGATTGAAGTGACCGAGGAAGTTGGTTGCACAGGCAGGAAAAAGAGGAACAAATGAGTGGAGGTGAGCAGTGAGTAGATTTTGGGAGTTTCACAGCGATGTGAAAGTGACAGGCCCACAGACTAAGCTTTCATCTCGAGAGATACCAATGATTTTTGTCACAGAAGTCCTTTGCTGTCGTGCCATGGCTGGTGAAGAGGCACCAACAACCAGTCAATTGGCATGGTGACCGTCGAAAAAAGGTTGGTTTATAACGCATGAGAATTGGGTCAATTTCTTGCATTTGCCAATTTTAGGACAGGATGCTTTTGTTTGAAGGTTTATCATGAGCAGAGCAACAGCACCGATGTAGATGTAGCACCGAAGCCACGTGCAAAGCAGTAAATCTTATTCTTCATTCATACGCAGCACAAGACTGCAGAGTAGTATCAATGGCTGATGGTGTAGCTGTGCCCTCTGCTGGTTAGGGCAGGAATTTGTAATTTGTTCAGGGTGCCAATGATAGCTCGCCTACTCTTCACGAAGGACACTGTGGGATCCTTAACATCCACCAACAAATACAAGCAGATGGGATCCCTATTTAACGTCCACCTGAGGGACGGCACACCCATTGATGAATCGCCCTGCCTGTGAAACACTGCGATGACAGTTTATAGCTGGGTCGAGATTCGAACCCAGGCTCGACAGCTTAGAGGCAAGTATGTGTGCCTCAAGGCCATCCTGTCAGCCCAAAATAATAAATATATTGAATTGTCTGCCAGCAGAGTTTGTGGAGATACAAAGATAAAAATGGTACCAGGATTGTCACCTGGTGAAGTTGAAGGCTTTGATAGATAAACAATCTGGAGAAAATCGGTCTCTCACTGCACAGCTTCACATTCCTCTCCTCCCCAACCCCCCCCCCCATTCTACCATTCTTCCACTTACCCCAATGAAAACACCAATGTTTTTTTTCCTGTCCTTTCTTCGGTTCTTTGGACCCAACTACTAGATGCATGTCGAGGCCTTTAACTACTTTACACTGCTTCGAAGCAATCTGGTTTGGAAATATCAGAAAGAGCCTCGCAGTTCTTTTGATCCGAGTCATGGATGGTGCCACTCTGCTGAACCTCCTTTCCGTGACCAACATCAACATGCTTGATAAACATCATTTCCAGAACTCCAGAAGAGTCAACATAGTCTGCAATACTTTCATCAATGGCAGCATCAGAGTCCACAAGAGAGAAGTGAGACAGGGCCACTTTGGCATCGAAGGTGGTCCAGAGAGACTGACCACAGCTTGCTGCCATATAACCATGAAGAGACAGGCAACAGAGAACCGTTTCATTTGCAAGATGCCTTGGCACATGGATGTCGCAATTTCCTCGTTTCACACTGTAAGTACTTGTCCTTGTGATCTTCATTGACAAGTTGTGTGACTTACTCACCTTGAAACGTAGCCAACTTTGGACATTCAGGTGCCCTTTGGTACATGCAAGAACCTTATATATTTTCAAATCAATGCAGCTGTCATTCTTTGGGCAAAGACAAATCCCTGGCCCTGCATTTCTTCCACATTTTCACAGGACGTGAAACTACAACAGCTTTTTTTCTTGTGGAAAACTCTTGCACAATCACACAATCATGGAATTCCTTCCCTGAGGTGACTCAAGCCTTCGCCTTTCAGGCACTAAAGCTTTCTCTCGAGGGTTTGTGTTTCTCAAGGTAATCATATATATATATATATATATATATATATATATATATATATATATATATATATATATATCTTCTTCTTCTTCTTTCGGCTGCTCCCGTTAGGGGTCGCCACAGCGGATCAGCCGTATGATCCGCATAGTGATTTGGCACATGTTTTACGCCGGATGCCCTTCCTGACGCAACCCTGGTCGCCTCTTACGACACAGGGATAATATATATATATATATATATATATATATATATATATATATATATACATATATTGAGCTCCATCCTCCTATCAACTTCACGACAACCCTACACTCTTTTGACTCTGCAAACAACGTCACTCAGTGTTGTGCACTTGCATCCAGTAATAGTCAAGTGGCGTGTTTCTACCAACATGGGCACAATCGAGACTTGGTTTGACATATAGAATAATACCTGTGTGCCTGCTCCACCTTTTTGTGAAAAATTGACTGGCAAACACACCTGTGTTACTGGATCTCCTGATCTGCCCTTATCTTTCCTGGACTAAACCCACTTAGTTTGACATGTAGAATAATACCTGTGTGCCTGCTCCACCTTTTTGTGAAAAATTGACTGGCAAACACACCTGTGTTACTGGATCTCCTGATCTGCCCTTATCTTTCCCGGACTAAACCCATTTAAAAATCGACTCCAAACGTCGATGGCAGTGCTCATTCTCTGTTCTTTTTATACTGGTTTCAGGTAATCACAATGTAACGGCGATTTACACGGTCTTATGGAGTACACCCTGACACGATCCCACAGCGTCGTTATCTCATTTGGTGCTTTTTTTTTAATGATGTAACTTCAAAAGCTGAGTGTTATCAGCTTCTCCCGCAATGTGGGGTTCTTTATCTTCACTATCATTGCCTCATCTCACTGCTGGCATTACCTCGTAAGTTCAGGCTGCTTGTCCACTTCCGATTCACACATCCATTGTGCCTGTGGAGCGCACTTCCTAGTTCTGCACGATCATGATTTTATTCGGGGCTTTCAAGGTGGCTGTCACCTTGTGGTGCAAAGTGTTGCATTTGTCTTCATTATGTCCACTTATACTCTTTTGTTTAAATATTTTCCCTAACAACACTTTTATTGAGCAATGACGTACAAATTAAAGAGCAGGTTGCGGGTCACCAAACATGTTCTGAAAATTTATCAATATTAAATAGTTCAATGCAAACTATTGTGGTTGCCTAACTATTGGGAGGATTAATGAAATTTAACTCCGAAGTTGTTATTTCTCGAGGCTGTTGAAAAAAACAGCCGTGTGCCGGATATGGATGGTGACGTCACGTTCTCCAAAACAAAGTGGACGCTCAATCTCTCATTGAAGAAGTGTCCAGTTCAGCGGGCTGTTCTTTCGCTTTTTTTTTTTGAGCTTGCAACTGTCTATATTATCCTTTTTTATTTTGAATTATTGTAGAACAAAGTTATTTGTATATTTGTACATCATGCCTCGTATGTGTGTCGTCACGTTTTGCGAAAATGGCTGGAAAACGGGTAATCGCTCCCACCGATTCCCGAAGGAATCAAACATTCGCCGGCAGTGGATAAGATTTGTACAAACAAAACGGGCGAATTTTCCCCCAAAGAAAACGGGTAAAGAGGACCCTTTGGATAGACTTGTCATTTGTGGTGAGCATTTCACAGCCAAGGATTACAAAGGCATAAACACATCAGATCACCACTCTGAATATGAGTTGTTGGTTGACAAGTTCTCCAGATACTGCTCTGTCACAGAATCAATTGTTGAGTTTAAGTGAGAAAAACCTTGAAATGTATTCTTAAAGAGTACATGGAAAAACACATAAATAAACTTTCTGAAAAACACAAGCATGAAAAAAATTCTCAACAAATCAACTTATTGTTGATTAAATTACTTTTTAACAGCATCAGCAAATTGGGATATTTCATTTCAATTGTAAAAAATTGATCAATTTTGCACTTGTTTTTCTAAATTTGGTAGAATATTTCCCAATGAGGCTAAACATGTTTTGGTATTTATATGCCACAACAGTCTCTTGAAAGTTGGTGTTTGTTCTAACTTTTCACTTTCGCTGGGGTCAAGCTCAGCTGTCAGAAAGACTTCAACGCCAAGGCTACGGTGTGTAATATATTTGGGTCCATTATTGATTCATTCCATTTCTGACTCATGAGTGACTAGAGGGTTAAAAATTATTATATCAAGTCACAGACTAATCAAATTTTACATTATTTTATGCATCGAACAAGAAAATGAAAATCTACAAACCAATCTGTCTGGTGGAGTCTGTCAGTGTGAACTTCCGGGCAGTCAGTCCTGCCACTTGTACACGAAATAAGCCGTTTTCTGGCACTTGCAAGTGGCTCAAATTTATATGGCTCAGGGCCAGAAACTCCATAGTATAAATTCCCATCATCCTCCGACTCGTCCTCAGCAATATCGGAATGAAAACACTCAATTTCATCGCCGCTGAAATCGCTCTCTGATTCGCATCTCGCCATTGTTCACACGCTGTTTCCGAATGTTCACAAAGTTTTCGGAGAAAGTGACGTCATAGCATCTTCAGTAAATTCCGGTCTGTTTTTCGATCACTGACAAAAGTTTTGACTTGAAAGTTAATTTTAGCATATTTTGAGTTTCAAATGTAAGAAAATAATTGCCCAACGATTATTATTAATGTGATTACATCCTTCGAATCACGCGAAGTCATCAGCGACCCAAAACCTGCTCTTTAAAAATTACGAAAATGTAATGCAGAACAACAACTACTACTACTACTACAATTTTCTTCCTGATGAAACTTACTTTTGTGCTTCTGGCTTCACTTCTCACCAACACTCTTCATCATCAGACACCCGGTTAAGAAGCAGAGCAAGTCACGAGATCTCCTTGTCAACTTTATTTTAACTTGTGCAAAGATGGCAATATATAAAACGAGGTAGGCAAAAATTGAGAGGAATGTGGTGGAACACAGTGCTGTGAGCCTGAAAGGTAGTAGAATAAGGTTGTCTCAGAATATAAGGTAGTAGAATATGGTAACACTGTTCAAAATTTTAAGGAAACTTGGACCACAAACGAAGCACTTTGCAGTATCTCTCGACAAGGCTCTTTGCTCTTATTCGTATAAATGTGTTATTTTGGTAATTTGGTTTTTCTTCCCCTCCCTCTCTCTCTTGGTGCTGCTTTCTCTTAAAATGTTCCACCTTACCTACTGCAGTCCTGACTGTGTACAAGCCGGGATGAGGAGAGCGAGCGACATTAAATAGAATTGTGGGAATTCTAACAAAAGCACTACTACTACCACTACTACTCTGACTACTATCTTAATCGCCCCAATTTATCCTACTTTCTTATTGGGTTGACTGGGGAAAGTTTTTGGCCCAAGTCTTTGATGAACTGGCTTGCCATGCCAAATATTCGACTGAAAGTGGCAGGAGTTTGAAAAGAAAAATTGTATATGTGATTGAGGCTCGTGAAGAGCTGGAGCAGAATGGAAGGAGTGTGGGAGGGGGAGGAGGGAGACACCAACAACCGAGTGGAAGTGAGAGTGAGATCGGGGGAGTCGGAGAAGGATCCATGAGGGTGAACAAGCTGCACACAAGCCAAATGAAACGCAGCAAGAAGAGAAAGGGGAAGGTGGGGATGAAACAGAAAAGGAACAAATGAAAGAAAATTCTTCATGATGCTGGCAGTAACTTGCCTCGTCCTCACTAAAGACCCCGTGATCTTTAACATGCACTCACTAATGTTTAAAGATGGAACACCCAGCTTAACACCCATCCACGGGATGGCACACTTTGGGATGCAAAGTGTGCATCCCAATACGACAGTTTTCTATGAGGTCAGAAGTCAAACTAAACTGTGAAAAGTCTAGTACCCCTATCTCTGCACCATCCTATTAGACTACACCTTTAGACCTAATGTGCCACTCTGGGATGAGGATCACCCCCAAAAGATCATTGCAATGAATGGAGTCTTTATCTCAAAATAGAAGTGGTGGGGGGGGCAGGGGGGGCGTTTACCATCTCTGTTTAGATGACTACCAACGAAAGATCAACAACCAGTCAAATGCTGGATTGCCTTCAATCGGCATAGCAAGGTGTGCCTTCAGGTGAAGAACCAAGATACCTATCACAGAACCGGTATGTGTTTTATGCATTCTAAATACAGAAACAATTTCATGTTGGCATTGTAGCACCTTACTCAAAAACTCAGAGATTTCATTTTCCAGGCAGGTGTACACAAAGGTGGGCATTACACCAGAAAGTTTTACGACTTAACAATAGTTTCATTAAATCCTGGAAATTGTACAGTGCAGTATTGCCTTTTCCGCCATGTTTAATAATAACAGTCCTCGGCCACTCACGCGCGTTGCCGAATACTAATGCTCACCGCGCGACCATTGATCTTGCCTCCAATACTCAGACTGTTTTGTTTATCTTTATTTACCCAAGCACACCGTGTCCTCCAACTCGGTCCCTGTCAATGTGCTCTGTCAGAGCAGAGCTTTCTATACCCCTCATTCATGCCTCTTTGATCTATGTATTCCCCACGCGTTCTTGCCATTTATCTTATGCCACACGCCTCCTCCAGTCTGGCCCTCTTTCTCCCCCCAATCCTCCCCATTTCCACCCTTTTCTTCCTCCTCTCCCTGTTCTCGCAGGCCATCCTGTCAAGCGAAAAAGCTATTAGCATTTCATTAAAACGCAGCGCAGTGACGTCTGTAAAATATAGAGCAGGTTAATCTTAGCTGCTCTCATTGTACCAGGACTTGTTTTTCCTTACACCCTTTATTGTTTGCAATGTTGCTTTCCTCCCTTCCATAACTCTCCCAGTGCCTGCTGATTGTGTAAGACCTATGTTCTCTTTTTAGAGTTTTCCCATGTTCCTGCCGGACCTGAGCCTCGACAAAGCCATGAATCCATTGTCAATAAACCTCTTTCTCAATTTCTTTGTGTTTTATCATCACAATAAAGCCAGGCATATTTCCTCTTCTCGTGAACATTCTTGAACACAATTATTACTGCTCCGTTGCAAGGTAACTAACGGAATGTACTGGAGATGTCGATAATCATGCTCACCAACGTTCCATGTGCTCAAAACGTGAAGAGGGATTGGGTATTCCACTGATTGTGCTCACAACTCTGATAAGACATTTACTTTGATGCACACACATCTTTGAAGCTCTCTATTTTGGATAAATATGGTGAAGTTAACCCCCACCCCAGACCCCATTCACATCCCCATTCCTTTGTATGCTCATTCCGCTCGTTTCTTTAACTCTTAATTCCTCCGAAGCCGCTTTCCTTTTTTTTTGTCCACTACCCCCACACTACGGTACCCTTCTCTCTCTCTCGTGTAGTATTCCTTTTCTCGATTTCTTTTTTCCAAATTTGCACCCCACCCTCCATACATTACAAAATGAATAGGCGTGCGTGTGCGTGTTATTCTTTAAAATATAGTGTTGGACTTTTGTCCAGAATACCTCTGCAACACATTTTGTTTTTTTTTGTTTTCGTTTCAATTAAGTTGATACGTTTTGTGAGATTGTCTGTAATTATAGTAATTGTGAGGTCTGAATTCTCAGCAATTTGGTTGTAATGGTCATTAAAGCAGGCTTGTCTCATCACTCCCGGCCATGAGGCTATCCCGATCAGAGGCGCCGAGGTGGGGAAGAAGGGGGGTAACCACCCCAGGGCCCAGACCTAATAGGGGCCCGTAATTATTCCTTCAATTTTTTGTTTCATTATAGGAACATACTCATCAATAATTACATTGACATGGGGACGATTATGCTATTGCCACCCTCCCTCGTAAAATGAACTACTGTGGGAACAACTTATATAATGATAATCACGGTAATGACGTCATGACGTAAATGCCAACCCCATCCCATCGGGGTGAAATGAGTTGAGAAACGAATCTGCATAGAGGAATAAGTAAATAACACCCCAATTTCCCACGGTATGTGCTTCTGACGATGAAAATAAGAAAACCTCCATGTAGGTTGTCGTTTTGAAAAGTATGGTATTTCCGTGTACACGTGGAAGAGTTTCACCCATGGGAGCAAAGATCTCTGGTGATCTGAAGACAACGATACTTCCAAGTTCAAACCAACGACAGTGGAATATAATGTGACGTCAGAGGAATTGATTCGCCAGTCTAAACGCAGTACATTCTGCACACTGTACTGTCTGTACTTGTAACTTGTAAAAAGTAAGCCGTGTCTGCTTTTTACCAACACAAGTTCGATGCTCAGAAAAGACATGAGGAGCAGTGGGATAAAGAAGCACAGAAAGGCTCTCATACTCTGTTTCATGTCAGTGTAATTAAGGACAGTAGCTGTCTATCAAGTGACTGGAGACCTACTATTCCACAAGTGACGGAAACAATTTCTGAGAAATCTCAAGGTGGTAATGCTATTGATGATCTCAAAGAACAATTTCTTCGTGGAATTGAAAGTGAAACAGAGAGAGATGGTGGACCATGAGCACAAGGCCATGAACTCTCACAGAACATTGAGAGCAGCCTCAAATTCCAATGTGCAAACTTTGACGTCGGCCAAGTGTCTGAAATTCCAACCCAGACAGAAGTTGAAAACTGTGCGAGAGGAGGCCATCAGGAATATCCGAAAGAATTTCCAACTGATGGAGAGGGTCACAAATTTCCAACAAATATCTTC
The DNA here is from genome assembly GCF_056783735.1 of Eptatretus burgeri. Lineage (NCBI taxonomy): Eukaryota > Metazoa > Chordata > Myxini > Myxiniformes > Myxinidae > Eptatretus > Eptatretus burgeri. Next base: position 79,268,570 of record NC_140970.1, read on the forward strand.
AGTTTCAAAATGCCGAACGGTAAAGCTGGCAGTCGTCGATGGGGCTTGTTTTTAGCCAAACAAAACGAGCATTGTATTGTTTGCCATGCAGACTATTCTCTCACACAATCTCACATCCTTCATCTTCCACACTGGCATCACCTGCAGGTTGGAGTAGGACTGTGAGATGGAAAAAAAACTGTGGGACAGACTCCCTGAGCATGAACAGAGCCTTGCACACAGGCCATATTATATTGCTTGGCATGAGCTTGAAAGATGCCCAAAAACACTCTGGAGTTGATGACCTCATCGAATACAATACATGACCGGATGCTGAAAAGTGGAAGAAGCTCCTAACAAGGATCATCGATGTTGTGCTCTTCCTTGGTGAGAGGGGATTGCCTTTCTGTGGATCATCACAAAGAATTGGAGATGTTCACAATGGGAATTTTCTTGGTCAGCTGGAGCTTTTAGCACATTATGATTCCCTTAATCAAGACCATATCACAAAGGTCCAAGTGTCACAGCAGAGAGGAGAGCGAATGCAGGCCCATTACCTTTCTACTGAATCACAAAATGAGTTTATAGATCTCTGTGCTGAACATGTTCATCGTTTAATACTGAATGAATGGGAAAACGCGAAGTATT
>NC_140970.1:79276819-79311819 GCF_056783735.1 Eptatretus burgeri
TTATATATATATTATATATATATATATATATATATATATATATATATATATATATAATATATATATATATATATATATATATATATATATATACAATATATATATATATATATATATAGGTATATATATATATATATATATATATATACAACATATATATATACAACATATATATATATATATATATATATATATATATATATATATATATATATATATATATATATATATATATATAGCTCGGGAGGCGGAGTGGTTGGTGCAGCGGCTTGGGATCCAAAAGGTCTGCGTGAGAGTTCAAGCCCCCGGCGGGGCCACTGAATTAATACTACACCAGGGGGTTGGACTCAGCCTGTCATTCCGAGGTCGGCGAAATGAGTATCAGTATACTGGGCTTTGCATACCCACAAAATAGGTGTACCGATTCCCTGTGTCGAAGAGGCGATCAGGGTTGTGTTTGTGGAAGGGCATCCGCGGCAGAAACATGTGTTGGGATCACTATGTGATCATATGATGATCCGCTGTGGCTATTTCTGTAATCGGAGCAGCCGAAAGGAAGAAGTTATATATATATATATATATATATATATATATATATATATATATATATATATATATATATATATGTGTATGTATATATGTATATGATACACATACATACATATATTTGTAAAAGCCTGGTGTTGGCGCAGTGGTTAGGGCAGCTGCTTTTGGATTCAAGAGAACCTGAGTTCAAGCTCATGGGCCACTGAATTAATACACCAGGGGGTTGACTCAGCTCGTCATCTCCGAGGTCGGCGAAATGAGTACCAGTGTACTGGGCCGGTGTATACCCTGGTTAAAATAGGTGTACCATATTCCTGTGTTGTAAGAGGCGTACCAGGGTTACACACAGAAGGGCATCCCATGCGTGAAACATGTGTTGAATCACGATGCGGATCATATGGATGATCCGCTGTGGCGAATTTTTAATGGAGCAGCCGAAAGAGGAAGAAGAAGAGTATGGCTGCATATATGTATATGTATATATATATATATATATATATATATATATATATATATATATATATATATATACCTTTCTCGCTCAAGGAATTAAATTGCATTAAGTGTCTACCCCCCCCGTGAGTTAATACTTGCTGGAAGTACTTTTGACAGCAATTACAACTGTGAGTCTGTTGGGATAGGTCTCCACCAATGTTGCACACACACTGGGCATTATTTTCCATTCTTCTGGACAACTGTTCAAGTTCAGTCAAGTTGCATGGGGAGCTTGATGGACAGCGATCTTCAAATCATAACATTGATTATTGATTGGATTTCGGTCTGTGCTCTGGCTGGACCACTTAAGGACATGCATCTTTTCTGTTACTTACCCACTCCTGGGGTAGGATTTGACTGTGTGTTTCAGGTTGTCATGCTGAAATGCCGTGAACTTCTGTACCAATTTCAGGCTTTTGCAAAGGGAAACAGGTTTTCCTTCGGATTTTTCTGTATTTGCTCCATCCATTTTCTTAGTATTCTATCCTGATAAGTACTCAGTTCCTGCTGATAGATATCACCATAATCTCTGATGTGTTCCCACCACCATGCTTCACAGAAGGATGGTGTTCATTGGATGATGTGCTGCTGGGTTTGCGCTGGACCCAACGCTTAATTTCAGCCAAAAGTTCCATCTCAGTTTCATCAGACACAAAAAAATTTATCACATTGCCTCAGAATGTCCAGAGTGGTTTTTTACAACCCCAAATGGCAATCAAAGGGCCATTTTGAGTAATTGCTTCCTTCTTGCCACCCTACCATATTAGTGGCCAGACTTGTGGTGCGCTTGGGATATTGTTGTCACATGTACACAGCGACCAATCTTGCGATAAAGGCATGGAGCTCTTTCAAAGTTGCCATTTGCCTCTTGGAGGCTTCTCTAATCAGTTCTCCTCTGGCCATCCAGTTTGGAGGATGAAGCCTGGATCTAGACAGGGTCTTGGTGCTACCATATGTCTTCCACTTTTCAAAAAGCTCTTGATATATTTTTATACCTATCCCCTGATTCACAGCTTTCCACAACTTTATCCCCAGTTCTTTGGAAAGTCTTCTATGCTCATGGTTGGAGCCTTTTGCTGTAAATGCACTACCAGCAGAGGAAACCCACAAGAACAGCTGATTTTTAATTTGGAAATAATAAGAATACCAACAATTTAACCTATAGGTGGGAGGCTGAACACTTGTGGGATTTTTTAAAGGTGAATGGTTATAATTGAGCTAATTTAAATTTTTCTGAGATGGGGTAGGGGGCAGTTATCCAACCAAGATATTCTAGTTTTGTATTTTTAATTATCTGAAATTTGTAGAATTTCTTTTTTCACTTGGAAGTTGTGGGATACGATGCATAACAAAGGTGGAAAAGTCTAATTTAATGCAATTTAATTCCAGGCTAACAAGGTAAAATGTAAGGGGAAAATTTTGGAAAGGGTGGTAGGATATTGTTTCTCGGCACTGTGTATACATATATATATATATATATATCTTATATATAATTTTCGAGTTTGTGGTTTTCTTGCCGCACCATCTTCGACTTGTTCTGCGCCGGAGGATGGATATTCGGCTACAACATTATCTCAAAGACCATATGAGGTGCATGGTGCAAAAAAAAGTAAATAAAAATGGTTCTGAAACGGTGAAATCGTATTCCACTTTACTGCATTAGCAAAATTACTGCTGATACTCTGCATCAGTTCCTTTTCAACACACCCACTCCAACATGTCGCGCAGAGTGTGGGTTATGCATATATATACATATATATATATATATATATATATATATATATATATATATATATACATATATATATATATATACACATATATATATGTCAGTGGCAATCCCGTCCAAGATTACAGCTCAATATGCCAGAGATTACTGCAGGCAGCACCCAACACTTGCACTGACTCTGTCCTAATGGGATGGGTGGATATATATATATATATATATATATATATATATATATATATATATATATATATCTCACTATTCAAGGGTTTTTTTTATTTTTACTATTTTCATTGCAGAATACCTCAGAAGACATCAAAATTATGAAATAACACATAACGGAATTATGTAGTGACCAAAACAGTGTTAAACAAATGAAAAATATTTTAAATTCTTCAAAGTTGCTATACTTTGCCTTGATGATAGCTTTTAATACCTCTTGGCATTCTTCAACTACTTCATGGGGTAGTCACCTGAATGCTTTTCCATTAGCAGTCGTGTCTGTTAAAAGTTAATTTGTGGAATTTCTTCTTCTGAATGTGTTTGAGCCAATCAGTTGTGTTGTGGCAAGGTTTGGTTGGCATACAGGAAATAGCCTCTTTGGTAAAAGACCATTATTTTGTCTTTATTGTAGTAGTCCATATTAGTTATGGCAAGAACTGAACAAAGCAAAGAGAAATGACAGTCCATCATTACTTCTTTTATGATATGAAGGTCAGTCAATCCGGGAAAATTTCAAGAACTTTGATCGTTTTCCGCGCAGTCACAAATGGCTTCATCAAGCACTTTTACGAAACTGGCCTCATGAGGACCTCCAAGGTGAAAGGAAGACCCAGAGTTACCTTCATGCAGAGAGGACAAGTTTACAGAGATACGCAGCCTCTCAGAAATCGCCAATTAACTGCACCTCAGATTGCAGCCTGGCAAATGCTTCACAGAGTTCGGGTTAAGCACAGACAATATCTCAACACTAACTGTTCAGAGAGTGGACTACTGAACTGCGCCTTCATGGTCGAATTGCTGCAAAGAAACTGGATGCATCAGCTGAACCACAAGAAGAAGAGACTTGCTTGGGGCTAAGAACACGAGCAATGGATATTAGACCAGTGAAATCTGTCCTTTGGTGTGATGAGTCCAAATTTGGAGGATTTTTTCTGCTCCAACGCTTGTCTTTGTAAATACGCAGAGAAGGTGACCTGATGATTCTGTACGTGTGGTTCCCAACGTGAAGGAGTGGGAGGGAGGAGGGGTGATTGTGTGCGGGTGCTTTGTTGGTGATGCCACTTGGTGATTTTATTTAGAATTCAATATGTACCCTTAACCAGCATACAACCACAGCAGTAGTTAACATAATTTTGTCTCCCTGGCTCACTTTTCCCCATGTAAATGAATGGGGATTTTCAGGGATTCATTTTTTTTCCCAAAAATAAACCCTTTTTATCCCAAGGTATATTTATTTGTCTCCCTTAATCCCGTGGGGACACTTTTTTTCAAATAATCCATGGCACAAGATAAAGATTTGTTCAAGGTGATTCTAAAGAAATATCTGAAACGCTCAACTCCTCGGGACGCCTTATCAACAACCGATGCATATTGTTTAGCTCACTCATTGAACCTATAAAGATTTGTTCATTCTCAAATTCCTTCAATGGTTTAATTTTCTTTGCACAATAATCCCCATCTAAAATATTGACAAACAAAACATTTGAATCTTTATATTTTTTAAGATACCCCTTTTGTGCCATTACGAAATGATAAACTTCTCTTAATGCTCTTGTTTGACCACCTCCTGAGCCACATATCATTTTTAGATTATAGTAAATTGTTTTTTCATTGTTCAATTGATAACCATCAAAGTTTTCAGTCCATTCAAGGATATTCATTTTTTTCTTTACATCCTCTAACTTACTACTTTTTAAATTGATTCGCTTATTTGTTTTATTTACCTTTGTTTTAGTTATTTTTTCAATAAGACTTATTTGATATTTTTCACATTCATTATGTTTTCCATTTATATACCAAGACTGAGATTTTCTCCACTCTTTAGTTTGATTAATACTTGGTTTAACCATTTATATATTGTGAAAAAACGCAGCGGTAGCCCTTAAAAAACCCAAACCCATCTTCCCATCGTTAAAACACAATCTATTCTATTCACTCTATCATACAATATCCATATGGAACACAATCTATTCCATTATCTAAAATAAATCTCTTATCATCAAAGGCTCCTAATGCCTTTTTATTTACTTCTTCACTATATATGTTATGTTTATAACTTCTTATTGTATTCATTTTCCTGTATTCTTCTTTCTTATTCATCAAACAATTATAATAATTTCTAAAAGTTATTGATTTCTTTATTACTATTTCTTTATTCCCTTTAACCTCTTATCGATCTGATCACCATACTTATAAGCATATGCCTTTGCTCTCAATCCAATAAACTCACTCATTACTTTTCCACCCAACTCATCCTTAAACTTATCAATAACCTTTTCATTCTTTTTGGAAAATAACTCACTCTTCTTGCTGAAATTACTTGTATCATATACTCCAATATTTTTCCTCATATCTTTATAAACATCATCAGTTTTTATATCTAGGATAAAACTATCAGTGTCCATATTCAACAATGAAACATTTTCACCATACTCTTTCTTTAAGTCATTATACAAATAATCATACATCAATATCTTTGATAAATCAAGAACTGCTGTTCCAATTTAAATTGGTTTATCCATTACAATACTTTCCTTTTTCATATGAATTGCAGAAAAGTTCTCTGAAAAAACCTCTTCTCTCTCAAAACTTGGTTTATTTATCAATCTCAAAGCTTCTTTCCAAGATGTTGCGAATCTAATGTTTTGCCTGTTTCTAACATTTTCCATAGTCTTTCCAAATACAGCATTATTCATTAATTTATAAAAATCCCCTTCAAATTTTACTTTTGTATTTGCTCTCATATCTGTATTGAATTGAATATACTTTTTCACCCAAGGACTTTGTTTAAATTTTAAAACTCTATGAATTTTAGCTACTCTCAATCCTTCTCTCAAAAACTGTTTTAAGCTTCTCTGATGCAAAACATATCCCTCTTTATCATAGAATGTTGTTAATAACTTTTCTGTTGATTTACCTTTAATATTAAAACTTTTATGATAATCACTTAACCATTCTTTCTTTGGGGTTTCTTTCTCACATGCAAAAGGAAGATCTTTATGCTTATTATGAAGATCACTCGGGTACCTCAAATCAACTTCAAAATAATAACCTTCTTCTTCGTCATTCAATTCCTCTTGAGAACAAATAACAATATTCATCAAAGCCTTTTCATAATCCTTTTCTTCCACCCACTCTAATTTACCATAAGGCAGAGATTGAGACATTGCCCATCCATACAAATTATTAGCATCAAAATACATCAAATAATTACTATCTTTTTCACTATCATAATTTGGAAGATATTTATTATTTGCTTTAGCATATCTTTTTTGAACATACTTGTGATATTCCACCTCTCTTGGACTTCTCAATCATCAAAAGCATATCAACATCACTGATTAAATCTATATCTTGTTTTGTCATTTTCAACATTGCACTCCAAGCTAAACCAGGAGCTGTGAAATAGTGGGCAGGGTCTAATCCATAACAATTTTTATTATGACAGAGTGATCTAAAAGCTTCAAACACATCAACTAACAATAAAACATCTGTTTTTAGATATAAATCATGATATTCTCCAAGGTTCTTTATCTTAAATAATTTCCATATTTCTTGTGCGTGTTTATATTCCTTATCACTTATCTCTTCTTCATAAAGGTTATTATAGAAACTTTCTTTTGAAGGAAGTTGTGTTTCTTTAAATCTCATAAATGAATCCATATAACCATAAGGATAAATTCCCTTACTTGTAAGAATTTTCTCTTTACTTTGAATTTCATTCCTTGTTTGAATTTCCTCTCTCGTAAGAATTCCTTCTTTAATCAGAATTTCATCTTTAATCAGAATTTCCTCTTTCGTTAGAATTTCATTCATTGTTCGAATTTTCTTTATAATTAGAATTTCATCTTCAGTTAGAATTTCTTCATTAATTGGAGTTTCCTCTTTACTTTGAATTCTCTCTTTAATCTGAATTTCCTCTTTAGTGAGAATTTCCTCTTTTGGAAAGAATGAATTAAGATTTGGAAAAGAGTCCGTGGAGCTTAGATTTGATGCGAGGAAGGCTAGTGGTGTTCCCATAAACTTGTAAGAATCAAGAAACCGAATACGAGTTATAGGTTTTGTGAATATCATTTTTGTAAATGAAATATACTTTTCACTTGTGTTTGTTATGGCAGAAATATTCCCTGGTGTTTTTGAAAGTTCATTTATAAATAGATGTGTATCATAGTTGGCGCTGTTGTGAAGAAAGACTGGAATAACAGAAGGTAATTTATAATTAAGATTACAACAGGAATGAGCGGGACCTCTATATTTACCAGTAAGATGACAATGATCCCTAACTTTAGACTCCTTAATTTCCCCCTCACAAATATGACAGATATTGTTCTTTCTAAATTCTAATTTTTCTTCTTTGGTTAATTTCATCGGTTCATTTGTTTCTTTCATTAATTTAGTGAGTCTTATACAATCCTTTTCTAATCGTTTTACAAACTCTTGTGAAGCTTTTTTCCACGATAATGTTCAAGTTTGTTATACTTTTCTCCAACAGATGATTTGATATAATAACAGAAACCACAAGGAATATGTTTTTGATATTTATTTGTATATGATTCTTTTGGATTAGGAGAAGCAGTATTAATCTTTTTAAGGATACACTCAAAATCAGCGTATATCACAAATGGGTGCATGATAGATTTATTATAATCTTCAAAAGAAATCTTTTCACCAGGTTTAGGCATTGTAATTACAGCTGATTTATGATTACTACAATATTTTGAATGTTGTTCTAATCGTTCTTTTGTATGAAATGAATTAAGACATCGCTTACAAGGATATATTTTCTTTGCTGTTCTGAATACCTGAGAAGAGATTAATCTTGATAAATTATTGATGTATGTGTAATGTGAATTCTTTCCAACACTAAAATATAAAAGATCAATGTGTGTTTCTTCATTTTTATAGTTATTTGAAATTTTTAATATTTGAACTTTGTTTGTATCCGTTAATCCATATACATTAATAGAAAGATTATTCTTTTTCTCAAATTTAGGAATATCTGTTAGTGGCATTGGGAATTTAAAATCTTTAATGTCCAAGGTATTCTCATATTTCATATATTGTTTTACTCTTTCTGAATTACATTTTGGTGGATGTAAGTGAGCAAGAACAGACCAGAGAAAACATTTATTATCATTGTTCTTAATATTAACAACTGCCTTCTTTAGTTTTATTTCTTTTGGTAATTCAATATAAGAAGAAGCTTTAAGAGGGTTTGATTTTAGAATGTGTATATCTAAAAAGATGATTTTTTTAATATTGAATCCACTTCCTACCACTGTATTATCAACATCCTCCTCTTGTCTTGATAGTTCTTCATAAACCCCACTATTCAAAAAATCTTGAAATGATGTTATAAAATGAAGATCTGTTCTCATATAAGGAGTTTGTTCTTCATCTTGTCTTTTCATATTCATTTTCACTCCCATATAAAACTTTAAAGTTTTCATTTCTTTTAATGTCTTTTTAATAAATTTTTCAACATCGGGTTTCACTATTTCAATTGATTCAGCTATTGATGATGGACCGGGTTCTCCAAATTGAAAAATCCTTATTTTTATATGCCCTTTAAATGCCCCATCAGTGTTTTCAATATAATAGTCTCCCTTTACTTTAAACTCATTTTTCTTGTGTTTTTGTGATTGAAGATGTTTATTATAACTACTCTTCAAAACATCCTTTGAACAGATATCACAATGTTTTCTTTCCAACTCAAGAGGAGATATTTTATGAAACAGATTAAATGTGTGTTTGTTGGTTCGGAGGTGTTTTCTATAATGTTTATATTCGTGATTACAAACATCGCAGTATGTTGTATTCACCATATTTATATAATAAATCTTTGCTTAAACTAAAATTTTCTTGATGAAAATTTCGTTTGTTTTACAGGTGAATCTGTGCTTAAAACCATTTTATCTTCCAACTTTTTCACTTAATAAATACAATGTTTCAAGACACAAAAGACAAGTTTCAATCAATCTCTTCATTTGTTAAAGATACTGAGAAATATGTCAAGGATGTAAAATTGAACAAAGATAAATATAACAACTATTGGATAAAAACTATTATGGTAAATAATATGAGTTCTTCAATTTCCTTCAGTGGAAGGGCTTTTAGTATACCTGGTAGAACATCAATTAAAGTATCTCTAACAAAAGTTTCTCCTCTCCTTCTAGTAATATATTCAAAACTAGAAAAAGCAATGAAACAAGAAAAAGTATCAAAAAACAAAAACCTTATGGATGAAGCTTTAGAAAGAAAAGATAAGACCATCTGTAATATGCAAGGAGAAATTTGTATTTTTTTCAACAACCCTAAAGATGTAAATCCTGATGAAATAAAGGATGTTAATATATCAGGTGAAATGACATTTCGTTCAATAGTAATTAACGAACATTTTAAAATTACCTTTAATATAAAAAATGTTGTCGTTGAATCTGATAATGAAAAAAAGTATGTCGATATCGATGGTAATATACAACTGAAAGTATCGATGAATTTCAGTTTAAGTAAAGTTTTACTTTATAAATATGCTAGACTTTCCTGATTCTCCATATGACAAATTTGAGAATTGTCCTGCGTGTGAAAGACGGGGATTAAACACAGAGTCAAAAGCCTATAAACAATGTATATTCTGTGATTATCTTCGAATTAATGATAATAAAAAATATAAAAAGGAAAATAATTCTTTTAGATTTACACCAAAAATGAATTACTTTACAAGATTGATTAGAGAAATGAATGTAAAGTATGAGGGTGATAACACACCTTTCCTTACAAGGGAAGAAACTGAACGTATAAGAGAAATGTTCAAAGGATTGTTGTTGTATATTATTCATGGATGTAATTTTCAGGGAAATATCAACACAAGATATTGTATAAATAAAATAATGGATTATCTTGAAATTAAACCTGAACTTAGGATAAAATATAGAGTTTCTAAAAAAGCCAATAATAAATTAAATAACCTGTTTTTCAAATATATAAATGAATGATTTTTACCTATTTGGGAAAATAAGATAAAATTTAACAACCATAAAAATCTCCCAAATTCATTAAGATGTCTCATAGTTGGTTCAAGTGGATGTGGAAAAACCTGCTTACTTTTAAAAATGCTCCTCACTCCCAACTTTTTAGATTATGATAATTTAATAATTTTCAAAAAGTCGAGTTTTCAACCAGAGTATCAACTACTCTCACAAGGTTTTAATGCTGGTCTTCAAAAAGAAGATATAATCGGTTTATTTAAACGCCAAAAAAACCTAAATGATTATAACATTGAAGATATAATTCAACTATTTTGTGATACACAGAGATGTAAAAAGAAATCAAATCCTATAACTTGTATTCTTCGTGATAATACGGATGATATACCGTCTCCCCAAGATTTGGATAAATCAAAAAAGAACCTCGTTATCTTTGATGATTGTGTTAATGAGAGAAACCAAACGGTAATGGACAGCTACTACACAAGAGGGAGACATTCTTCTTGTAATTGTATTTATCTTAGTCAATCGTACTTTCAACTTCCTCGTCGTTCCATCAGAAACAATGCTAATACTTTTATTTTATTCAAGTTAAATTCAATAGATATCAATAATTTTTGGAGAGATAATTGTTCTACATTATGTAGTAAAAAGAAATTTGAGGATTACATGAAGCACACGACTGAAAAATATAAATATATTGTTGTGAAACAAGATGAGATATTAAGGGATATATTTTTTGTTTTATAAACAATTACATATATAAATGACAATTATTATTATAAATCTTGTAGGTAAATCTGCTTCTGGAAAAAACTTTCATAAATCAAGGTTCTTGTGTAGTACAAATGAGAATATTGTAAATTTACTTAAAAAACACCCCGTGATATGCATTGTATCAACAACAACTAGAGCAATAAGACCTGGAGAAGTAAAAGGTGAAGATTATCACTATATTTCAGTGGAGGAACATACGCGATTGAGGAATGAAGGCCAAATGTTTGAGGAGGTTTCTCTTGGTACAACAAAATATTCACATTGTAAGAGTGAGTTAAGGAAACTAAAATCTGGTGGTGTTGGGATATTAGAAACTAATCCAGAAGGAACGAGACAAATTATTAAACATCTGAGTGGAGTGAAGATTTTATAATTCGGTTTTGATGTTGATGAAGAAACTCAACGCAAACGCATGAAAAGCAGAGATGCAAGTATTAGTGAAGAAGAAATTACAACTCGCATTAATGTTAATAAAGAATTTGATGAAATATTTAAAGAAAAGGATTTATTTGAACACATCTACTTGAATGATGAAGAAAAGGAAAATTTCCCTGTTGATCTTTACAATACATTAAATTATATTTTACAATAAATAAATGGATGCAAAAGAAAGAGCAAGAAGATTTAAGGAACATCAAGAGTTGGTTTCAAAAGTTGTAAAACAACAGGAAGACATAAAGAAGAAACGCAGACAGAAACTAACGGGCGAAGAAGCATTTGAAAGAAAACAGGAGAAATTTTTTAAACCACTTTTAAAAACTTCCCAAGAAAAAATGAAAGATATTTCCACAGTTCCCACAGTAGAATATACTCCTAAAAAACTTCAAATGTTTAGTCAAATGACGGAGGAAGAATTAGAGCATTTAGGAGAATTAGAATATGATGATGAAGGTTTATTTCATCAACTGGAAGAGATTAATCAACCCCCTGATTATATTGTGAATGCTGTTCAAAACAATGAATATTCAGCGGATTCAAAAACCAAAGCAGGACTCATTCCAACAGAACAACCAGCAATATTTCATCTTGTTCAAGAAAAGGTATTGATATTTAATGATGAATTAAGGTTCTTAAGTTCTGCTCAACCCCCTGTTAAACTAACTCCGAGATTAATGTTTCTTCTCACAAAAGATGGAAGACAAGGTTCAACTGTGAGGGATGAATCAAAGTATATTGATAAACCATTGGATATGGAAAATAATGAGGATAGAGTATATATTGTTCTGCTGAACACTCTAAATTATAAGGTTATTCTTTCTGGTAAAAGTAGGAAGAATGAGGAGAAACACATTATTCAGGCTTTAAGTATCCTTGGTTCAGGTGTTAGTTTTCTTCCAAATGACCCATCGCAATTAGTTAATAGACTGTTGTTGTTGTTAGGCAGTAAGAAGGCTGGAAATAACAATTGTTTTAATGAAGCATCAGCCATTTTAGACCAGTTGATGAACATGAAAATAATTAAGAAATCTCAATATAAAGACATTTTATCTCATATTAAATAAGATGAGAAGCACAATCCTTAGTTTCAATTTCACAACAAGCAACCACACATCTTCATTCCCATACCCACTACAACTTGACACAACAAAAGAATATGAGGCATATTTATTGTCCATGGAAACTTATAATACCTTATTTAATATAACTGATAAAAATGACAAGTTTATTTATAATCCCGGAAGTGGATACAAAACGATAACAGTCTCACCCGGAGCATATGAGATTTCTCAAATATCTTCCGAAATTGCTCGTCTTATGAAAGAACAGGGTGATGAACCAAAAAATATTGTTATAAACATTCAAAAACATACTTCAAAATCAACGATTAAAGTTAAAAATAACTACAAGGTTGATTTCACAATTGATAATTCATTTAGAGAGTTATTGGGTTTCTCCTCAAAAAAGATTGAAACTAATGGGACGTTTTACAGTGATAATGTCATTCAAATATCCTCAGGAATAAATTCGGTGTTAATTCACTGTGATTTGATTGATGGTGCTTATAATGATGGAAAAAAAACAAATACAATATTTTCATTCATCGCATACTCAACCCCAATTGGTTATAAATTCAATATGGAACCTAAAAATTTGGTTTATCTACCTGTGTCAGGAAAAACCATACACAGAGTAAATTTTAGGATAACCGACCAAGACAATCGTGTGATTTCTTTTAATGGAGAAGTTATATCTATCAGAATTCACCTACGTGAAGTTTTCCAATAAATAAATACGATGGTTATTGTGAGGAAACACGAGTTGGGAAAATATAAAATAATTACAGGGGATGGGATGTTCCTTTCCCCATACTACAAGGGTGAAGGTATGTATCTTGGTAGAGGATACTATAAACCTAAGAGACAAAGGGGTGTTGGACATCAATTTAGAGGAGATGGGATAATTGATACTCTCCTGGGTATTGGTTCAACGATTCTTAAACATAAAGATCTAATTGGTTCAACTGCTTCTGCTGTGGGAAATGTAGCAGGTGCTGTAAAGAGTATAAAAGATGCTCAGAAGGAATCTCATAAATTACAAGCAATAAAAGAAATTAAGAAAGGCAAAACTCAGTTGTCCCCCCAAGAACGACAGAAAATAATTCAAATACTTGGATCAGGGTTTCAAAAGTTTTAACATCTTTTTTCCTAAATAAATACAAGTATGGAAGCAATTGATAGTATCTATGATTTGGATGATACTATTATTATCTCAAACTCCACTAAAAAAGAAGATTACTTCAAGGTAAATGCAATAACTGGAACAGACTGGAATACGAATGGTGCAAAAAGTTTTGAAATAAATAATCAACAAACCTATTTGAATCTCTCCGAAAGTTTCTTGTTGTGTAAATTTAAATTCACTAAAGCTGGGAATAACACAAATGCTGCACTTGTAAATGATTTCTTCTGGAAAATGTTTGATAGTGTGCGTTTGTATATTGGAACACAAGAAGTTGAAGCGGTTGATTATGTCTCTGCTGTATCTGACATGATAAAATTTACACTCTATACATTCAGTGATAGAATGGGAAAGGGGTCTGTCGAAGGTTTTATTCCTGATATGTCAACGGGAACAAACACAGACCCTGGATATACACAAAGGAAAGGAATGTATAATGATGATACAAAAGCAGAAAATAGTTTTACTGTGGCAGTTCCTCTTAAAGGTATATTTGGATTTTGTGATCATGATAAAGTTCTGTATGGTCTTAAAATTAGATTTCAACTACAGAGGAATGATAATGAAAATCGATTGCTTTTTGGTGTTGGTAGTGCTTTTGGTGAACAGAATAAATTTGTAATTGAGGAGATGAGTTGGTATATCAGTGAATATAGTCCTAATCTTAAAACAGAAGAGATGTTGAATCGAAGACTTAACTCAAAGAAACCACTCAGTGTATCATACCTCAAAAGAAGATGTCAACACGTTAAACTCAATCAAACTACTTACACGTGGAATTTGGGTGTTCTGGAAGGAAAGCCACGATATCTGTGGATCATTTTTAAAAAGCCAGATGGTGATACTGCGACTGATAAGAATAATGCATTGAGTGATAATGCTAAGGTGAAACAACTTCGCGTTTCTCTAGATGGAACATTTTATCCACGAGATAGATTGGAAATTAATTGGGAAAAATGATTTTGCTGAAGCATACAAGTCTTACCAAAAGGTGTGTGAAAGTAATGGAAATAAAGAACCTATTTTGGATATGACAGCATTTAAAAGTTTGTATACAATCTATGCGTTTGACCTGAGCGCGCAAAAGGAAACTATAAAGTCTAATCGAGTGGATACTTCCCTATACATTGAAAGAGGAGAGAGTGAAGAAGTTGATACATATTGTTTGCTTTTGGAAGAAACAGAATTGCAGATTAATACAGATAATGGTGTGATGATTAGTCTCACATAATTTTTTGTTAAATAAATGAGTGGCAAAGTACCAACTGGGGTATATGTTAATCAAATCAATCTTCATAAACTATCATCTTGTGTTCAAAATCAAAAGCCTTGTACGATTAACGTTAATACAATTCAGAGAAAAGGAGCAGTAAGAATTGATGTTTTGCTCACAAGAGAACAGGTTAAAATCTTGAATGACACTGGCTCACTTAAAATTAAAATGACAAAACCAATGTTGAAAAAATATTCAATAAGAGAGACGAGTGGAGGATTTCTCCCATGTCTAATTCCTTTATTTGCTGGTTTAAGTGCGGTTGGAACATTGACGGGTGGTATTTCAACAGCGGTGAAAACTGCCAACGAAAGGAAGGCTCAACTCCAGGCTCAAAAAGAATTGGAAAGACATAACAAAGAGTTGGAGAAACAAATTAGTGGAAGTGGCGTAATTGTAGATTTTGCTGAAAAACTTGAAGGTCTTCCTGATAAAGCGAGATTGTTAGTTGGAGATATGCTTTCTTCTATTGCACAAGCAGGTGTAAAATTAACGAAAAGAGGTAATGGATTATATCTTTCTAATAAATAAATGAGCATTGATGAGTGGTTGGAAAAATTTGGAAAGAATACAACATCAAATTTACAACTTGTCAAATATTGTAAGAAATTAAAAATTCATAATGTGGTTATTTGTATGAGAGATGAATTAACAAATGTGCCGAAACATACAAAGAATATTATTATGAACTTAGAAGATAATAATGGGAACGGTTCTCATTGGGTTTGTATTTTAATAGTCAAGACAAATATTATTTTGATAGTTTTGGCCTTCCACCACCTGTTGAAGTTATAAAATTCTTACAGAATGGTGTTTATCAAACATTTCAAGTCCAAGAATTAAATTCCAAGTGTTGTGGTCAATTATGTCTATATGTGTTATTTCAACTCAACAAAAATAAAAAATTTTATGATATTATTTTTAATCTAATATAAATGACTTATGTTGGTAAAGATGGTTCTATCTTTGGTGTATCTCAAGAACTGGATATTGATTTATCAAATTATTACACAAAGGCACAGGCTGAACGACATAAATATAATATAACCAAAAATATTAACATGAAAAATGCTTTTAAATTAAAAAATTATCCAAGCCCGACTGACGCGAATGACTTGGTGAGCTTAAGCGATTTATCACAATATATATCCTTAAATAAAATGGCTGTGTATTCCAAAGATACAGAAGTGTTGATATTATCTCCAGGTCATACAGAATTCACAGTTCGAATTAAAATAAATTTTTATAAAGAAGGGCGTATCATTTGTATGAGAATAGAACAATGGGGGTATGATATGAATGATTTAGGGTATAATTGGTCATTTAAAATTAACCTCGAAGACCTGGAATAATTAAATCAGTCTCGTAAGGAAGAATATTATCCACTTGGTATCGAGAATGAGTTTTGTGGGTCCACGATTAGTAAACAACAAATAAAAGAATTTAATAAGGGTAAATATAATAATGGTTTTGCCCTTGTTTATCTCATGAAAACAGAAAAAACAGGATTATATATAATAAGTAAGGAAATACAAAATGATTTAACTATGGGAAGATGGGGAGGTGTTTCGTGCCATAATATTATTCTAACATATATTTCTAATACATAAATGACAGCAAGAAGGCTTCAAGAAAATTATCATTTCTGTGTCCAAGCATACCTTCAAGAAAAGGGTATTCGGTATTTTAATAAATATGTTCTACAACATAAGAATGAGGTATTTTCAATAAAAGATTGGCATTATGCTGATGTTGATAAACCGACAACTTTAGATTTAATTAGAATGTTAAATAATGAAAAAATTATAAAGTTAAGAAAAGGTAAGGCTCTTTTAGAAATTAAAAAGAAATTTTATTGGTTTCCTGTTGTAAAAAAAATTATTTTGGATACAGGAATAACAAGAAATCCTGATGAATATATGTATAATATTCTATGGGGTGTAAGCGATTCAAGGATAGTAAGGGATGAGGAAGGAGTTGAAGAAGAGAGGGAAGAGGAGGAAAATGAGAAGAGAGAGAAGGAGGAGAGGGAGAAGAAAGAGAAGGAGGAAAGAGAGAAGAGAGAGAAGAGAGAGAGGGAGGAAAGAGAGAAGAGAGAGAGGGAGGAGAGGGAGGAAAGAGCGAGACAAAATAAATATCAAAATATGGAAACCAGTGAGATTCAAAAAAGATTGGTGGTATTACAGAAAATAACTCAACCCACCGAGGAGGAAAACAAAGAATTGACAAGTCTATTTGCAATACTTTCGCCAAGACTATTGTCATCGACAAGCTATTCATTTTAATTCGTTTTTTCTTAAATAAATGGAGGAGAGAGTGAAGGCATTTCTAAGGATTCTTTATGTTTTAAAAATTAAGATCCAAATGTGCATGTTGGAAACTAAAAAGGTTTTTGCACTCTGCAGGAATTTTTCACATAAATAAATGAGTTATTGTCTCAAATGTAAAAAGAAAACTAATACTAAAAATATTTCATATATTAAAAGTAAAAATAACAGGGTTATACAAAAAGGTATATGTTCGGTGTGTGGTTCAAAAAAAAATCAATTTATCTCCAAACACAAACTCGGAGGAGATATACAAAAGTTTTTATCAGGAAGTAAATTTACAACTACTGGAATACCAGGGTAATTACATCTTCCAGGGTATTCTTTCTGTGGTCCAGGTACAAACTTGGATAAAAGATTAGATGAGGCAGACAATCCTAAATCCTGGAGTCAGCCTATCAATAGAGTTGATGAAGTGTGCATGAGACACGATATTGATTATGGGAATACCACAACGTTGGAAGAAAAGCATGAAGCCGATAGAGAAATGTTGTATAATTTGTCTCTGATACAAAATCCAACCTTGAGAGAAAAAGTTGATCGGTTCATTGTGAAGAAGATGATCAGTGCTAAATTCAAACTTGGGCTTGGGAATTCAAAAAACTTGTAGGCTCTAATGATGCCATTAAGACTGAAGAGCAATTAGCTGATGAATTACATAAACCAATATTCACAAAGTTTCAGAGAAGGAAAGTTTATTCCAAGGAAGTAGATTATATCTGGTCTGCTGATTTGATTGAACCCAATAATGATAAGGGGTACAAGTATGCTTTAACCGTTATTGATTTGAGGAGTAGATATGCGTGGGTTGTCCCTTTAAAAAACAAAACAGGTAATACTCTTATGTTAGCTTTTCAACAGATATTTAATAAAAGTAAGAGAAAACCTAAAAAATTGTGGACTGATGAGGGTAGAGAGTTTTATAACAAGACGTTTATGAATTTTCTAAAAAATAACAGTATTACATTATACAGTACCTTTAATGAAGGGAAGGCAGTTGTTGTTGAACGTTTTAATCGTACCTTAAAAGAGAGACTATATAAAAAATTCACACAACTCGGTTCACAACAATGGTCATCTTTTATTCAGGATATTGTGGATAAGTATAATGACACGATTCACACGTCAACAAATATGAAACCATCAGAAACATTTACAAAATTAAAATATGAAAAAGAGATTAATGTCAGAAAACCTAAGTTCAAAGTTGGTGATATCGTAAGAATATATAGGTGGAAATCTCATTTTGAAAAAGGTTTTACTGAACGATGGACGAAAGAACTTTTTAAAATTGTTGATGTAATAGATACGGTTCCTTGGACTTATAAAATATATGATTTGGAAGGGGAAGAGATTTTAGGTTCATTTTATTCACAGGAATTACAAAAGACAAAGATAAATTGAAATTTTTTGACTCCGCCCCTTTTTAACTCCACCCACACAAATCCCGCCCACACAAGCCCCGCCCACACAAACCCCACACAAACCCCTCACAAGCTCCAATAAATTGAATTTTTTTGACTCCGCCCCTTTTTGACTCCACCCACACAAGCCCCGCCCACACAAGCCCCACACAAACCCCACCACACACAAACCCCTCACAAGCTCCAATAAATTGAAATTTTTTGACTCCGCCCCTTTTAACTCCGCCCACACAAGCCCCACCCACACAAGCTCCACACAAACCCCACACACACAAAAACTCCACCCCACACAAGCTCCACACAAGCTTCACACACACACAAGCTCCACTCATATTCATCATATTCACATAATTAGTGATTAGTTAATTAGTTCCCCACACACAACATGTTTATTTAATTAAAAAATTATCCACCCATCCACACAAGCTCCACTCATCCACCCATCCACCCATCTCTCCACCCATCCATTGATCCACACAAACCTCATCCACATTCACCCCTCCCACATAAGCTCCACCCACATAAACCCCTGCCCACATAAACCCTGCCCACATAAATCCCTCCCACATAAGCCCTGTCTACACAAGCTCCACACAAAAACTCCACACACATAAACCCTGTCCACATAAACCCCTCCCACACAAGCTCCACCCACATAAACCCCGCCCACACACACCCCGCCCACACAAGCCCCACCGAAGGCCCGCCCACACAAGCTCCACCCACATAAACCCCTCCCACACAAGCCCCACCCACACACACCCCACCCACACAAGCCCCACCGAAGCCCCGCCCACACAAGCCCCTCCCACACAAGCCCCACCCACATAAACCCCACCCACACAAGCCCCACCCCCCTCATCCCCCTGTGCGCCCCCACCTTTGACCCACCACCTCCCTCATCCCACCCCCACCCTTCCCCACACACACACATGGGGAGGGAGGGATGGGATGAGGGGGTGATGGGTCATTGGGGGAGCGCACCTACCCCCCTCCCCCAACCCCTCCCTCTCGTTCATGTCTTGATCCTCTTCTTGAAATTCAGAATCAAGTAATTGTAAACAAAACAAATATAATTTATTAATATTGAAAATATTAAATATTCATTTGCGAGAATGTATAATCTTTCCCAGCAATCTTCTTCAGATGTCTTGTGATTTCGAAACTCAGACACCATATTCTGTTTTGAAACAAAAAGTGGATAATAATTAGGTTTTATAAAGATAATTACATGGTAATATGAGTAAGCTTGTTGTTGGTTCTAAGTTCAAGCCTCGTTGACCACTGAATTAACACACCAGCCTCGTTGACCACTGAATTAACACACCAGCCTCGTTGACCACTGAATTAACACACCAGGAGGCCGACTCAGCCTGTCATCCTTTCAAGGTCAATAAAATGAATTCCAGTGTACTGACAAAACCGCGTCCAAACTAATGATGCAACCAACATAAGACGACATTCTAAAGAGAGAGTGATATTAATAATAATTCAGAAACATTTACCTCCAGAAAATCATGTGTTGTACAAGATTGCTTCAACAGCTGATGTTGTGTGATAGTGCTGAAAAAATATAAAATAATAAGTCAAGGGTATAGATGAAGAGACAGACAGAGAGAGATACAAACAGACAGGGAAAGCAACACACACACACACACACACACACACACACACACACACACACACACACACACACACACCCACACGCGCGCACACACACACACACGCGCACGCACACACACACATACGCACACATAGACACACACACGTGTCTCACCATTGGTTTAATTCATTCGAGATCAGAGACCAGTCATTATAAATCATTGATCTCTTCAATAAGAGCAGAGAGAGGTAGGTAGAAAGACAGACAGAGAGAGACACACACACACACACACGCACACACACATACACACACATACACACACGTGTGTCTCACCATTGGTTTAATTCATTCGAGATCAGAGACCAGTCATTATAAATCATTGATCTCTTCAATAAGAGCAGAGAGAGGTAGGTAGAAAGACAGACACACACACACGTGTCTCACCATTGGTTTAATTCCTTCGAGATCAGAGGACGTGATAAGACTTCGTGCCACTCATTGTAAATGTCTTTCAATTCTCTTCTAAAATCATTGATCTCTTCAATAAGAGTATTAATTTCATGCACCACGTCGTGATACGTAAACTCAATTTCTTCCAATGCCCTGTCAGGGAAAAAATATATATCAGAATTATCATGATTTAATTAATAATCATTTGCTTCATCGTTCAAAGAGAAAACCATACACAAACTTACCAACTCTGTAGTAAGCTTTTGTCTTCATCGGAAGAAAGATCGCCCATGTCTCAGTTGTAAAAATGAAAATCCCGTCTGGCAGAAACTTTGTCTGGTGAATCACTTATAAGGCAACGACGAGGAAATTACCTAAGCATTGGGTGCGGCCACAGGAAATGACAGCTTGGAAAATAACTGGGCGATTGTATGAATCATTTACAAAACATACTTAAAATGGTTTTGATTCAAATGTTTTCAGTTCGTGTTCTGAGATAAAATATAAACACGAGACCTTGTCTCACAGAATAGTTCCTATTTTTCACAGCATGACTGTCTAAAACCACACAGCACGACCGTGTCAAAAAACACTTCCTCATTTTCACGGCATGAACTGAAAACATTTGAAACAAAACTTTTTTATGGCGTGGTTTATACACAAAAATGATTTGCAACTCGGGCGGTGGTCAGATGAGATCATTAAGAGAAGTTTATCATTTCGTAATGGCACAAAAGGGGTATCTTAAAAAATATAAAGATTCAAATGTTTTGTTTGTCAATATTTTAGATGGGGATTATTGTGCAAAGAAAATTAAACTATTGAAGGAATTTGAGAATGAACAAATCTTTATAGGTTCAATGAGTGAGCTGATCAACCTCCAGGTTAAAAGGGGAGACAAATAAATATACCTTGGGATAGCCTGGTTATATATATATATATATATATATATATATATATATATATATATATATATATATATATATATATATATATATATATATATATATATATATATATATATATATATATATATATATATATATATATACAAAGCCTGGTGTTGGCCTAGTGGTTAGGGTGGCGGCTTGGGATCCCAGTGTCCCGAGTTCGAATCCCGCTCAGCTGCTGAATTAACACCAGGGGGTTGACTCAGCCTGTCATCCTTCCGAGGTCGGTGAAATGAGTACCAGTATACTGGTCCCGGTGTATGCCCCGGTTAGAATAGGTGTACCATATCCCTGTGTTGTAAGAGGCGTCCAGGAAGGGCATCCGACCATAAAACATTGCCTCACAAAAAGCCAAACCCCTGCACAGCAGGGAAAAACGGATAAAAAGGGGGTTTATTTTTAGGGGGAAAAAAAGGGAATCGCTGAAAATCCCCCATTCATTTACATGGGGAAAAGTAAGCTAGAACCAGTATATTCACCCGACATATATATATATATATATATATATATATATATATATATATATATATATATATATATATATATATATATATATGTATGTATATATAAGTGTATATATATATATATATATATATATATATATATATATATATATATGTATGTATATATAAGTGTATATATATATATATATATATATATATATATATATATATATATATGTATGTGTATATATGTATATATATATATATATATATATATATATATATATATATATATATATATATATATATATATATATATATATATATATATATATATATATATATATATATATATATATATATATATATATATATATATATATATATATATGTATGTGTATATATGTGTATATATGTATATATATATATATATATATATATATATATATATATATATACACTTATATATACATACATATATATATATACATATACAGTCAACAAGGCGTAAGTCGGCAGCGTGTAACTCGTCACTTCGCCTAAGTGACGCCTAAGCAGCGTCAAAAAGTCCCAAATTTATCTCATGTTAAATCGACTTACAGACTTTGAATAAAGTCTGTAAGTCGTCATCTCTAAGTCCTCACTTCATCTAAGTCATCAGATGTTGTCCGTTCCCACGTAATGCAAACTCAAGTAAATTACCACGCCTAACTCGTCACACGGAACTGCTGCCTCGTGAGAAGCCCCATTTCATGGAATCGTGATGCGCGGGCTATTTATAACTGCGCTGCGTTCAGCTCAGTCAGCGCACCGTCCCACATGCATCTGAAGAGGTCGCCAGGCTGCGCAATGCAGTCTCTGGCGAAGCAGTAAAGGATCGATCGAGCTTAGTGTTGAAGTCCGATCATGGTTTTATATTGGCTTGTTTTGTACATCACCACACTCACTTTCACATCGGTATTGAGTGGTAGTCATCACGATGACTGTGTGTCATGTAATTTGTCGATGGTATATGAGTTTTCATTCCATATGAAAACTCATTCTTCATTCATTCCAATGAATGAATTCTAACAGCCATTCATTCCACATTTGTCGATGGTCATATACCATCACCGATGGTATACGAGTTGTCTTCCAGTTGTTCATTATCTTTACTTTTGATAAAGTGATTCATGAATTCCATTTTTGCTTGATCACTTTCCAACTAATCAATGAACCCCCACCTATGCCCCGAGGATTGTGTTTCCCTTTTGGTACAATAGCCAGCTTTGAGATTGTTGCGCCCTCTCACACGTACGTGTCCAGGCCACACGCAACTTCATCCTTCACCCCACAGTCATCATGAATGTTCGCATACGTGAAAGTCGTCACTTTTTCTCGGTCCCGATGGTGATACACTTCTTCTCTTGGGGGATTTCAATGCATTGACTGGAATTGATAGGGATGGTTATGAGACATGTGTTGATCCCCATGGGTCTGGAACTGTGAACCTGTATAGCACCGAAGTTCCTTGACTTTGCAAGAAGTCATGGACTTCGGGTGGCTGGTTCATGGTTTCAGCACCCATAAGCTCATTGCTGGACTTGGTATTCCAACGCTGGCGGGGTGGCAAAGGAGATTGACTTTGTGCTCGTTGATGGTCGCTGGAGGATGATCCAGAACTACAGGGTCTACCGGACTGCTCATTACCTCAATACTGACCACCGGCTTCTTGTGGCAACTCTTAAGTTGCACCTTAAATCCAGGATAATGGTACCATCCCAACCTAGGCTTGATGTTGGCAAGCTCAAGAATGAGAGGGTAGCTGAGGAGTTTGCGAACAGGCGGAGTGGAGATTTGGGGGATCTGGATGCTTTGGGAGATCCTGAAGAGTTGTGGAGTGCCTTCAAGACCACCGTCCTTGATGTTGCCGGTGGATGTCTTGGAACTCACCACAGAGCGAAGAAGAATTTTGTCTCCCAAGGGACACTGGATACCATTGACCAGAGTCGCAGGGCCAGGCTGAATGGCAGAGCTGAGCTGTTCAGGGAGCTGAGAAGTAAAACTGTACGTGCGCTGAGGGTGGACAAGGAGGCCGATGTGCGAGGAATCTGTGAGGGGTAGAGCATCACCTGTGGTCAAGTGATTCTCATCCTGCTTACAGGGGAATTCGCACATTGCGTTCATCCAAGCCCATCCCTCATTGTACTGTAGTTAGAGCAGAGGGTGGTGGGCTCTTGATGGAGGAGTCCGAAGTGAAGGCCTGCTGGGCCGGTTACTTTGAGTGGTTGTACCAGGCTGATCCACCAGCTGTCGAGTTGGATGTCAGAGGTGTTACAATCCCTGTTGCTGACCCTCCTATCAACTGTGGTCCACCTTCGTTTGTGGAAATACAGGCTGCGGTAAACCGTTTTTATATTTTTTTTTTGTATACCTTGTCGAGGCTCGTGTGAGAGCTAACACACAACACACAGCAAGGGCGGCATGAGACAAGAGGGGCAGGAGTGGGAAGGACAGAACAGTAGGGAACAGAGACATTAGATCTGTGGAAGGGAGAGGGATGGGACAGGGAACATGGGGAATACAAGATGGACATTACAGGGACTTTCAGGAAGGAAAGCAGGAAATTTGAAGGAGGTGGACTTGGGTGGATTATCGGGGGTAGAAAAGTTCGATGATTTGGATGGGGGATGATAAGAGGTGGTGGTGAACAGCTGTTTTGAAGGCCTGGAGGGAAGAATGGGAAGAAGAGTGAGGGAGTTTATTCCAAAGGTGGGAAAAAGAGGAATGAAAGAGTGAAGGTGAACAGTGATTCGGGATTTTGCTAGTTTTACCAGAAGGTTGTTATTGGCGGACCTTGAGCGCCCTGCGGAAATGTGGTGGGGACAAATCGCAGAGAGAGCAGGGGGGGCGAGGCTGGAGAGGAGACGGTAGAAGACAGAAAGACCACCGACCAGCCTGCGGTGATTGAGTGAGAGGCCCAAAGACTCATCCTCATTGCGGGAGATGCCAATGATCCGAAATGCTTTGGTTTCCACAGCGTGAAGCCGAGAAAGGTGGGAGGCAGGAGCACCAGCCCAGAGGGGTTAGCAGTAATTCATCAGGCTGCGGACAAAAGCTTTGTAAGTGATCAGGAGCTCAGGAGGGCGAGGAAGGACTTTGCACGATGGAGGATTCCCAGTCGGCGACTGGCTTTGGAGGCGAGGTTTGAAATGTGGCTTTCCCAGGAAAGGTCATGGCAGATAGTGAGACCCAGCAGATTGAAAGAAAGGACATCTTCCAAAGGATTGTTGAGAAAGTGGATGGGGGTGTTTTCTAAATGGTCCTTTCGGAGAGACATCGTGAGAGTGTGAGATTTGTCCGGATTGAAAGACATGTTCCACATGTTTGACCAGTTTTGTGATTTTACCCAGATCTGCAGTGAGCGAAGAAGCTGCTGCTTGCCGGTCTGTGGGATGACCGATGGTACGGCAGAGGGTGGAGTCGTCAGCAAAGAGATATAGAGGATTTTCCAGAGAGTCGGAGAGATCACTGATGAAAACCAGAAAAAAGAACAGGGCCCAGAACGCTACCTTGAGGCACTCCAGCCTGGACAGGAAGAGGGGATGAAAGAACTCAATTTAGGGCCACATGTTGACTGCGACAGGAGACGAAGTCTGCGAGCCATGAGTGGAGATGGCCTTGGATACAATAGGAAGAGAGTTTGGTGAGCAGGGCAGGGTGCCAGACCATGTCAAAAGCACGTGATATATCCAAGGATACGGCTCGGATTTCCTGTCTGGCATTGAGGACCTCAATCCATTGTTGGGAGAGCAGAAGCAGCATATCTGGTGTGGAGTGACCTGGTCTGAAACCAAATTGATGATCGGAAATCAAGCCATTGGAGAAGATGAAGGATTTAACGTCTGAAGCGATGATGGATTCCATAACCTTGCTGATGATTGGGAGAAGGCTGATTGGTCTGTTGTTGCAGGGATCTGTCTTTGCACCTTTTTTATGCAGGGTAGTAATGTTTCCCAATTTCCAAGTAGATGGCAGATGACCTTGAGCAAATGAGAGGGTGAATAGAACAGAGAGAGGGTGAGCAACAGCAGAAGAGCAGGTTTTTTGGATACGTGGGCTAATGCCGTCTGGACCGGTTGCAGAATCTGAGTTGCGGTTTGACAGCAAGCTCTCCACCTTGTCAGGAGAAAAGGACACGGAGTCCAGGGACAGTTGGGTGCGACTGGGTAAGGTGGGTAGAGAAAGTGATGGGTTTTGGACACAATATTTAGTTGCAAACACCGAGTTTAGGCATTCCGCTTTTTTCACGTGCGGTATCAGCAGTGTAGTCATTTGAGGTCAGGGAGGGGATGGAGTTGGAACATACACCAGAAACAGATTTGATTAGACGCCACCAGGACTTTGAGGAGGGAGAGCGGTTTGAGAGTTCAGACTTGAGATTAGAAAGATGTTGTTTTCTGGTTCTCCTGAGGGATAGATACACACTTGTTCCGAGCTTTATTGAAGGAACTGATATTGCCCTTAGTTGGGTTTGCTTTCCATGCAGCAAAGGCAAGTTGTTTCAGGACAACTGCCTCGCCACAAGCTTCAGTGAACCAAGGGTGGGAGGAAGGGTAGGACAACTCAAGACGAGAGCGGATAAATCTGTGCATGAGGGAGAGCAAGTTTCTTTGAAAGAATTCCCAGGATGAGTTGATGTTGGAGAAAGTAGCGATAATAGTCCAGTCTACAAGTTTGATGGCTTCTTGGAGACCCTGCCTGTCGACTTGAGTGAAATGCCAGACTCGACGGCGGTGAGGTGGTTCTCTAATAATAGCCAGAGAGATGTCCACTTTGACAAGGACGTGGTCAGAAGAACCGAATGGAGCGGAGGAAGAGCAGCAGATATTGTCAGGGAAATTTGTCAAAATCAGATCCAGAAGAGATGGAGTACCATTGGTTGAGATCCGGGTCGGGAATTTGACCGATTGAGTCAGTCCCAATGAGTTGCAGAAAGCTTTTGCTGAAGTGCCATGACAGGTAAGAGAGGTACCCACACCTAGCCAACTGGCATGATGACAATTGAAGTCACCACATATGAGGAAGAGAGAGTTTGGATGAGAAGATAGAAGATGGTCCATGTTTTCGGATAGTGAGGTGTAGATGGAGTCATCACTGTTCGGTGGACGGTACAGTACACATATAAACATGAGATGGGAGAGGAGGGGAAGCCGTAGCCAGAGGTATTCCTGGGGATGTGGGGGAGTGACGGCAGTGCATGGAGAGTGAGGAATAGAGTCTTTGATGAAGAGAGCAACTCCTCCACCAGGACGAGGATCAGGTCTGTCAAACCGGAGGAGGGAGTAACCGGGGAGAGACACTTGGGAGTCAGACACGTCTTGGGGGAGGAAAGTTTCTGTTAGGCAGATTATGTCTGGTTTGTCAGTGGCAACCTGTATGGAAAGATCTGAAAGGTTTGATCGAAGGCCCCGGATATTTGAGGTCCACACTGTAAATGAAGAGGGAGGGGAGGAGGCTTTGGGTGCAGGGGCTGGGGGGGGTAGTGTCGGACAAGGGGGTGAGGTAAGGAGGGTTGTTGAAAGAGTGTGGGGGATTGCAGAATAGCTCAGGGAGGGAGCCGGATATGAGGAGGAGAAAAGGCTCTGTGGTGCTGGGGGAGAGGGGGGGACAAGAGAGGGGGAAGAAGACAGTTGAGGATTTCAGGAGGTGGAGTGAAGAGATGGAGGTGAGAGGGCAGTGGAAGGAGGAAGCTTTGTGCATGAGAGGGGGGGGCAATTTTGAGAAGGATGAGTGAGGGGGATGAATGGTGGGAGAAAGGTGAGAGGGGAGTTTTGAGAGAGGAGAGAGGGAGGCTTGGAGAGAAAAGAGTGGGATGGTTGCTTTGAGAGTGAGGGTTGAGCGGGGTGAGTTGGCACTGAAGTTGGAAAAAAAGAATAGTTGATGTCAAGTGAACATTCACAGAAAACTGGGTTTTTTCAGTTTTAGGTCAGAGATTCGATTAAACACGTTTCTTGATGGATGCAATAAAGGCGAATTCAGAGAATGGAGAGAAGAAACGCTGTTACAGTTGTATTTTTTAGGCAAGGTATGAAGGAAAGGTCGAATTGAGAGCAGTCTGTTTAAATTGCGGAAATGTTGTGCATTATGATACAGTAAAGAGTACCACATGTGTGAAAGAGGAAGATGAAGCATTATAAGAGATCGTTTATTATTATTATCATTATTATTATTATTATTATTATTGTTTGAGAGAGTTTTCAACAGATTAGGTCATGGAAGTGTTGTTGAAAAAATCGTGAGGTGAATGGTGAAATTGGATCGGTAAATGTAGGGGGTGTAAACGGATCACGTGGTTATGATTACAGTAAGACATAAGATTATTATTTTTCGAAGTATTTTTGAAGAATAGGTAAGATTCGGGAATGGAAGGTTGGAGATCGGAAGAAATCGTGAAGGTCATGGCGAGAGAGGGTCAGCTCAGTGGAACAAAGATGGTGTGCCGGCAGGAGGAAGAAGAAGGGAATGAAGAAGAAGAAGAAGAAGAAGAAGAATCGAGACTCGTGAGTGTGCAAGGAGAAAGGTAGTGTTGTTTGTTTGTTTGATTTAAGACAAGACGTCGAGTGATTAGTTGGGAGGAATGGGGGACGTTACGAAAGTGGGGAAGATATAAATTGAAGGTAATGGGGAGAAAAAACAAATAAACATGATCGTACACCGAGGGGGATGACGAGTAGGCCTCAAGTACTCGGTAAGACAAGGTCGACAAAATCTCACAATAAAGCACGATTTTTGAAACAAAACCGAACTAGGAACACACAGTAACATGTAGGTGAGAAAATAATCAGTTTAAACGGGACAGGTAACGACCGGAAACTTAACTTTGAGATCATCAGCAGAAAGCCCTGAAAGGAGACCTGCCAACGCTCTAAACCCAGAACGGTTGAAATGGGGGTAAAGCTCCAGGGATCTGTGGCATCCATGCTGAACTTCTCAAGGCTGGTGTCGTTGCATGCAGTTCGTTGCTCTGCCTGGAACACAGGCATCATCCCAACTGACTGGAAGAGGGGCCTTGTTGTCCCTCTCTGGAAAGGGAAGGGTGATCGCCAAGAATGCAACAACTACCGAGGGGTGACGCTGCTCTCAGTGCTGGTGAAACAGGATAATTCGCCCCCTGGACAACTTCCCACCCCGAGGTGGGGGGGGGGGTACTTGTCCTCGGATAAGTCTCCCCCCTCCCTGGATAACTTCCCCCCCTAGTCCAAAAATACATTTATCCTAAATATATATACCTCTCGGTGTTCATGTTTTTTGCATACTATTTTTTATCCATTTTCTATTTTTTTGTATATGTATTCTATTCCCCCGGGGGGGGGGAGGGGAGTTGTCCGGGGGGGGGGGGGGTAGTTAAACTGTTACACCGGGCAAGGTCTTTGCTCGGATAATTCCTGATAGGGTTTGCTACCATCTGCTCCAACATCAGCGTCCAGAGCAGTCAGGCTTTACACCAAAGAGGTCAACGATTGACCGTATCCTTGCTCTTCGGGTCCTCACCGAACGCAGATGAGAGTTTTGACAGGGGCTGCTTGCAGCCTATGTTTATCTCTGAAAAGCATTCGATTCGGTGAATCGGGATGTCCTGTGGAGGATTCTTGGTCTTCGTGGGGTGCCACCAAAACTGATCGATCTGATGTCTGAACTATACTCTGGTACTGAGAGTGCTGTGAAGTGTGGTGGTACCATCTCTAACTTATCTCCAGTTGTTACTGGAGTTCATCAGGGGTGTGTTCTGGCCCTCACACTTTTCAGCACTTGTATGGACTGAATTCTGGGGAGGATGTCAGAGAGATCAAGCTGTGGTGCATCATTTGGGAATGTTAAGATCTCTGACCTTGATTTCGCAGATGATGCAGACATCTTTGCGGAGACTCTGGATATCCTTTTGGGGGCCCTCAAGGTGCTGAATGAGGTGCTTTTGGGGAACTGCTGGGATTACGGGTTTCCTAGGTCAAAACTAAGATCCAGGCTTTCAATGACATATTGGATGCTGCTGTCCTGTCTGTGCCTGTTTGTGGTGAGGATATTGAGGTCACGGAGAGATTCACATACCTTGGCAGTGATATTCATGTCTCTGCCAGCTGTGAGCCAGAGGTCAACAGACATCTGGGTCGGGCCTGGGGAGTCATGGATTCACTGGATCATGGGGTGTGGTGCTGCTGGTACCTCTGCAGGAGGACGAAAGTCTGAGTCTTCAGGTCCTTGGTGCTTCCAGTCTTGCTCTATGGATGTGAGACTTGGACTCTGACCAGGGATCTGAGATAGAGATTTAATTCCTTTGGTACCAGGTCACTTCGGAGAATCCTTGGTTATTGCTGGTCAGACTTTGTGTCCAACGAGCGGTTGCTGAGAGAGACTCAAATGAGATTTGTTACCTGCATCTTCCGTGAGCGTCAGCTACGGCTCTATGGACATGTGGCTCATTTTCCTGACGCTGATCCTGCTCACCAGATTCTCTCAGCGAGGGAGTCTCATGAGTGGAGGAGGCCAATGGGCTGACCACGTTCCTCGTGGTTGCAGCAGGTTGATCGGCATTTCCAGGAGATGGGGATGGGCCAGGCATCTGCCTGGGGGATGGCGAGACAGAGGCCCATGGAGTACCGGCGGAAAGTGGGCGCAGCGACGCGCTACTCTGTCGCATGCTCCCATACCTGACCTGACCTATCAGGTTTTATCTTAATATATTATATCTGAAACTGGATGAAAGGGGCCTGACACTAAGTATTGCCCCAGGGCCCATTCTGGCTCTCGGCGCCCCTGATCCCAAGTGTAGCCACGAGATGGTTACAGTGTCACAAACACGATTTTTACACATTGGCTTTGTCTGTTGTGTATCCTGTATTCATTGTGTTGGGAAATTACATCTCCGAATATCCTTTGACAGGGATATTTAGACAGATACATGTTTTATTTTCATAATAAAAACGGTTCACAGGTGAATGTTAAAGATTTGTGTGAAGCACTGCTTGATAATAGTTAGTATGATAACATCACCACCCAAACCTTGTTTTTTTGCTATCTACTCTGTATCTTGTCCACTGTTTCAAAACCTGACTAGATCCACCAATAGACCTCTCGATCACATTTCGCACTTGTATTATTGCCTCCACCACCAAAGGTGGATGGAGATTATGTTTTCACCCCTGTCTGTCTGTCTGAATCTGTCTGTCTGTCTGAATCTGTCTGTCTGTCTGTCTGTGAGCAAGATATCTCAAAAATATGGACGGATTTGGACGAAACTTGGTGGACAAGTTCGGTGTATGAAAAGGACGAATTGGTTCGATTTTGGTGAAGATCACAATCTGGATACAAGATTTTGTTTTGATTTATAAGTGATTCTTCACCATTGAGAGATGGGGCCAAAGACGATGTATAGCACGATATTTCAAAAAGTTATGGATAAGTTATGACAAAACGAGTTGGATGAGTTGGTTAGGTGACAAGAACAAGCCGATTTGATTTTGGTTCAGGTCTGAATCCAGGTCTGGTCTATCAGTGGGATACAAAACGTAAACTATTCAGCCTGACGGAGGTATGTGCTCTCCCAAGTGCTCTTCTAGTTCTCAATATGTGAACACAAAATATAATGAAGGGGGGGGTGACGTACAGGCAGATGGTAGAAGATTGTGTTTGGTTGATAAATCGTGGAGAACGACCACAACTTCACCAAAAGGTCACAGTTAGTTGACACAGACCATGACAATTCCTAAGCATGCATGCACAATTCCCATTTGGAAATGGAAAAGCTGTTCCAAGCTTGTTTTCCTCAAAGAGGTAAACCATAAGGTCATGCTGATATTATGATCAATTATTTAATCTCGATCATTGTGAAAATGATTTTCTCGATGAAAACATCGTTGATGTAAAGAGAAATAAAAATATTAACAAACTGGTTTGAGACTACTCATGGAACTACGACATTTTGTTGGGTATCTAATTACGTAAATGTGGAGTTGAGTAGGAGAGTTGTGTTGTAGTTGAGAATAGGGGTTAGTTGATGAATATGATGCCTTTTTTGCAAGTAGAATGTTTAGAGGCAACATTAAAGGGAGTAAATGACTATGAGGCTACCACCCATAATGCAGTGGGATTGTAACATTCCGTGTTGACAGATAATCCTCACAATACCCAGAGCAATACATTTCATGCTATCTACTTGTGAAAGGTGGGATGCTGGAGCCCCAAGCCACTGGGCAGCAATACTACATTGAACTTCACTCAAATGTGAGAAGTTGAGAGCTGACAATAATCACTGAACTTGACCATGTTTTAAGGATCAGAACAGAAACGTGATCTGCCATGGAAAGGGCATGGCCAATGCAGGGTTTTTCCTTGGGTTTTAAAATGACGGGTAAAACTGCCAACATGTATAATTTTGCGGGTCGCTTTGCGGCCCACATCGGCCATGATCAGTGGGCGTGGGGGGGGGCCCCCTTTCGCTGTCTGGGGATTCTCCCCCAGGAAATTTAGCAATTTTAGATGCTCGTAGGTGCATTCTGGGGCATTCTGAGCATGCAAGTAGAGACACAAATTAGTATCTTGGCATCATCAATTTTGTAAAAAAAATTCTCACTTACAACATATCTTATATTTAGCATGTATGCATCTTCACCATAAATATTTAAAATCTTTTTTATTAATCTTTTTATTTTTATTTTAAAATGCAGTTTGGCGGCCAGAAATTGACTTAGGCAGCTGCCCAAGTGAGCCCTATGGGTGGAAAACACTGGGCCAATGGTGAGGCCAGGAGGTCATTCAAGATGTTCATCATGGAACTAGAGGTTTGGGCCATGTAGATGTTTCTGAAGTCCACGAGACAAGGCTGGGTTGAATGTCTTGATGATTGGAATATGACAATTCTTGAAACAGTTTTGTATTTCCTTTCACTTAATCATGAATCGACGATTAACTGAGTTCATCTCCAATCTCTGAACATATTTTGAATATTTTCCATATCCTCATGGAGTTGAGCATTATCAGTGTTATGAAAAGTAATGTTTGCAAACAATGATGGATACGTTCCATTTTTTGCATTCGATGACACGTCATGATACAAGTCAGCCTTTAACTATCATACGTCAAGTTAAGTGTTTCGAGCTGAAATTAATCTTTCATGAAATAATGATTTGTGTTTATGCTTGTTCGTTTTCGGATCATATATTTAATGTGTTGATTTTATGAATGTCATTGATATCAGTGACTTTGTTTTATGCAATTTGTTTAGCATCACAGACATTGTGCTGTTGTTGCCAACCAGCATGATAGATGGGGCTTTAAAGTGAGTGCTCAAAATCTTTCCTGCTGTTCTTCATGTAAACTTTCCAGATGGTTAATCAGCTATTTCCTCGGTTTGATCGGGAGGGTTAATCCACTCATAATTTATAGATTAAATTGGTGTTTATGCTTGCCCCCAAGGTGACTGAATTGAAACAATTATTGGGAAAGATGTAATGTGTTCTTTTATTTTCTGATGATGACTTTTGTGGTGTTATTTAGGAACTCTAGATTGTCATAGTTGAATGTAAATTAAACTATTATTTGTAATACAGGTTGTTTCAAAAGTCCGGAATCAGAGCAAATCTCTCTACGTCATGGAGCTATGACGGAGGTGGGGATGGATGTATCATCTCCTCCTTTGAGATTATTTTACCAAGGAAGCTGAAACTTTTAGGGTTTAATGAGGGCAACCTGAAGTGGTGCCTGTGCAAGATTCGTTGGATTCCGTCACGTTTTGAAAGAAAAAATATTTTCACCTGTCTTGGCATTTTCTTCCTTTTGGGTGGGGGAGGGGGTACAATTGGGATTATCTGAGCTATATAACCACGATGTATTGCATATGCACATAATCAGTACGCATATTTTTGCTTCATGTACGTAATCCGGGTTATTTTTATTTTCGGAAGCGATCGAGGCAGCGGTCTGTTTCCTATACACCAAGCAAATAAAGGGACGTGTCAGAAGAGCGTGTTGAATGCTTGGAACAAGATGGCCCGTACAGTGGGTACTCTGCTCATATTTGATTTATTTTTAAGATGATGCGTTCGAGGTGGATCGGACATCATGGACCAAAACAATGTCCCCCGCATAGTCCAGCTTAATGCCACTTGACTTTTTTTTTCTTTGGTGACACCTGAAATCAGTAGTTCATACCACGAGATCACGTACTATTGAGGATGTTAATAATTAAATCAGAAACAAATGTGCTAAAATCGATGTCCATGTTAAGAAACATTCAAATATACTGACATACAAGAATTGATATGTGTGTGCATGTCAGGGGCTCACAAATTTGAGCAATTATTATAATAGAATTGTAAAATAAATATACCTATGATTCCAGACTTTTGAAACACACTGTTTAACAAGGATGCAAGGACTGCATTTGGTTTGTTTGATATTTTTGAGTTCGTCATGGGAAAAATCAGGCACACTGTTTCAGATACCAATGCATGATCTCATTGGTCTTTCACCAAGTCCCATTTCTTTCACCTGCCATTTTTGTTTTCATTAACTGGGAACTTCCTTTTGGTTTAGGTTGAATGGACTGTGTATCTTTGTGTCCTTGCATATTCTCATTCTGCTAGCGTCCATTATTTTTCATGCCTGTAATGGTGTATTTGTCACATCGTCTCCTTAGTTCATGGGATCAAATGGACATGTGGAAATGGCAATGGAGGCAGCGAGTTTTCTGTGGAGCAACTGGTGCAGCAGATTTTGGACAACCATCAGACCAAGCCGCAGCCACGAACACATTCCTGCTTGTGCAACGGTAAGATAGCAGGCTGTTTCATCTCAGACATGTCAAATTGTACATCATGTGATTGTAGGGAGATCTGAAGAATTCCTTCAGCTTACTGATTACCTGATTCAGTGGAAATCTGGATCATCTGGGAACTGTCCATCATCGAGGCTTCATCCCTTCAATCCGAGAACCGCTCTGAAGGCGGGTCCACACCCTTGTTGTGTCTGAAGGTCACCAAATGAAAGAGAAAGAGAGAGAGAGTCAGAGAGGGAGAGTCAGAGAGAGAGAGAGAGAGAGAGAGAGAGAGAGAGAGAGAGAGAG
>NC_140970.1:79316819-79319319 GCF_056783735.1 Eptatretus burgeri
TGTGAAGGATGCAGCATGTCATTATCATTGTTGGCAATAATTTTCAGTCTGTATCATTTCATTTTAGCAGAAAGAAATTTTTACCCTAAATTTTCCACTGTAAAGGCAGACTTTCCTACTGAAGCCGAAATTCAAACTTTGTTCACTGAAATAATTGTTGGGCTTCATCAGCCATTACCATGGTGGATATGCAGAGTCTCTTCAAGATACATATCGTATTTCCTTCAATAAACAACCCCCAACCCTTTTTAGGAGGGGGGGGGCGATTATTAGAGGATTTCTGGTCATCCACATTTGTCACACATTTCTTTCCAGTTTTCTGGGAAGGGTAGTCGTTTTATTGCTTTATTTTACAATAATCACTCTGCAACTGCCGTTGAATCATAAGTACCTCCATGGGTATGAGCACATCTTTTTCCTGAGAAAGTGGAATTCTTTTAACACATCTGTATTGAAGATTTTCACAAAGTTCTTCCAAGATTAGTGGAAAGGTTGCATTGGACATTCTGAATTTTTCTCTCTAGTTGTGTGGATTAACTGCTGTATGACGATTATATCCCACCAGCCACTACGTCTTTGTTTGAAGAAGAAAAAAAAACACTTGCTATTCCTTTTTTGTGATCCAGAGGGCACAGCTGCATCATCTAAAACAAAAACGAGTCTCCTTTGTTTCTTATAATTCACCGTTCATGTACAAGCTTTGTGTTGGCTTAGTGGCTAAGGTGGCTGCCTTAGGATCCTAAGGTTCTGTGTTTGAGTCCTGTTGGCTGCTGAATTAACACCAGGTGGGGATGACTCAGCCTGTCATCCTTCTGAGGTCAGTGAAATGAGTACCAATGTACTGGTGGAGGGGCACAGCATCAGCGGCACAGCCGCGCTTCCAAGAAATTATAGCTACCCGGCAGCCAAGCTGCTATACGCAAGGACAGAACAGAACCGTTCATGTGTATTTTGTATGAGGCAATTACGAAACACTGCAATACAAATTGGTATCGCTTCATTTAAAATCCAAACATTGACATACCTCGAAGCATTTAGAAATACAGCACATCGCTTTTTACTTGCTTTATGTTCGTGTTTGCCGGTGAGTTTAGAGAATGGATCATAAAAAAAAATGTGAAGTATGATTGTACTTGTATATTTAAATGATAATATACATTAGTTGTTCTGATATGTTAAGATTTAGCTTTCATTCAACTTGGGTCTATGGTGAAAGCAGGTTGCTCAAGAATCCATATCAGCTGGAACCCAGATTTTAAACCCTGGTTGAGTAGTATCTTGGAGCTGGTAGGATAACTTAGAGGTGTGTGCATTCGCCCTTGAGCTGTCTCGCTTGGGTTTGAATCTTGACCCAGCTTTAAACTGTCACTCTGGCGTTCCGCATGCTGGGTGATGCATCACAGTATTAGCCGTTGATCAAATGGGCTTTCAGTTGGAGGGACCCATCTGCCAGCACTGGCTGTTGGTGGATGTTAAAGATCCCTCGGCGTCTTTTGCGAAGAAAAGGCAAGTTAGCGCCAGCAATTAGAACAAATTACAAATTTGAGCTCAAATCGCCTTCACTCAAACGTCAGGCCTGGCCATCCAGTTCATGCAAGACTGCGGCAAAAAACATTCCCTGGCTAACCCCACAAAAGTGTGAATAATTGGGACCATTAAAGTAGTACTCATAAGTAGTAGTAGTACTACAACTACTACTACCACTGTTACTTCTATTACATGAGGTATGTGAGAGCAGAGAAATGACAATATGGAGCTACAGAGCCCCCTACCTGTTTGCAGTGGAGTTAATAGACAATAATAATCTCAGGCCTCCTGGAAATTGCCAATGATCTTCATTGCCTTATAATCTGGGGCATCCATTAGATCCAGGTGTATTGCTGGAGCAATACAGTATAGAAGCATATAGAATAGAACCACCACACAGTATAGAAGCATATTTTGTTGAATCGTGAACGGAAGCTTTGTAAACTGTAAGGCTTAATTGCAGGAGAAATCCAACTTTCGACAATATATGTGTGTGTGTGTGTGTATATATGTATGTGTATGTGTATGTATATGTATATGTATACGTATGTATATATATATATATATATATATATATATATATATATATATATATATATATATATATATATATATATGTATGTATATATAGATATATATGTATGTATATATAGATATATATGTATGTCTATATATGTATATGTATATATAATATGTATGTATATATAATATGTATATGTATGTATATATATATATATATATATATATATATATATATATGTTTATATATTTATGTATGTATATATACATATGTATATGTATGTATGTATGTATGTATGTATGTATATATATATATATATGTATATATATATATATATATATATATATATATATATGTATATGTTTATATATGTATATGTATATGTATATATATATATATATATATATATATATATATATATATATATATATATATATATATATATATATATAT